>NC_136691.1:50245302-50845302 GCF_947650265.1 Symphodus melops
CGTTTTAGAAGTTGTTAAATCTTGAATTACGGTGGAAAAGAACATCATATAAGATTCATATGAGTTTTTTATTTTAGGGTTTTGGTTGGATGCAGTTTCAGAGTGAAGCCACCTTTGGTACAAGGATGTATCAAGTCTTGTGCTCCAGTTAATAACAACGTATTTGTGCTGTGAAACACTCAGAGACACTATTTACAGAGATTTCTATTAGTGCTGTTAGTGATTCTGCACTTTACCTTTTTAGATGCATGTTACCTCCTTCAGTTAGTAAGATAGCGTGATGTATCAATTTGTTAACCTTTCCTGTCTTGGTCATTTTACCGTGGTCAGAGCAGCCAGAGGAGACTTATTGTTCTCCTCTGCGACTTATTATTATGATTATTATTATTATTAGCTCAACTTCAGGGTAAAACCCTGTTTCTTTAACGCAGCGTCATAGCATTTTTTAATCACACACAGAGCTCAAACTGCACATACACTTTGCTCTTATAACTGCTGTTAACTTTTTTCTCGGCTCTGACACTGACCTGGTCACCGGCATAAACAACGCTACACACACACTGCACCCACTGACTACACACTCTCACCTCTCTCTCTTCACTCGCTCCTTCACAAACAGACAAAAAGCACTCGTATGACAATTATGATTATCTTGCAGTGCATCAATCGGGATATAATCGATTCGTATTGTGAGCTTGCCAGGGTTCTCACCCGGTCAGGAGGGCGGATTTTAAACTCTGATATCTGTCTGTGAGGTTGAATTTATCTCATCTTCCTCAGAGGAGGGTTCATGACAATGAGTTGTATTTGTGACTCTTTCATTTGTACCCATATTTATTTTGACCAAACATGAAAGGGTTTGTGAGTTTTTTCCTGTGACAAACATGACAGCGTCTAAAGCATTTCAGTTTTAGTCTTTTTGTTTTGTTCATATATCAGTGAGCCGCTGTGCTTCTGAAAAGATTTACTGTGGATTTATTGGAAGGCTGCACAGCCTCTCGACTCTCTCTCTCTCTCTGTCACTTCGTGCTTACTGTCATTCCACTCCTCCGTCTGTTGGTCTTTATTCGCCTTTGTTTTTTACTCCGTCTCCAATGCTGACTTCCTCTCTCTCTCTCTCTCCTCTCTAATTCTATTCATGAGAGGCGTGCACTCCATCATTCTGTCGCCCTGTATCTCTGTCTGCCCTTCATTTTCTCTGCACCTCTCTGCACCAGAGTGAGATGGAGGGAGAAGAAAGAAACCGAGAGAAAGAAAGAAGGGGGGAGAGATGGACAGATTAGGTGACAGTGATAAGCGATCGATCTCAAGGCCAAACAGCCCAGGGAGAATCTACCCCCCCCCCCCCCCCCCCACCCATCCACCTCCACTCTATTCTTCTGTTTTCCACTCCCCACTCCTGTGCTCCTCTTTCTCTCTAACCTTTGTTCCCTTCAAACTGACAAGGGTTCATTAAGGATCCACTTTGTGTGTATAAGTGCATGCAAGTGTGTGCGTTTGTCCTCGTGTATGTGTGTGTGTGTGTTTGAGTGTCGTGTACGCACACTTTTGCCTGTCTGCTTAGTTGATAAGTCATAAAGGATAGCTCCCTGAGGTGCCCCTAAAGAGCTTTTAGTGGCTTTCGATCACACACACACACACACACACACACACACACACACACACACACACACACACACATGAGTACCAACAATTACACACAGACCTCATTACAGTTTTTCAAAGGCACACAACACTTGCCTGGTGATTGTTGGGCTATGTTTCATACATGTTGGTTCATGTCTGCGTGATAATAATGCTCACTGCTGCTTTTTTCACTCAACCACAGAGACCGAACCTCCCCTCCCCGTGTCACACCCACCTCCCATCATCCCCCCCTGGGCCTACGAATGTGCCCGACGCAGCGTATTGCCCTAACGAGGTTGTCTATTGATCAAGTGATGCTCTTTGTTCTGGACGCCTAAATGGACCTTCAGCCACTCTCGGCTCCTTTATGGGAGCGGTTATGGCTTTGGCCTGATTACAATAGAAGCACTTAGAATGCTCCACGGCTGATGTTTTATGCAAGAGCACGCTCAGCTTCGGGAGTGTGCGTCTGCAATATTACTACGCTCCCTAAGTGCGTGCATATCGGCATGTTTTTGCTTATTGGTGGCTAGCCATCAGTTTGTTTTTAATTTGATTATTTGTTTAGTGTATACGCTGATGATGGGAGTCTGTGCTGCTCAATTGGACGCAGGTAAATAAACACAACTTCTGTGATTCACTAAGTTCCCTGCTTGTCCGTAGATGTTTAAATCCTTGTTTGTACAGTATATATGCATGTTTTTTTTGCTTGTGTGTGTGCGCACATGTGTACCAATAGGCCCTCTGGTGTGGCTGTTTAATTTAAAGTCAACCAACTGTGACTGGGAAGCATGTGGAAATATTACACACAATCCGCCTGACTAAATCCCAGGTTTCCTCCCTCCCTCTCTCACCTCCTTGGCCCCTGCAGCATCCTCTCGATAAATAAGCGTTTCCAGCCAATCATTCTCCACCCTCGCTCTTTATTCATGATGCATCCTCCATTCATCGGGAAATGTATCGAGTGAGGGCAGATGAATTATGAAAGTGTGTGTGACTTTATGTGTGTACATTTCAAAGACCATCAGCTCTGAAAACATCAGGCTGAGCGTTTCACAGAAGCCTCCACTTCTATAGTATTCAGCGAAACACTGATTGTTTCTGTGCTTACTTTGATCCTTTGTCGTCTGTCAAAATTGCTTAAATGAGAGGCAAAAGTGCTCTCTGTAGTTAAACAGATGTCCCTACTTTCTACTTGCATACGTTAGTGCTTCAAATGAGCCTTTTTCAGTCGAACAGCATCAAAACCAGAGCCTCATATTAAACCCACTCCTGTGTATGCCTCGTACTGAACTGCAGAGATGGTCAATTAGATAGCAACATATGATTTTCATTCTTATGCTTTCATAATCTCCTTCCCTATTCTTCTTTTTGCCCCGGCCTGAAAGCATTCTCACTCTTTCATGATCACATTTTGTCTGATATTCTTTGAAATATTGAGGGTTTTTTTTTTTCACTACAAGGAATAAAACAAGTCTTTGGATCATGTCATCTTTTTATTCCTCTCCTTATCTTGATCCATCTTCTGCTCACTGCCCCCCAAAAAAATATCCGCCTCATGTTTTTCTTCCCTGTAACAGAAACAAAAGGTCAGCGGTATTTATGGGAATTGATGTTTTTATCTCACTGCTTGAAAAAGGCAGACTTCTCTGTAAAAAGAAAAAATGAAAAAGAAAGAGGAGGAGACACGATTGGATCTATTCGCAGCTGTGAAACGTAAAAAAAAAAAAAACACTGTAAAACATGCAGGTGAGGCTGTGGAAAGGGATTAGAGAATGAAATGATTTGTGTTTGGATTGATCCCTAACACCTGTGGGAGGTTTTTAGCAGCTCACACTGCTGACTGGATATGGACCATCTCCTCGCACATACACATTTGACAAATACCTCATGTGGGACATCTCACCCAAGCAAATGTGTTTTCTGCATGTGTGTCCGCGATGAAGGGGCCCCCGCTGTGCCCTGATGGGGACATCAATACCAGGCGGTTTAGGCTTTCGACACACAAGCATAAAAGTGCGGAGAGGGAGCAGCAGGTGGAGGGAGACGGGGACTAAAATGGAGGGCAGGCGGAAGGAATAAACACAGATTTGTGTAAAAAGGACCATTTTAGAAAGCTAAAGAATACAGAACAGGTTACCAACATTTGTTACAAATTAAGCCGGAACCTATTGGGAACATGGACGTTGTGAATCACAACATAAGGTCCTATCGTTTCAGCTGTTGTGTCAGGAATTGTCCCTCTTTCATAATGCTGATTGATAGTCATTTTTCTCAATGGGGTTTTGCAGTACGCAGCCGTGGTATGCGGTGAACGTGCAGTGTGCCATGTTGAACCATGGAGGCCCTGACAGCCAGCTCAGGCCCAAAGATGAGATGAAGGAGACAGCTGGGGAGGAGTGTATGTCCAGCAATGGATGGACGCAAAGATGGAAGGCATTCTCCAACTGCGCTAACTTTAGACCACACATGTCGTTAAACCTCCCGAAACCTGTCCACAGCGTGTCACCACTTGCTTCCATAAAGCCCCCTTTGTGTGTGTGTGTGTGTGTATGTGTGTGTCTGTGAGAGTCCGTATTTAGGAGCGCTTTTCTGTTTACACCAACCAGACTGCATAAATAAACAGCTCAAAAGTGCCAAATCATTTGCTAGTATAACAAATCCCGACTCTGTGTTGGAATTACATACTCTTTCCAGAAGCTTATTGTTTCAATTTCCTGTTTGGCGAGGCGAGTTCAAAAGTTCATGAACTCACAGTTGGAAGTGTGAACAGAATGGAGCTTGTGCCCACCAAGACGTGACCCAAAGACCTTGTTTCAGTGCCAAAAAACCCTCAGTTTCCCTCCACAGGGGAAACTCAACTAGGCCAATTAGTTTCAATGCAGAATTCGTTTTGGTTCAGAGAGAATCAATCAGAATGGGTATTATCAGAGGGATGATCTGAGAGGGATTTTTGTGTGTGTGTGTGTGTCTATGGGGGGGTGCTCACCATAAATGGTCAGTATGTTATTTTTTATGTATACTATTACTTTATGTCCTTCGATACATGATACTTGATTACAAATGTATTTTTCACAGTTGTGCAGCACAAAGAGATGGCCATTAACAGACACAGAAATCAACACAAATGCACAGAGGCACACACATATATACATGCATGTGTGTACAGTACAGTGCCCCCCCACACTGAGTGTCTGGAACAGTAATCGCCTGCGGCCCACTCTCCAGCTCAGCACAACAAAAGCATGCTGAGCATCTTTTAGCTTGTTTGACGTGACACAAAGCTCAGTTATACTGACAAGAGTTCCTGCTCCATCAAACTGGGCATTAGTTTGAATCAAAGGCAAGAACAGGACTGACTGCTCACACTTTGAACAGCTTGATCCTGTTTGCTGCTTTTCCCAAAGAAAATCACATACAGTCGCTATGACAAGGATTGAAAGTTTGAAGCTTTTTAACTGTCGGCCATTAGGGCTGGTATTTTTTTCTTTGATAATGTTGAACATTAATTTTCTACTGTAAGACCAACAGAATAGGATTTTAATTTAAATATATAGAAAGCAAGAAGTTGTTCATTAAGCTTTTTTTACGTTTTTCAAAACAGTTTTAAGTATTTTAATCATATTCTGATGTCAGAATGTCTGCTAGAACACCAAATATGCGGGCTCTCTGTATGTTCCCACTAGTCTGCCTGCAATAAATACAAAAAAATGAACCCAGACCAAGGCCTCTGTAATGTAAGCCATTTATAATGAGAGTGGTACAAGGATACGCACAAACTGGCCCTGAACTACACTGTCTAACTTTTAAGGATTTATGTCTGCACATGCATGACATGTGCATGTATGCATTCATATGTGTGTATATGGTGGGTGAGCAAGACCATGTCCATATCTATATTATATAGTGACCTTTGCTGCCCTATATAAGGCAGGCATTGCCCACAATAAGACACACAGCCCGAGAATCCGACACACCACTTAACCCCCTGCCTGGGACCTTGACAGCTTCTCCATGGGAGGCTGACCCTGAAGGTCCTGGCAAACGCTTTGTTCATACCAAACACACACACACACACACACACAAACTGCCTGCATTTATATAGACTTACCCACTGAGCATGTACTGTATGCACACACTTGTATACAGTGTGGAGGCTAGAGGAACATATAGCTTTTAAACAGGCATGAGGAATTAGCAGAGGCCCAAAGTGTCAGCCCCCCCACTGACTGAGCTACTGCTCTGTCATCCCGACCAGCACGCTGCATCTCTCTGCCTCAATATATCTCCCTCGGACACACACACATACAGTGTAAACAAATACAAGACATTCACACATGCAAAAGAAGCTGAGGAACTATTTCCTTTTCCTTGCATGAATTCAATAAGTCCACTGTTTAGAATGTGTGGAGTATCACACTTTGCAGCCAGTCTCTTTTCTCTATTGTCATAATATTGAATACTTTGAAAAGTTTAAGACCTTTTTTAACAAAACCAGCAATTTCAATATTGCCACACTGGACAGCCAAATGGGCGTCTAGTTTCCGTTGAAGGCAAGAAATCAAGTATGATTTGATTTTGATAGCGTCTCACTGTTTAAAATAATTACAAATTGGATCTTTTAGGCTGTACAGCACTTTATGATGAGCATTTTCTAACATCCAATGAGTGTGTTACTGCTGAAAGAGTACCTCCATGACTATAGATGGTGTTCTGTGCATGTGTGCATTCATTCTTGTTTTGCAGCTGAGCAAAGGATAAAATCCGTCTTTACAGTGTCTAGGAACAGGAGCCCCTTGTTCGAAAAGATTGCTGCTGTTGCCTTGTGCCGCGGCTAGTTATGAAGGACTTCGATCATCTCCCCATAACCATCTGCTGTTAAAACCCTCTGCCTTTTACAATCAGCAGATGCTCTGGAAATTACCACCTCTTTCCCCTCTGCTGCCACATCAGCCACATCTCCTGTCTGCTAGATCCCCCTCGTCTGGATAACACAGTCGTAACTCCAAGGACGCTGGTGAATTTAGCATTGTTCTTAAAAGTAATGATCAAACTTGAAAGGTGTTGTCTGACTGGAGACAAGACAAGGCTGTGTAGCCCCTAAAATCTCATCGTTTTAGACAATTAAAATACAATGAATACAGAAACCCATCCCTTTAAAGCCTTACAACTAGATTTGAAGATCTGCCAAGATGATACCTATCAGGGTATGTTGCTCTTTTATCTGATGGATGTGTCAACACTGTCTCATGAGGCTGTATTGTGTGGACTACATTATGAGTAAGACAGGTGTACACAGTCTAGACTGACTCAGATAATAGAGAGGGTAAAACATGTCATCACATAACTGGAGCTGCTGGCACAAGTATTAATTCAAAGAATCCCTCAGTGCAGCCAAATAATACACGTCTATTATGACTGTCCCTGGGAATAAAACACCCTGGCAGAGTTTAGGGCCTCTATTGAGCAACACACAATGAGTCAATTAGACTTTTCTGCAATTAGCCAGTTTGAGTTTATAACGTGGGCTGCCTTCCTACAATGTAAGATGCCAATGTTGTACTGCATTTCACTTCACAGCCCACTTGAATTGCCTGAAGACAGTAATTAGTGTAAAAATAAATGTTTGACGTATAACCTCATTATGTGAACAAGCTGAATCTGTTGAATTAAACTTTTATAAGGGGGAACGAGCATGGGAGAACCAGAGAAGAAAAAAGATTATTATAGAGACCGTGTGAAAATCGACCCAGAGCAAACGTTTGGGAGAGCAATCCCAACATGCTGTGTCAGATAGTTTGATCTCAGAGGGACGGGTGCCTGATGCCTAACAAAACACGTCCAAACATAGGTTTGATCAAAACCAGTCTGCTCAGGCTCATGTAATATTAAACCATGGCGGAGTAATCAAGACTGAAATCTAGGAATGACCCTGACATATGATAGGTAAACTGAGGGTGGAAGACTGAGTATTAACAAATGAAAAGACTGTCTTTATCTGTTAGATTCCCAGCTGCAACTGCTTAGCTCTTTAAAAGCAGCCAAACATAGATCAGTGGAACTCTGAAACTGGCAGCATCCCAGAATGCTGTTTGATGCAGTCTTTTTTGTCGTTTCATATCGTGTGACTATAAGGACTCTACCTAACTCAGACGATTTTAGTATTCATTACGAACCTTCATATATTTGCTTGTTTTCATTGCTCAGCAACACACCCTACTCCTACTTCAGTCCTGTGTTTGCTGGACATTCAAATGAATAATTCAGTATACCTTTTTTCTTACCGTTTCAAAACGCATAACCAATTTAAAACTATTAAAATTAGCCAAAAGGAGGATTGTAGTCTGCTTTTTCGATGCCAAAGAGCTTCTGAGAAAACACTGATCTTTTGGTTTGAAACAGCTTGATTCAGAATTTCAGGGTTGCAACCACTGGGTCTGTTTGTTTTGGAAAGGGTCTCAAGCAAAATACTTGTTTAGGATGAATACCCAACTAATCCTCAACCTGAGATCAAACAAATAAGTTTGTGGCAGCTTCATACTCCTGAGGTCTTGTGTCTGAGCACTGGGGAAGCAAAGATTATAAAGTTTTAAATTAGCGGTAGACTGTGAAAATTAGGACCAATGTTTAAATCATATTTAAAATGAATTTTAAAATCATATTTTAAAAGAATGCTTCCTAATCTTTGTGCCCGTTTTTCATTTCAGTTCTTGTTAGTCATCCCTCCTCTGTCACCTCAACATGCCTTAGCAACCCGCCTGACACTGTTCTTTCTCAGACTGACGTCATAGTCTTTCTCGTATGACAATTAACAAACAAGTCAGAGTCTGTTTAACAGGTGACATGTTAAACAACTCCTCTCTGAATCAGCTGGTAGGTAAACAACACAAAATTAATAACAGACACACCTCAGCTATGACAGTTGTGCATGGCACGTTATTTGCTGATGGGCGATATCTGCCAACAGGACAGACAACAGTAACGTCTGAAACAGGTGTTCTACCAATGCATAGGTGCATATCTTTTATGGAATGGTTCAATGGTTCAGGACATTTGTCATTTAAACACTACAGTACACAGATCACATGTCTTCTGGTAAGGACATGAAGAAACATTAACACTGAAAGGCCTCAAAGTCTTTTCATGGCCTGCCCAGTTTGTACAGTATGTACTGTACTTGATATGAAAAGGTCAGGTAGTTATGTAAAGGAAGAAGAAATACTGTATGGTATGCTGTGCGACATTATTCCACTGTTATTATTCTTCCCCATCTCATTTAAACTGCTTCCAATACTTCACTACAGCAAACACAAATCTAGCCTGAGCTTTCGAGACTGGCACTAAATATGAGATTTCACTGATGTAATCTGTTCAGATTTGAAAGGGTTATATCAGCTGTATGGAGATTTCTCTCACGATAGGAGAAATTCCTTACAGAAGGCGAAAAAACCTACAAGGGTTCCCCACGACAGCAGTGATGTATAAACAGGCACAACTATAGCTACAATCTGTCAGTGAAGCAATTACATCTCACAGATAAACACACAACAGTTACCATTTGGCTTCCCATGGCTCCCCCTGTAAGTGTTACATATCTAACTCAGCATGCAATCAAAGAAAGGCTGACGCACACGCCATGCACGCATGCACACCCGCACACAATAGCACGGCGAGTACAGCGGTATACAGTCAGTGGTTTGTGAAGTGTGAAAGGGCCGAGGGTTTTATGAAAGTGGTGACATTATAACATCCTGACACAGCTCCATGGCAACCGAGCTTGAAGGTCAGTGTGTGTTTGTATTTGTGTATTTAAGGTATGGATACAAAGTGTCAGTGTGTGTGTGTGTGTGTGGAGTCTTAATGGTGAACACACTCGCTGAGATGAAACAAACAAGATCCGTACATCTTTTTGTTATGTCTCCTCTTTTCATCATTGTTTTCCCTTTCTTTTCATCCTTACTTCCGTTTCCTTCAACCCTCGTTTAGCCCCTCCCTCTTTGTTCCCCTCCATCTACCCCAGCTTTAAAACATTCATACAGTACATGCCTTTCTTCTTCCTCTCTCTACCCACTCTGGATTCTGCCTCTCATACATTGTAGAATTCCTTTGATTTCATTGTCAATTTCTGCATGTTTTTGCCAGCTTTCCAACTCATTCACTCCTCCACCCATCTGCTGATCACTTGTCCGTAGAGACTGAGTGAGCTTATAGGAGAGAGATGGGCGTGGGGGGCTACAGCAACAACAGAAGAATGGTGGGCCGACATTTTTCTGCTATGTGTCATAAGGCCTACAGGTGGGCTACAGCCTGTCTGTTCTCTCTTCAGCTCAGTCAAAGACAGCAGCTTGGCCAGTGACTCAACAAGTCGAAATATGACGCTGTAGGTAACCATTTAACGTATATTTAAAAAAACAAAACTAACTGAACTTTCATCCTCACATTTTTATATTGGCTAACTTAACCACGGTGCCAGGTATCTGCTGAAGTGATGCTATAGTGTTATCCATATTGTCATACTTTGAAGCTCAGGGCAACAGACTGAGCTGCCATGTTTGAAGAGTGAGAATGTGTTGCCAAAGGAGCTAAGTGGAAGGGGGAAAAAAAAGTTTGGAGGAGGTAGAAATGTGTGTAATAGCCCTTTTACACAGGAGACATTATCCATTGATATTCTGTCTTCATTAGAGAACTCTGAGGATAAATACAAAGATATTTGGGGCCACAAAAGTATTTGAAGCCAGGTTAGATGTTGACCTCATTCTGTTCAGTTCAGTTTAAAAAAGGGTGCAAACATGGGCTTGAAACCGTTGTTTAATTTACAAGTTTAAAATGGTATATTTTGCTGCTTCTCATGTTCTCTGAGATTAAGATGCAGATGTCCCTGAATCCTTGCATTGGGTTTAACTTTATTTTTTTCACTTCCCCCCCTTGTTAATATTGTTACACAAGTGCACAGATCTTTACAGCCTCACCTCCTTTAAAGACACTCAAACACTTCCAGAGTCCTTCTCTCTCTCACACATTTGGAAGACACGCTACACGGTACAGAGCTGTTTCATTGCCGCTGTTCTGTCTCAGCTGCCAAACACCCTGTCACTATAAAACAATGACTTATGATTTATGGCCGACACGTCTTGCGCTCAATGATGTATAGCTATTAATTGACACTAACTGGCCATGCGTGACCGTGCATAAACTGACATGCATCTACATTCGCGCACACACCCTCTCCAATCCTCGGTAAACATGTCAGAGCGTACAGTATTTACAAAGGGACCGAAGTGGGTTTGGGGCTGCAATGATTCAGGAAAATGGCCCCAGGGTCTGACAGGATGTTGGGGGATGTGTCATTTTTCCCCGACATCCTTGGTGACGAGCAGAGACATAAAGAAATCCTTTTACACACAGAGATATACACAGACCCCCACACACAGCTATTGAGCCAGATATACAGCCTACACACACCAGTGTAATACTCCCATAAAAAAAGATTGTTTGGCAGAGTAGTGAGTGGATGAGCTCAGAGGAAGTATCTGACTCTTCTCTCTTTTTTTTTCTGCTCTGTGTTTTTGAATTGAGGTGCAGCGCGTTAATGCAGACTACATCAAACACTCAGTGGGGCCCGACATCTCGCCGTTTTACTCAGGACCATGAGCAGAACAAGAACTTGTCTGTCACTGCTCTTAATTCATTGTCTCCCTAAGGGCAAAATGAGCGCTGACAGACTTAAATGGCAGAAATGAATATCGCAAGATCACAGTCAGGGGTGACGGCAGAAGGGGGGGGGATGGAGAGGGAAGAGACAAGAGGGACAGAAGGAGAGAGGAGTAATGTTGAAGAAAGGGTCAGGATGGAAGGATGGGAAAAAAGAGGGATGAAGGAATGCATGGGTACGTCCCTGTGTCCCTCACTGCTGACAGTCAGTATATTATACTGGGCTGACCACCTGCTCCAAGCCTGCAGTACACCCTCCATAAACCTACAGCAGATGGACACAATAAAATGCGCCATGACCAACAGCCATGCACTCGCACATAATGTGTGTGTGTGTGTGTGTGTGTGTGTGTGTGTGTGTGTGTGTGTTTGTCCATTAATGCATGTATCATATAAATGTATTAAATGATGCCTATATTCCCCCTCCACCATGTCCCTGAGGCGATATACAGTTCATATGTGATACTCTATAGGTCTGATGTCTCCTCTCAGTGCTGTAAGCCTATCGCCCAGTTAGCCAGCATGGAATGTGGCTGTCAACTCGTATAACACGGGATAAGCTCACATGTTCTTCCTCTGACTTCACTTCTATCTCCTTCTCTCTGCCTCAGCTCAAGTTTTTTTTTTTTAGGTGCTAAGAGGGTGCTTCTTGTCTCCTTCCTGTGTCATGTCCTTTTTCTTAAAAAAACCCCTCAAAAACCTCAATTTTGACACTATAACTAATTTAAAGCAAAGCAGGAACGTGAAACACAATTTGAGATATTCCGGGATACCTGTGCTTTATTTTAACTCACTTATTTATATGTTAAAGCCATCATTCCCGTCTTTTCAATACTAATTAAACATTATTGTCACCAAGTGAAGCGCACAGGGAGACCAACTTTAGAGTGACTAAATGGTCCTACATTTAACTTTCCACATAGTTGTTGTCGTTGTTGTTGGTTTGGTACCTGTTTTGACGTCATGTTGATGAAGTGTTTGTGAGTCTGTATATTGTGCTTTATTTTGAAATTCACCGGATGCTCTGTGCGTTTTCCTGTCGAGCATGATATAGTCTGTCCAGCTTTACGCGTGCTTGCAGCGAGCTCCATCAGACATAGACTTGAAGCATATTAGAAACGGAGCAGAGCGTAGTGGCGCTGCTGGCTCGGATGCGGAGCACGCTGCTCGCTGGGGAAACAGGATCACTGAGTAACAGCGTATGGCGGCAAAGTGTGCGGCGCTGACATCCCGCTGCATGCATGGAATATGTGGAAATTGGCTGTCAGGCCACACTGTGACCGACAGTCTTTTCTATATTGTGCAAACATGACTTTTCACTGAAACAATGACAATTATGACAACCAATTTAGATTTGAGAGTTGGATTAGTCAGCAATCCTTCTGACCCATCAGACTTTGTTTGAGATATTCTGTTTTGTTTACGATTAAACAAATGGTTCTCTACGGCACATTCTCTATTTTCCCCCATGTTATTCTTCTAAGCTGCATGTGCTGTGTGTTTTCGCTCAGTCCGTGTGGTTGCTTGTATGTATAAATTGTGGTTCATGTAGTGTTGTCATGGGTCTGGGTCTGAAAGAAAAGAGAACAGCTGAAATGGTGGCCTGGTCAGGATGGATGAGTGGAAATATTGGATGCAGTTATCTGTTTCTCACCTCTCTCCTCGCTCTCCATTACACTCCTTTTCCGTCAGTAATAACAAAGCGAATACTTCTCGAGACAGAAGGCTAAGTCCTTCTCTGACGGCTGTGAACATGAACAACATCAATCTCAACAGCCCTGTTCTCCTGTCCCTCTGCCAATTCCTATCTTTCAATTCTCGCCTTTTTTATCTGCTCCCCCTTTCATCTTCAGGCCGCTAAACCAATCATCTGTAATTAGACAACTGCTCAAACTATATCTAGAAGTGTTTGCGTTATGCGTCTGTGTGCGTATGTGTTGAAAGGTCCTGAATAGGCCTTCCCATGTGTACTCTAGTCAGGGTTCAGTCGTAGGTCATCTCCTCTTTGGCTAAACAAATGTTCCCCCTGGACCTAAATCAACAAATGATCTTTCACTCGAGAAACACACACACACACACACACTTAGGCATACACACACTCAACAGGATAGCACAGGGTTTGCCTTTTTAGTTTCGAGGTTACTGTGATTTGATTTATCAGAGAACGGAACATTGCCTGAGGATATTGAATTGAAAATATATCAGATGTATGCATTTGAGCGAGGAGAGGTGAAATAATGTAAATAGATCTGATTTGGGGTCATGGGCAAAGGAGTGGGCTAGCAGAGAACAGCAGACGCGCGGAAAATCAAGAAAAAAGTTACGGGTGGGAGAAAATCACAGAGCGAACAGAAAGAAAAGGAGGTCGAGAGAAGCAAAGATGATCTTTTCTATTGAGTTAGAGAGAGAGAGAGAGAGAGAGAGAGAGAGAGAGAGAGATTCTACTTTGTAACGCATGCAACTGTCAGCTGTGTGTTAGCGCTGCAGAGTTGACAGGTCTTGTCAAAGTCTCTGCAGCTAAAAGACATGAAGCACAATTCTTTATGGCACTTCATTTAACAAAGAAGTTACCCTCTTCACAGTGTTCTGTCACTTTGCATTCATCAGCTGTCCATCCTTAGTGAAGATAATGAAAGTTCTCTTTCATAATGTACAAAGTTGAACCTTAATGTAGCATTAAGGCTGTCAGGGTATACTGCTATGTTGTGTCACTTTAATACTGTCTTTGAGAACACAGGAGCAAAGACTGTCTAAAAATAGTCTAAACAATAAAAATAATCTAAACATAAAAATAGTCTTCGAAGAGGCGTTTTGAAACCAACGTGGCGGTCGCCATATTGTAAACGCTGACTTTGGTCAGTCTAGTAGCAGACAAAGAGGTGGAGCTAATGCGTCTGCCTGTCAGAAAACCCAACCATGTCCCAAATTATGCAAATGGTCAACCTACTGTTGATAACAGACTGTATACCAGTTCATTGTTGTTGTACAAAGGAGCATTTCAATATGAGAGCGACTTGAATTGCCTTGGCTTTGTGGTTAGCCTCAAATAAACGTTTAAGCAACTGCAGGTTTTTTTTTTGCACATTTGCATTGGCTACATTTTTAAACATCCAAGTTGCAGCTTGCACAGGAGACAGAAGACAATCAGGAAGTGTATTTTTCCCTCCACTAAACAAGCAGTGCATCTTTCCGACAGGATCTGTTTAATCCTTTGATATCCTGTGTTAACACTCAGACTCTCCTTCTGGGTCACACCTTTGAGCGCTGGTATTTAGAGCAAAGCACATTAAAAGGTTCCTCTCTCCCTTGAATCTCGCTCATTCAACTGGTGAGATGATTCGGATTGCTCCCTGCCGCTGAGTTCTTACTCTCCTCCTTTTCTCTGTCTTTCTCTTTCACTCAGGTTAGCTATCTCTCCCCCGTCCTCCTTGCTTTCTGTCTGCAGCCACCCGTGCACGGCTCAGAGAAGTGGCTGATGGGAATTCATCGGGTGCACTGTGTGTGTGTGTGTTTGCTTGCGTGCAGGAGCCGTGCGTTTGTGTACGTGTAGGTGTGTGTGTGTTTCGTCGTTCAGAGAGGGGTGTGTATGTGCCCGAGTGTATGCACAGCAATGTCACTGGGCTGTGTAATTGAAATGGAAATGAGCCAATCAGCGACTGCAGTGGTGTGCCACCTCAGCCTGCATTCACTCCACTGTTTCAGCTCCCTCAAACTAACTCTCTCTGTTTGTGACTCTGTTTGTGTCTGTGTAAGTGTCTCTGTGTATCTGTGAGTGTTTGTGCTGACAATACTTGGCCCTTCTGCTTCTGCCCCGAGGGCCTGAGGAGGTGGTGTGAAAATGTAATCAGTTAGTAATAAAGATTATCTCCTACACTCTCTATCTCTCTCTCACACACTTACTCAGCAACACACACACACACGCACACACACACACACACACACACACACGCACATGCACACATATGCACCCCTTCTTAGTGTCCAGCTGATCGCCCTGGCTCTGAATTGTGACCCTGCACTCAGTGGAACAGCTGTGGCATAACAAAGACGTGCAGTTATCTCCATTTCACTATTAGCTTCACATTCAACGTCGCTCCTTAATTACCTATTTTACTGCTTAAAGGCCTCCGCCGCCTCCTTGGCTCTTTTCTCACAAGAATGGAAAAGATTGTTTCTCATGATGTTTCCATTATAGGCTGTCCTAAAATAGAGTGCTGCGAGTTTCTGAAGATTGTGTGAATGTGTTTGTGGCACTGGGAGAAACTAAGCACCAACTCATGGACAACAGCATATGTAATTTTATAACCTTTAAGTTCCTATCTTGGGACCTTGGAGAGAAAAATATATACAATATATACCCCCCCCCCATTTGAGTTCATACAGAGAAAATTAGCGCAAAAGGAGGGTAATATTTTCCTTGGCGAGAGCTGTAATTTCCTATGGCCTGTAATGTACGTATGTACATTACAGGCCATGTATGTATGTAATGCATAGTGCCAGAGCTCAACAGCTGGTCATTTTATGATCATACATTTATTCATTTCATCTTTTTGTATTAATAAGTTTCACATTTATTGGCCATATAAAGACAGAATAAGGAAATACATTAATTAAGTTGGCCAATTTACTTGTATTTTTAATGTATTAGTTGAAGGTCAATTTAATTAATCAACAAAGAACAGACTTTTATGTTTTTAAAATGTATAAAATGACTTCAAAACCTTAAAAAGGATCCTTGTGTTGCACTTTGACACAACTCATCGCTGACGCACACCTTCATTAAACTGACAATTTTGATGCAGATTAATTGACAGACGAGACTTTAATTCTGCATTATCTTTGTGATCCTTATCTTCCTTTGGCTTCAGTGTCACTGTATTCACTCTCCTGCATATATTTCACTCTTCAGGATTGGCAGGGCAATCAGTGGATTTCTATTCCATGTGTGCAACCTCTTTGTGCTTGGATGTCCTGTTCAGTGGCTGGAGAATGTTTGTACACACAGTTTCTGCTGAAAAGAGGGTCTGCAGTGGTGGTGATGAGTGTTGGGCTGTTTCTAGAATTGCAGCAGCTGATTAAAGCTTGCCATCGTTGTAAACAAGACACTGGCTGCATCTAAAACTCCCACATTAGTCCCCTGATGGCAGGACAATAAAGACAGCTTTCTACAACATACAACACACTTTCTAATCTAGGGGATGAAAATCCAGTGATGAAAATACTTGCTGCACACACACTCATGTCATCCACACATGGTTTGGAAAAGAATGAGCATCAATGTTAAAAGCATTGGTTGAATAACTACTGTTTGACAAAGACTCCAGAGAACCTGTTAACACTATCTTCATTATTCAGCCTCTCTGTCTGTTTTTTTTTCTTCTTACTATTACCTCACCTTATTTTGGAAGCAGGTCCTTTCTCTCCCGCATAGTGCCTACTTCTCACCCTCACTCTGTTCTCACTCGCTGCCATTAGCAGCTTCTGGCTCTCACTGCTGCTCCTTTGCCAATGTGCCAGAGAGCTGACTGAGCTGATAACACCGTCCTAATGTATGTGCGGGTGTGCTCGAGCTGGGCGTTACGTTTGCTGCATATATGTCTGTGTGTGTGTGTGTGTGTGTGTGTGTGTGTGTGTGTCTGAGAGAGACAGTGTGTTATGAGTTACAAATGCCTGTCCTGTCCCTTTTTATGTGCTCACTCACCCAAACATCCTCTGCTTCATTTGCAGTCAGGGCCACAAGCCACTATTCTGACTGCTGAGGCAGGGAGAGAAGGGCAGCTGAAACATCACACATAGACGAACACACACACACACACACACACAAACATGCACACGCAAACACACACACAGTCTTTCTCTCACACACACATACAGTAGACACACGTACATAAATTGAGGCAACAGCGGATGGAGGGGGGGGGGGGGGGTGACCATTAAGTCGGTGACATTTTAAAGCAGTGAGAGAGATGCATGGCTCTTCCTGGGACCTTCACAGACATGTTTTAAATGAGATGTTACAGATGAGCTACTCCATGCCGGGCTTGCAAACACTCCCACTTACACTGGTAAACACAGAAAGGCGACATTCTATGCTAGCTCATTCTCACACACACACACATAGACACAAACACATATATAAATAAATACACTGAGCAGAATCCCAATGTAAAGTACAAAAGCTGTGGTTTGATTTGTCCATTACATTTAACATTAACCATTCAAAACATGAATTTAAAGTGCCAATACCGAGGTTTTGGCTCAAATTATAATGTGCACTGTGATTATAATGCTGTGTATTTATGTGAATGCAACACAGGCGGCAGTAAACAAAGCTCAGCAGGACGAGAATTTCCAGTGCATGCACAGAAAATTGGATCTGAGAAAAAAAATAGAGTCAGAACTCTATTACTTGGACTAACTATCAGAGCTGCACTATTGAAAAGAGAGATCAAATAAGTGGGTGGAAAAGGAACGACAGGGAAGCCACAAAGAAAAAGTACTGACAATGTTATACCATTGTTCAGCATTTTCTTTTTAGACGTTCAGCGCCAGTCAAAGAAAATTGTGTTCCCGTTGATATTTGAGACTCACTGCCAGAGTTGTTTTTGGAAAATAGTCCTTCTGGCTTATTTGTAGGTTTCTTTAACAAACTTTGAAAACATGTTGTAAGTGATACCAACGACATGAGAGCAACAGGAGAAAAGACCGTTGATTCTTTTTCTACTCGTTGCAAAGTAGCACAAATTTTAAAACAGTCTGTGTGTCAAATGGAAGAAACCTCAATAACAGCAACATAAGAGGAATCGTTGTATAGGCACAGATAGGCATGCAATCGCTTTTCAGTATGCAGAATATACCAAGATGGTACAACTACATTATGGACATTCAGGGTGACAAAATAAGTACAGTGTGGATTTTGACCATCATCATTTTGGATTCCACATAGGCCATCAGATTGGAGCCATTTGATGTCCTCGCCTGTCATTGAGGTGCAGTGGACAGATTACACAAAGGCACAAGACCGTAGAGAATGGAATCAGTGTAACACAAAATACTCAGGATTTATCCCAGCATAATATCAGGATACAGGGCTCATGATTCTGTGATCATTCATAAGTTACAAGACAATCATTTAATAACACATCACAATATCTGATTAACACAAGAAGACAAAAAGTGCCTAAAAAGGAAAAAGTGCACAATGCAGTGACTTAGATTGACACATTTGCAACAAAATCTGTTTTGAGTGTTGTCTTCTTTTATTGAAATATATAGTGTTTTGACAACTCAAATTTATTTTACACTGCAGGTCATAGATTCACACACTAATGGCAGAAGGTTCTATGTAAAGTCACCGTCAGAATGAATGAATACACGGTCTGAATCAACTTAGGGTTCGGTGTCTTGTCCAAGGACACATCAGACATGTTGCAGCAGGAGTTGGGGATCAAACCCCAGACGTACTGGTTGAGAGATGACCAACTCTACGGCTGAGCCACAGCTGCCCATTTGGCACCAGCGATTTGATTATTATATAACACAAGTTAGGACAACAATATATTGCTGTATCCATGTTTTCTCCTACCTCTACAAGTTGGTATAGTATTAACAAATGTGCTGTGTGCGTGTGTGTGTGTGTGCGTGCGTGCATGTGTGTGTACAGCTTCAGTATGTTAATCCTCAGACTCCAGAGTCCTCGGGATGAAATTATTTGTAGCCTGTTACACGCTTTGCCCTCTCGTGGGTCCTGGTGCTCAAGGAGCTGGTGTTAGAGACAGCAGTGGCGGTTTTCAATTAAAAGTTTTGTCAAAACTCTTGTCGGGTTGTGCTCCTGCAACGTTAACAACTGGGTCTCAATTACAAACTCACACCACCTGGCTTCTGGGTGGAATGAGTCAGTGGCACCAGCTGTGTTGGTACTTGGGCAATTTTGTGGTTCATTGTCGCCCTCATAGTGCTTCAAGTGTGTGCGCTAAATTGAGGGCATCACTTACGAGCTTACAGGTGTTCCGTGTTTTCTCTGTGATGTCCCCTGTGGCCTCAAAGGTGAAGGTCGTACCATCTCAGACCCAAACAGAAAAAACTTGACACAAGAATTTCTCTAATTCTGGCAGGTGTAAAAAACAAACAAACAGCTGAGAACTATTTTGTGGCTCACAGAGAGGAAATAGTGTTTGTGTGTGGATGCTTGTGACAGTGTGTGGCCTTTAGATGAATCTGCCTGCATGTGTTGAAACCCTCTGACCCTGTGTAGCCTGTTCTAGATCATTGCAGCAGTAAAGATGCCTCACTGCAAAGTCCTCAGAGACAGCCAGGGCTCTGTATATTTCCTAACATGACATTTACTGTCCAGACCATTCTCTTTCCTTGTGAACATTTCTACTTTGCAGCCTGAGAATCATCTGTCTGAATTTTTTGCTGAAAAGAAAAAGAATACTCCAGATTTTCTTTCATAAAAAACTAAATCTGTTCTCTTGTGAGTGTCTTTTCTCAAGCTTAGATACTTCGTTCGCTATCGTTTGGAAGGCAGATGTGTACATGTGTGAGTAAATATCTGCTGCAATGATAGATTTATAGATAAACCGACCCACCCAAATTTATTGAAGCCAGAAGAGGAGAGCGCTGGTGCTTGTAAATTTCCAGACAACACAGAAAGAGTGTTGACAGATCAAACTCACATTGTCTACATATGTATGTGCTGAGTTCAAACAATGCTTTATGCGTCATTATTGAAGCAATATTAATCCGTCAACACACAAACGTAATAAGATTTTACTAATGGGACTTGTGAAGTGCATGCGCATCATTCAAAATGAAGTTTCCCATACTTATCCTTCATATGAAGATCTTAACCCTTTCTCTTCTGTTTTTTTCCGTACCAGGTTCCATCGTGGGGACTACCACATCGATGTGTGCATAAACGACTACCTGGATGTCTATTGTCCTCACTACGAAGACACAGTGCCTGAAGAGCGGACGGAGCGCTACGTCCTCTACATGGTCAACTACGATGGCTACAGCTCCTGCGACCACACCTCTAAGGGCTTCAAACGCTGGGAGTGCAACAGGCCACACTCCCCAAACGGACCACTCAAGTTCTCAGAGAAGTTCCAGCTCTTCACTCCCTTCTCCCTGGGCTTTGAGTTCAGACCGGGCAGAGAATACTACTACATCTGTGAGTCTGAGTGCTTTTCGCAGCTACATACATGTTGGTGACAAATAGAAGGAAAAAAGGTTTTAATTTGGATGTTGGGCCACTTTGAGCTCTACTGAACTCTACTGGCAGGACAGAACACCATCGACTGTGGTTAACCAAGTTATAGCCACAGTTATGTGTATAGCCATTTGAATCCTCATGCTTTTTTTTAAAGAATTCATCTGTCTTAACATCATGGTTATATATCAAAGATCTGAAGTAAAATGGATCAGCCAAATTCAACCAATCTCAAATCTGTTATATTTTAAAAGGTTACTTTTTGCAGTTGCTTTTACTCTACAGTGACAACTAAATGACATCAGGAAATGGGTAAGAGGATGAAATTTAGCAAAGGGCCATGTTGGAATTGGACCCCAGAGGGCTACTACAAGGAATCAACCTATGTATACAGGGTTCTATTACAAACTATTTTCATACCACTATTGGAAGTCGTGTTTTTTGCTTGGTTTCCAAAGCTGCACAACGCCAAAACTAAGCCAAACTACGTAACTCTGCATGAATTACAAATCCAGCCAGCCCTAAGGTTTTTCTCCACACACACTCAGACCATCCCTTAGCTGTGTTTTCACAACTCCAGCACAGAGCTCTGAGTGGTGGCATTACAGTGATCTGAGTAGACGCTTTAATGCTTTTCACACCGCTCTCAACACTTGAGAAAAACTCTTCCCTAAAATGGCAATGGAATTCGCAGGGGAGTAAAATTGAGACGGTTTGAAAGTATATAGCTCACAAGCCCTGCCTCACAATGCTGCCTCCTACAAAGAGAATCGCTCTCCTCCCTCCAACATTATGTTACGCACCCATTCAGCTGGCATTAGATTTTGTGTCGTCTGCCTCTTGGCGTAGGAACTGAGCCTAACTGAGTTCATGTGAAGTTGAAGCCCCTGGGAAATTAGGTCTTATCAAAGCGATGTGATAGAGTGGAAGTGAGTCGAGTTTGTCCTCCCATCGCAGAATAGTCCCACGCGGAGGAGACTGAGGAGTCACTGTCACCGCCACTCACTCTTAACACATTTGTCACAGGGATACGCTGATTTAACCGAGTAGGAAGCACAGTCATGTTCTCATATGGGTAGCATTAATGCAATGTCATGCAGTGTAATGTGGTATGGCTTCAGCTATTCAAGGAAAAATCTGTGCACTTCTTGGGCTACTGTACGAGGAAAAGTGTGTAAATTCCTTCTCAGCGAGGGGGTTCCAGTTCTGACAGTTAACACATTCATGCTAAACGCTATACTTGTATCTGTTTATCTGTAAAATGGGGCCTGTGGTGTTAATGCAGCTCGAGGTGGCTGTCAAACCCCTGAGTCCTTGTGTTTTCTCAGAGACAGCCTTGCAAGAGTCAGGAGTGTAACTGAGCCGAGCCCCACATGCTGAGATCTGTTTTCTAAATTGGCACCTTTTTATGAAGCAGTTAACCTGACAGCCAGCCAAGACTTCCCTCCCTGTCCTTTATTCATTTCATGTGTTTCCCTCCCTCTCCTTGCTCCCTAACGCTTCAGAGTTATGGACAGGGGTGTAAAATAATAATAAAAAAAGTTCCCTCCCTAATGTTCGCAGTTGTTACAACAGTGAAATGATGTTTGCTTTCTCAAACTTCTCCTTAAAACAAATAGCCTGAAACCCTTTCCAACATCGTTTCAACAACCAGGTGTTTGGACATTTGTCTAGTTAAAAAATAACCAGGTTTCCCTTTGCTTTTATTGCCAATTTGCATGGACAGTCATACTAAATGAGATGAGGGAGAAATCTCCAGAGTTGGGAGCGTAGATGGGGGTTAGTGAAGGGTTATACAATTCATCCACTCCCCCAAGTCTGTATTTCTAACATTTTCTCAGCCATTTCTGTTGAGAGATGCTTGTCCTAGGGGCTGGATTAAATTACACTGCGACCAACAGGGCTTCCATGGAACACATCCATTCTTCCGTAGCACGCCATATTGGTTTAGTGGCCCGCGGCTTCATTGGCCATTGAATGATTCTTGCATGTAGCCTCTCTGGCTACAGTGGCGGATATTAAAGTCATCTACCATAAAGCCGTATGACATGTGATTTCCTACTGCCATTGTGTCCAGCCTGGATGTCCATAAGAAGCAGTGGAGAAGGCTGATGATGGATTGGACAGTGTCTTTCGTGGACAGACATGGTGCTGAAAGAGGAAGATTGAGAGAAATTGAGAGGCGGTAACATTACTTCACCTGCCAGTTTATCTGCAACATCGGCCTCTATGGCTACCACCGTTATCATCATCATAAACATCAGGGAATCTTCCTCACCCTCACACAGCAGGAACAAACGAAACCTTTCATGTTGCATTGAGTTACATCATTGTAAATCCCTTTCATCTGAAGAATTCAGTGATAGATGCAACTTTCACTGAGGAATGCAAGAAGACTCAACAACTTAAGGACAACGGGGAATTGTTCAAAAGAGTATAAATGTATGACTGTATTTTTCTGATGGATTAGCATGCTGCAGAAAGAGCCTTTTCTCTTTACGTTTACCACGTCAAAGAGTCACAATGAGTGATATTTTTGATTGTTTAAAGAACACAACTGACACATGCAGAGGACAAAAACAGCAAAACCCCTTTGTCCACAAGGGGCTGCCAAAATAAACACAAACTATAAGGGCCTCACAGGAGCTTTAACATGTATTTATGTATTTATTCATTTACTCACTACAATATTTAACTTATAGAAAACATTAGCCAGCTACACACCCGATCATATTAACTTATCGTTGTTGTTGCAAATGAGAGTAGAAGCAGTTGTCAGATATGATGCTATCCATGTGTACTGGTGTGCAAAGTTGATGAGCAAACTTTGATTAAAACCTTGCTGATGGCAACAGTCGTCTAGTTTTATGTACACTATTCAGAGTCAACAATTTTTGTGTTTCATTTTAAAACTGGCAGTAATAGTTATTCCACATGTACCAATACATCAATATCCTGGGCACAACAACAAGAGCTGAGAGTGGTGAACACTGGTTCAAAGCCAGCTGTATGTTCAGGATGGATTCATCTTGAAATCATCATGTGGGCTCAGCTTTGAACATTTGTATAGAGAGACTTGCAGAAACGCAGTTATCGCTTTTGAATGAAGGAGAATATTAAACAAGACTTATATAGCTTAATGCTCTTTAGAGGCAATAAGGAGGAGTCAGAGGACCTTTGTGGCCTTGTCTGCTCTGGAATATGCCCGTGTTTTTTCATGTGGATCATTAGTGTTCGTATTATCATCTCTTACCGTGCATAGAAATGTACCCGGGGCCAAATGTCTAAATAATTGAACTAAAACAGTAATTGGGGACTTCTTTCATTTTAAAATATTTAGCTACTTATTAACATTAACTGTTGTGATGTTCGGGGTGCACGGTGGAGCATTGGTTTTTCATGTCGCCTAACAGCAAGATGGAAGGGTACTGGTTTGAATCCAAAGTCAGACATGGACCTTTCTGGATGGGGTTTGCATGTTCTCCCTGTGACCTACTCTTTCAGTTACTTGGTGACTTGATTGCCCTTAAGAGTGATTGTCAGGCTGAAAAGTTTAAATTATGGGATGTTAGGAAGCTTGTAAGAATCCAAACATGAAAAACCACATGCAATGAAAAGCATCAACATAGCTTAGAGCTATCGACCATATACGTTATGTAGCTACCTGCAGTTCAGGACGAGGTGAGTGGTCAGAATTTGCCCTTGTAGTCCATTTGCCGACATTGTGTGAGTGTGAAGTGTTGCATGGCCAACAGAGAAAATCATATGCATCATTACGCACTGAAGCTGGCCATACTGCACACCTGCACTAAACACAAATGTCAATGTGCTCCGAGCTGGAGGTCACAATCCATGAGCACACGAGGCAGAGGTGAGCAATGGTTACTTCTAGTGTGAATGGGCTCAGTATATCATGTAGGGGGATTCATGAAGAGCAGTTGTCCTCTATTTACTATCAATATCCCACTTATCTCACTGTAGAATTCATTAAGGGTAACTTATATTTAACACAGAGCAGCAGAGACCTTAAATAATATGCTCTTATACCCAGATTCAGAATATTAATCTATTCCTCATCTCTAATAACTTTCTGTAGCCGAATGACCGGAGGAAGAGGGGAATGAAAAATCAGCCTGCGGTGACGTGATTGATTAGCTTTCTTGTTTGTAGATGAAAATTAAGCTGTCAAATCATATTCCTGCAGAGAAAATAGCCGTTAATGGTGTTTTCGCCCTGCGAGTTCGATGCGGGTCGAGGGTTGATTTGTTGTATCTCTGATAAAATTAGAGCGCGGAGACAGGGTTCTGCTGTCATCTGCTTCAACAACAAAAAACAGCTTAATCAACGCGAGCAGGACGGAGGGAATTTACTCAAATGGAGGTCATAATTCTTCATTTCGGTTAGTGTCAGCTCTCGCTCTCTTTTTCTCTCTCTCTCACTCTCTTTTCTCTCTCTCTCTCTCTCTCACTCTCTTTTCTCTCTTAGAGGCAGGTAATTTGAAGGCAGAAGCTGGAGCCTTATCCCTTTGGAGATAACACTCAGCTGTGTTTTCTCTCCTGGTCAACACAAGAAGGAGCAGAAAGAGAGGCATACAAACATTAAGATGTCAGAATTATTCGGTGGTGATGCAGAGTGTAATCTAATCGCCACATATGAAAGCGATTCAGCAAAACGCAGTATTAGCTGTAATTGAGTTACAGCTCAGAAGTGTCTGCCTGTGAGTCAGACATCAGGGATAAGCATAAAGTCAGAGCACTTCTATGGTCAGAGTTCACATAGTGCATTCATGGTTTAAGTGAAACCCATCTCACAGAATGCTGATGGAGGCACGTTTTTCTAGTATGGACACAATTCCTCAATCGCGTTATTTGAGTGATTTTAATCTGAAAAGGGCAGATATCCAATAGCAGTGACAGCTCACTGCAAAGTTAAGTGAGTATAGCGAGTTATGGCGTTATAGGCGTGAAAGATGTGTGGCGAATAGGAAAGCTCTCGGTGTGATCATGCAGCCCGGAGACTGCCAGCAGGAAAGTTGTTGCTTTCTTGACGTCTGACTTGTTCACCTATAGGGCTGCTGCTGTATCTCACGGAAAACAGGATCAATAACACCTTCTTCTCACATGTGGAAGGAGCTAATAGCAATTTCTGGATTTGACGCCATGAGGAAGAAGGATAACACAGCTATTCTTACAGTGTCTTAAATAGCTTATTGACAAAGCATTTCCAATGGTGCTTGTCAGTGGTTTTTACTAATGTTGGAAAACAAAGGCTAACATTTGGCTAGGCTACAATCACCCTAAAGAAGCTCTAGGCCAATATGCAGAATTTACTTCAACTTTGTTATTCTAATTATGAAGGAAATTAGATCTTCTGCATGCATCATGACACAACACAGATACACTAAAAACAGCATCAGAAATACAGACGCAGATAATCCACAGCTCAAGTGAAAAACAAAGGTACTTAAACCACACTGAGACAAAGGCTGAAACAGTTCAGACACCGCACATAAAATTTCATGAAGTCATAAAAAGTACTTTAAAGAAGTAAATAGACACACACACCAAAATAAAGCATTCTGAGAGAACTGGTTTATACCAAGTCACAAACCTCTTCTCGTGCTTGATTCATGTTATATTGTGATGAAAGCACAGCACAGATGTTCCATTTAGACCAGGGGACTGTGGTAAAAGGTGGGAAAGGGCTATAATATGTCCTCTTTAAAGATTCTGTGAAGATTTGTGAGCTAATAATGAAAAATACTGTAATGTGTTAATTGTCTCTTTGTGAGCTTCAAAACAAAACAAGATCATCGGCATAAGGATTCTTATTTTCTCTGTATACTATGGTCATATCTGAAACTGCCGTCAGGGTTAGGTGCCAGACGAAGTTATTAACCGTTATTAAGTCTTTTTCTTTAGATTTTCCATGTGAAAGATTCCAAGTGAGTGACACATGTGACTGATAAAAACAAGCAGGATGAGGTTTTCCAACTGAAAACACTTTTCACGTTTTCACATGTACTGATCAAAATCTGCAAAGAGATGGGCCGCCAAACTTGACGCAAACGGAAAGTTCCTCACAGCTGCTTCGATGCTCATAAAGGTTTTTACAAGATCCCGTAACATCTTATTCAACTTTACTTGACAGTAACATGCACGCAGACCTCGAACCCATCCATGAAGATATGGACTATAGCTGTCTTCTGATTGATCATAAATCCTCTAACACACATTGTTCCTTTGAGAGTAGAAGAGAGCTCGTAGAACAGGCAGCAGGAGGAAAATGGCATTAATGGACAAATAAAATAGAGGCAGCGAATGGTGTATGCAGTCTGTGTTTTGTTGGACCTTTGGGAGGTAGGCTAATAATGATAAAGAGCCCGTGCAGTTCCATTTGTGGTACAGGCACAGGAACCTGGATATGGACACCATCATAACTCAACCCTTTCATTCATTCATGGGAAAAATCCACCCTGTCATCAGCATTCAGAAATTATCCGACAACATGGAGTAATGTGACGGGAAACTAGATACATATGCATTCATGTACCATATGCTTACATATGCATGAACAGACAGACTAAAAAGCCACAAGGATGCACACAGTCTGGAATGCATTATTATAATCCTGATGAATGGATGGACATTCCACCACCTCAGTTTCCCCATAGTTACTACATCAGTTATTGTATTTTTTATTTTTTTTTCATTTTATCCCTCTCTGTAGATTTTCGGCACTGTTGTACCTAAATAACCCGACCGGTTTCTCTTTACACGGTATACCTTTAAAATATGTATTTTTGACATGCAGATGGCATGTCTCAGACTTCATTAACAGAATTTAGGGCAAACCCTCAAAAGAGCCAACAAGTAGCCACAAGTGGCACAATGAATGTTTTTTTTCTTTTAACCACTGGTCTTACAGAGGCCTCAACACAACCAAGCTTTTATGGCAGGCTTTTGTTCGAAGTGCTCAATAGCACTCTTCAAACATCAAGCTCAATCTGCAAAACGCTAAATAAAGAAGTATCATTCAAAAGAAGTGTTCAGGCTACTTGTACTTGTATTATCAATGCCGCCCTTCATTTAAGGCCATTAAAGAAGCTCTTGGTGACTTAACAGCTATTAAGCACCCATCCAAATGCACTATCCTTCAAACAACATTTTCAAATGGAAATTATTTTGGAGCCCAAAGTCTATTTTCAAATTGTCAGTGGAAGGTTTAAATTAGCATGGAATAGACTGATTCTGGATGCTTCACCTTCAGCCAATCAGAGCAATGGAACCTGTGCAACATCAGAAGGCTTCTTGCTTTATTTGCTTGTTCCAACCATGGACTTTATAAAATATAGAAGTAATCTCAAGAACATAAGCCACATAAGCCATTGGTTTGAAGACCCTCGATGGTGGTCAACATATTGGAAATCTTTACTCAGACAAACCTATAAACAGGCAAAGAGTTAGAGTTGAGGCGGGTCTTAAGCTTACTGACAAACAGTTTCTAGGTGCCTGATCAGTCACACCACTTATTATGAAAAACTCTGATCCTTCTAATCAAAGATCTTATCCTTCTAATCACATAAAAGAGTAACCTCTAGACCCTATTTCTGTTTCAAGAAACTGCAGTTTTTTCCACTTCATTTTTAAACATCAGAGGTTTCCCCTTGGTTCCCACATCCAATTCACTTCTAGGTTTTAGTTTATTACAATAATAAAAGATGGGTCCATCTAGTTCGTTTCATGCTGTCTCAAAAACTAATTATCAATGTTAAAATCAATGGCAGCCATCTTCTTTTTGTGGTTATTGTTAGGAATCAGTCTCTAATTAGAGAAAGTGTTGTGATTGACTTGACCATGCTTACGTCAGAACAAAATGTGACTCAACAGGAGTGGTAGCAACACATCTGCCATCGCAAATGAAACATGAGCTTTAAGATTGGTCAGGTTTCCAAGCTAAATCTGAACTTCAAACACATCCGCAGATGGGAACAAATCAGTCAGATGTGTTTACTGGTCCCTGAGAAGGTCCAATAACATAAGAAGAAACTGTTAAAGGGTCTGGCTATGACAAGCTCACAGGAGTTTTAAGAGTCTCCTCTCAAAAACAAACTGAAACCAGCCTGTTGGCCACACGTGACTAATAATAGACCATGAGCTTGGTCGCAGCACACTTGTTGACAGCCTGGAGAAAGCAAAGCAGGAGAGAAAAGTCTCTAATCAAGTTATGTGACTTGGAGCACCAATAAAGTAGTCATCACTTTGTCTGTCGAATAACAGGAAGGCTGTAAAAAAAAAAAAAGATGGGGGGTAACGTGGTGCATTCAAGGGCTGGGATCTAGAGGAAATGAAGTTCCTCTCAGATACAATTCATACATCCAACGGTCTTCATCATTAAAACAAGGACATTTAATCCATGGCCATTAAAACCATTAACACATATATTATTAAGCCAGTGCATTAGTCATTATGTTTAATTGCTTATTGTTGATGTATTTGTTCATTTTCCTTCCTCCTCTTTGCAACAATCATGCACACACACACACACACACACACACACACACACACATAAACACACATTTGATTTAGTGGGTGGATACTTGGGCTGAACCATAATATTACGGTTCCATGGAATACACTTACTGCAGTAATGAAGCCTTATTATGTACAGTGATTTATTATTATGTGGCTTCTTTGAAAAGCTTAACTTCCCCTTTGATTAATAAATCAGCACATTTATTATAATAGGAGTGCATAGACATCAGTGATTTGATGAAATTGAAGGGTTTTCCGACTTTAATCATTCGCTTTTTATGTGTAAGAGGGAAAGCGAGTAGGTCTTTGGATAATCATGAGGAGATCTTTTTTCAAAATAAGGACTTTAATTTAACATTGCTATAACAGCAAAGGGAAATGATTGTATCCCCAGTACTGCTGCACTTATAAACATGCATATGAGTGCAATCCTTAATTTGGAATTATTGATTTGAAATTATATTACCTGTTCAAATGATTGCTCTCTCTTACCTTCTGTGACTCTGGCTTGAGAAGCGTTTCAAGGACAACACTTTTGTTCTCTTTTAGCGGAGGTTGAAAGATGTAAGTGAAGAGTAAAAGGCCAGGGGATGGACAGTTTATGTTCCCTCGGCTATCTGAAACAAGTCCTTTTCCTTCACTGCGCCTTCCCGCTTCTTCATGGCTGTAGAAGCATCTGGTTAATGGGCCTCTGCAGTAGAGAGTCTCTTCCATCTTCTTTCATGCACAGATTGTGAGTAGGCACACATACTAAAAGTTTTATTTTTTTACTGTATGTATGCTGCTTTAGAACTGGTTGTGTGTGAGAAGGACATTTCACAATTATGTGAAACATCCTATCTGTAGTGTACTGCTGTATTGTAGATGTTGGAGGTTGTTTTGGAGTACGGTACTTCATAGTAACCATAAGAGGGGAAAGTAAGTAGTCATTCTCTGACTCAGTCCTCAAAACATTCTAGCAGCAATGAATTATTTACAAGGAATATAGAAATGTCTCGTGTCACAACAGCAAATATTCTAATTAGTAGATTGAGATATATGTTGAGTTGGGCACAATGCTTGCAGTAAAAATGAGTTGATCGCTTCTTATAGACACTGGTTTTATGTAAACTCAGACTCAAGGACTCCTGGATTTAAACTGTGACATGCTTTAAGCAGCACAAGCCACATGACTAATCTCCCTAATTCAAAGACAAGGCCAACAGCAGTGTTTTTATTTCCTATTTTTTGGGGTCAGTGATCTGGCAGAGCTCACAAGGAATTCCCCATGCTGGACACAACATTACATGGCATTTTCTTTAACCTACTATCCAAATAAGCAGGGATCAAAAGATTACAGCACCATTATTAAAAGCAGCTGGAGGTCTGATGCAGACTGGCCATGCTCGCATGTTCCCATCATGCCTCGCAAACAAAAATGTACACAATTTAAGTACAACAACACACTTTTGCTAGAAATACGGTTAATGTCAAAATAAGCATTACTATGTTTAGATTGTTGACCCTTGGAGTCTCAGTGGATTGATGTTTCCATTAAGAGAATCTGAAACAAAGTTCTTGCTAATTTTCAGTATAACATCAAACTTTGTTTTTGTATTGAATGTCCAGTTGTCCTGCTATTTGCTGGCTACTAGAAGACCTGGATGCTATATGATTTATTACATTTTTTTTGACGGACTCATCCTGCAGTCTTCCTTTACAGTTGAATCTTCACGGCACCTAGATGAAGGATTAGAAATCAAGATACAGTGTACGCCATTTTTTTTAAGCTTCCTGTCACCACAGAAGCACGGTTTTATATCCACGTCTGGAATGTGTTGTTGACTTGTTCGTTGAGCGCCAAAGGAAATGTGTTTTCCAGATAACATTACAGTTGCAATAAAGCTTGGCTCGGACTGTGATTGAAACAATACTGCGCCTAAGCCGCACTGAGCCCACCTGTTTGTTCTTCCGTAATTGGATTCTGCTTCATTCCATTTGCCTTAATGCTGATGCATAATGCAGTGTACTGAGGGGACTGGCCATTACCAGCCAGGGGACGAGACTTGGAGAAGTAACCCGACCTCCTCCCCCTCCTCGCCGTCTCCCTGTCACCCCCCCCCCCCCCCCTTCATCTCCGGGACATCTTTTCAGGGCCTCTGTCCTTCAAAGCAGCCACTTGCTGAGGCTGGATGGATTGATGGTTGAGGCTGTGAGCCTGATTGGAACCAGAATAGCAGGTGTTGATGTTACAGCCTAAAAGAACAATAAGCTGGCCCTCAGCAGCATGTTAATCCAAAATAAACAGGAGCCGCTTTGGACAGTTTGGGGCCGGGTGGATAGATTCTCATCAAACACAAAGAATGATGAGCAGCTACCAAGAAAGGAATGTGGAGCCAAACTTAATCTTTCCTTTGTAGTCAAGAATGTACAGCAACACACCTCGGTTATGCAGTCTGTCAACACAATGGTAAATGGTCAATGGACAGCACTTACACATCATTTAGTGTTCAGAAAACTTAAAGTGCTCCACTCTACTGTCATACTTACCCTTTCACACATGCGTTCATACACTGCTGGCTTAAGTGTTGCTTTACAAAGCACTGCCCATGAGTGTTGACCTGATCACATTCCGATGTGAACACATTTAGGCACTGCCTTGCCCAAGGACACTTTGAAATGTGGACAGCCACGTAATAAACCACCAATGTACCAGTTGTTATTTTAGCCGCATTCTTCTAGGTTGCTATATTCCAGTCTTATAAAGTGGACAGCGAATGCATGTGTCTGCAGGTAGAGAGGTTTGACCCTCTGTGGACATCTGCCCATTGGATCGTAAGTGTAACAGTTTAGCCATACTGTACGCGGGTTATGTCTGTCATTGTCCATCCTCGATTATACGATTTTATTTTATAGGTGCTGCAAACTACCCACGGAAACATAGAAAACATAAATAGTACTGGTGAAAGTGACTTTAATCCTAAACATGGTGGTATCTGTCTGCTTTTGCACCTTCTGTCGTTGTGTTGGAAGCTTTTAGTGTGATACGTCCCAATCTGCAAACACCACAACGACTTCAATAACTATCATCCTGACAGAGACTTACACAGGCCTGTTGCTGTTTTCATCAGAGACATACTTCTCTCATGATCAGCTGCCTTTTCTAAGTGGCTAGTGTCGATGGCTGTGACTCAGCTCGCCCACCACAATGATGAAGATAAGACATCTGGAGCCGATGTGTGTACATGCCCCCCTTGGAAAAAAAGGGGGGGGGGGGGTGGAGTGGAGCAAGAAGGGTGACATAAATTGTGTGGGTACTGGTGTGTATATATGACTGAGTGGGTGAGCAGCGGTGGTCAAGGTTCATTAGCGTGTCAACGGCTGCCTCCACGGCAAAATAATAAGGCTCCTCTCTCTCTTTCTCTTGCCTCCACTTTTATTCCCCCTTTGCATCTGCTGAATATGAACCGAGCTGTGGTTGAAAAAAGAGAGCTCTTGATCTCATGCCACCTCTCTTGCACGCTGACACATGACTAAGAAACAGATAGCAGCTGATGAAGCGACAACATTAAAATGGCAACAGCGAGGTCGAGAGGGGAGAGGCATAGAGAGGGAGCTTGATGAGCCGTAGAGACGGCTTGCAGAAATGAGAGTGATTGAAAGAGGGTGCAGCCTGCAATGAGTAAAAAATGCCATCTATGACTGGTTAAATCAGGAGAAGAGTGTGCAGAATGCAAAAGAGGAATACATTTCCATCTTTGACCCTCTTCTTTAGATATTAGTCAATAATTCTCTTAATTTAATCTTTCACTGGCAACGGAGACAGCTCACTGCTTTTTCTACTGCCTCCCCATGAAATAGATCCGACTGAATGTTGATGAAAATGATGTTCACAGACATTTTTAAATGCCCAACATCCTGAAGGATTTAGATGCTCAAAGACTATTTTTTCTTAGTGATACAGATTCCAATAACTAGACTTGAGTACTGGCTGATGACGAGTACTCAGGTAAGCACCCTGTGTTTTAACCCCATTTAAAATTCAAACCAGTAAGGATATGTGCATGGTAGTGGTTAATAAAGCCACTTTCCCATCAATCATGCTGTGATCACTCATGTCAATGATGTTTTACCTTCTATGTGATGTGTTGTAGTAAAATAAACAAAACATACTGAAGAAAAAGAATACTTTAATGGCAGCCACCATTTTCTTAAACTAAGAGGGTGTTTGTGCATCATGTTACTATCAGTATAGCATTTTTATAAGAGAGCCATGAAAGGGATTTTTTTTTGAAGATGCCACTGAACTTGATCATTTATTTTGGTGCTATTTATTTTTCTTACAAAAACACCGTCTAGCATTACAAAAAAAACAAAACAAACAAACATAAAAAATATTGGGGACCCAGTCAATTTCCCAAGCAGGGACCAACTCAAATTATCATGTGTTTTAAGGGAGCTCATTTCAACATCGCAGCCCCTCAAACAGCAATGAGTTTAAAGCTTTCTTCTGGAAAACAGTGATTGCTGACATTTTGAAAATGTTGGTGAATATTGCATTCTCTGCTAGTACCACTTGTTTTTTATTATTATTGAACAATAATTCAGATGAAACAAGCTGATCTTTTGGGGGGATTATTGGTATGATTGGCTGATTACACATTATTAGCAGTATTTTGGGGCCTCATGCCGATACTGGTATCAGATATTGATATTTGTATCAGAACAAATGTAACTCAGAAGGGTAAAACAAATCCAACATTGAAAAAATAGTACTTCCAGAAAGTGCTGATATATTCAAGTATGCACACCCTTCGGTGCTGTAAATATGACTGTGGCCCATCAGTTGAGCTTTGATGAATGGAGAAGGGCTTCGCTGACAGATGAGAAAAGAGGGTGACACAGCTGGGAGAGAGGACGGGGAGGGGAGGGGTTAGGTAAAGGTTCACTAGAGAGGAGTTGACAGATCCCAAATGGTAGCCTTTAGAAATGCTTGGCTTCATTGCATCAGCTGTGGAATGATCCACAGAGGACATAAAATGATGCCTGAAAGACAGCGCACAATGTGGCCTCTCTGGAGCTGCGAAAGGGGATTCTAGAAACAGAAAGTAGTTTAAAGTAAATAGGGTTAATATATCACAATGATGGGAAAATTCTGCAATATTCTCCATATATTGCAGGTCCTGACACTAGAAAATAGCATATATTTTTGAACTACTGTACATTCCCCAGCCTTGATGGATGCTCACAGTCCAGAGCCAATGTGCTCTAACTGACATGTGTTTGACCCCTATCCAGGAGACAGCACCTGGTGCCTCCCTACAACACCATTAGTGGTCAACCACACACTCGCGCACACACAGCCACACATGCACGCACTCGCTGTCTGCATGAGATATTTTTAGGAGATGTGATATAACCACCATGGTAGCTAACGCTCAGAGATTCACACCCCATGGACTTGACAGGAAGGGATCCATTTCCTGACAGCAACCGCAAACCATCCACACATGCAGCACCACACATCCTCGCTGCGTGAACTTCATGTCCCTCAAAGAGAATTCAGGTTGTGAGGGAGAAAGTTAAAAAAAAAAAAAAAAAACATCCATGTGACGCCAGTTTCCTGAGCCTTACTAAGCTGCAGCCAAATGTAGAATCTGAAGTGATACAATTAAACTGTGAGCTAAGCATTCAACATTCCCTAGAGAGGTTTCCACAGCACATCTGTAAATACTCTCTGGCTATAATTTTACAAGAACCATGACTAACCCAACAAAATCTACTTAAGAATCAACATTAACTTTTCTAAAGTAGTTGTTGTTCCCAAAACTCCTCTGTTTTAGCCGTCTTCTATGGGGAATTAAATGTGTTCACCATTAAAAACCTCTTTAAACAAGCCTTAATATGAAAGAAAAACGTATTTGGAAAACATTTTTTGTTGTTTGGCGCCCATGATGTACTTGTAGTATTAAATTAACACCATCTTTTCCTTTTTGTTTTTGTTTTCAGCCTCCACCATCGCTGAGAACGGGAGGATAACATGCCTGAAGCTCAAAGTTTTCGTCCGACCATCAAGTGAGTGTTTGCATGCAACACGAGGCTTTAGTAACAGAGCTTTTTGAAGTACACAACTTGATTGAAAATCAAAACAGTTTACGTCTACCTCTCTTCCTCCTCTATTACCTTTGTGCTCACCGTCCAACATTCCCCCATTATGTATCACCACCTCCTTAAAGAAAATGTTTTCTGGAAAAACATGATACAATGATGGATGCTCACATCAAATGAAACACTGCATACCTCATCTGACTGTTGCCATGAACTTTGTTGCTTGGGATGTTGAATTTCAGGGCTGAAAAGGAGGGGGGGGTTTGGGGCTTCAAATGTCACTAACCTATTTGGCAGATACCTCTAATGATCTCTCATTCTCCCTATTTTCTGTTATAGACAGCTGTGTGAAAACTATAGGCGTACATGACCGCGTTTTTGATGTAAACGACAAAGTAGAAAATGCATTAGAACCAAGAGGTTAGTATGGCTTCCTGCTTTTTTTGATTCTCTTCAGTATGACCTCCATACATCTGTCCATGTGTCTTCTTCTGTGGTTCTTTACCCTGATGCTGTTTGTGTAGAGGCTGATCTGTGCGTCCTCTTCTCTGCCTGTATGAACATGAGTCTTTTTTCATGCTCCTGTGGATTGCATTTTCTATTACACTTTACTGCATGTTGATATGTGGAAGTATATACGCTGTATTTTTAGTGTATATACTTCAGAACATCATATTCATGAATGTGTCAGTTTGAAGTTCATGTGATGTGTTCGAAAATGTTGTTGATTCTCAGCTTTAGAAACATTTCACTAATCCAACACAGAATGTATCTGACTGTATGTTGTTCTCCATATCATTAGCCATGTTTTTTCACGTTTTTTTTTTTTTTTTACATAGAAATTCTGCCCTAATGCATTAAAATCAATAGTTTTAAATAAATAAATGCTTCACATTAAGTAGTATGTGGACGGAAACACGTAAAAAATATGTTTGCCCAAGTTTAATGTTGTGTTTCGTTTCTCACTGAGCTGCTGTTTAGCTCTGCTTGTGCAGCATTGATTAGTTTCTGAGCAGAGTATGCACAGAATGTTTATGTCTTCATATTGTACATGTGTCTCACCCAGTCATCGGAGTGAAACTCTCCAACAGCAGCACCCACATGTAGCCGTCCCAATCCCAGCATAAGCTCACCACATGGACTGTAAAAATGAAAGAACGCCCCAAAGGGACCATACACAAAAGAAACAGCCAAATAAGACGTTACATACAAATAAATATATATGCCTTACACACTGGTAAAGGATATATATATATGAATTATAATTTGACATCTTTCACATTCTGAAATTATAGAAATAAGTTCCCTTGGCAAGATTGGAGTTTGTCATATACAGCACACACAACTACGTTCACAAGGCCAGACAAGAGGCCCAATCCTCAGATGACTTTGGCTCCAACTTGATTTTCTATTCTCCTGTCTTCTCATCCTGCCTGCATTTCTCATGGCTGCCACCTCACGTTGCATGTGTCTTTTGGCTCATTCCCTTTATTACGCTCTCCAAAGGAGGGAAATTAAAAAAAGTCATCCGTCATCCACTGTTGCCACATCCCCTAACTCCCTAACACACACACACACCCGCACACACATACAGACTTGTATAGTTATGTAACTGTCCAGTCCTGTGTTCTGCCTATCTGTCTTTTGCTGTGTTGGGTGAGATACTTCCCATGGTGCATCGAGGCACATGGCTGCTCACAGATACCGATGCCACTGCCAATGATACTAAAGAGTCTCCTCAACTGGGAGTTAAATTAAACATGAAATTTCAAGCATAATGTAGCAACTGAAGTTCATATGGCAACTCAGACTTTCACAACTTTACACTGTGATCCCAGATGATTGCAAAATGCACCCATACCTCCACTTTTCTTATCAATGTCACAAGGCAGTCCTTAATCCTGCACTGAACATCACCATAGAAACGTGAACACTGCAGAATGTATTCACTGTAAATTTGTTTATTTAGTGAGAATTTGGTGCCTTAAACCGAAGTTCATGGTTGTTTCTTTTTCTGCTCCTTTAGATGATACCAGCCACGAACCGGCTGAGCCTTCCCGGAGTGACGAAACAAACGCTGCGCCACACCAGCGGAACACAAGTCCACTGCTGGTTTTGTTGCTGGTCTGCCTACCAGCACTCTTCACTTTATAGCGCCTCCCTCTGTCCTGGAGGGCATTTACACCTAGCGTGGCCTGAATCTGCTCAAGGCTGGCTGCAGGGAATGGGGCGGGATTGTGGTTGGAGCGTGTTTTTGTCGCTTGATTGGGCATCAGAGCAGGCTTCCCAAGGAACCCTCGATTTTCCCCAGAAATCTATTTAAGTGTTCTTTCTCAGTCTGTGAGTGAAACGAGTTGATGTTGGGAGTGGGAGAGACAGTTCCGCCTCTTTAACCTTCAACTAAGATGCCAAATCCTCCCTTTTTTTGACACTTAGTGATTCTTAATTTCCCGTGACTTTTTCGTGACATCCCCTTCACATTACGTTTGTGTCATTGCAGCACTGATGATTACCCACACATGCATACACACATACAGCAAAATGCACACATGCAAACACATGCTTGCAGAGACAAATACAGTAACCGTCACTAGCAGATAGGGTTTGTATTACAAAGTTGTAGACAATAGCAGCATTACAAAGTAGGAAAGTGAGGACTTTAGAATCTAGATAAGACTGTAAATACACAAGTTAATACTCCCGAGACCTCACAAGAAGCCTTTCAGAACATATTTTTATCAAGTTCTGCTGGGTCATATGAAACAGGTTATTGCGCCTATGCTTGCAAGTTCCATAAAAAGCTGAAAGCTGAATACGTATTAAGTGAAAAGAGATGGATATAAGCAGAGGTCAGAGCACTGAGAAATACAAACATGACATGCACCTTAGCCCCCTGATCTTCAGCCTGTCCCTGGTTTGAGAATGCCGCCCTTTTTCTCTTGAATTTGAAGAGAGTGTTTTGATGCATAAGCTCCTTACAAGTTAAGTAAATGAGTTAAGTGCAACAGCTTTGACACCCCCGAGGTGACTGTTCCTCATCCTCTGCCGTGTAGAGCATGTCAGCCTGCTCAATAAAACACGAAAGCATTTAATTCACTTTGACTCACAAACAGCTAAATTGAAACTTTCTCTGCCGACATGTTGTGGACTGCTATTAAGATGGAGAATCGATAGCTTTTGAAAGTTGATCACATAATTTCACGGCATCTGTCACAGTCGTTGCAATGTTTACCGAGTCGGGCAGCAATCGTTCTGTGTTCCATTGAGAATTTGTCGATATTTTAAACACGCTTTTAAGCATTTTGAATCCACTGATTCTTCCTCCTTTCTAAATCTGACTGCTAAAGAAAACAATTTAAGATATTCCCTTTTAAGTTGGACGCTGTGTATTCTCATTGAGTTATTTTTCTTTGCCAATGGTGTCTCCAAACATTGTCCTTCACATTGCAGACACACTTTGTATTTCCATATCTCTGGAATCCTCAAAAACAGCAGTCACGTTTAGATCAAGACATCTTGCCAAACCTTTCCTGCTTCTTCATCTATTAAACCCATTCACAGCTTTGGCTCACACTCATTAAACATTAGTTAGCAAGTTTCCACGTTCAGTTTATTGCTTAGTGAGTTAGTACAGTGTTTACAGCACTGATGCATCGCTCTCATTAGTTTAAAACACACGCTGTTAAAATAGACACTCTATATTTACTTTTAATGCACAGCTCTTGTTAGTCAAGCTAGTTTTATGTTAGCACTTACATGCAAATGAATTCACTGTGTTATAAGGATATTCAGCTCCCACAGACTCACATGGTGAGTTAGCATAATGAAGCCTATTGTGTCTTCTTCCAAAACGGAAGGGACTTGTTTTGTTTCTCTCAAAGACGTACAGACAGATAAGAGACATTAACTCTGCCGACGTACTCTCAGAGACCCGGTTTTGGACGAAAAATAGGGACCCAATTGGTATGGGAAGATGAACAGAAAGAATAAAGAGGAGCACAGGAGCAATCACATGTCCACCTTCAGCTCCTAGTGTTACTGGTTTAAGTGACTCTTTAATGAGGTTCAAAATGACAGGCATGTGGACCCCATGTTGTGGCAAGGGGAGTTATTTCTGGTATTAAAAATAGATGGTAGAAGGCTTGGGGGGTCTCGGGAGGAGGAGGGGAGGGTGTTGATTTCAACCATGGGGGGGGGGGGGGGGGGGGTTTAAAGCACCGATGACCTTGCAGTTTGAGAGAATCGGTGAGTGAAGAATGGAACGGAGAAGAATTAAAGGCAGAGACGCACACACTCGGCGGCAGATAGAAAAGACACGGGTGGTAGCCGAAGGTAGACAAGAGTGCCTAACAAAACAAAACAACAAAAAAATTCACATACTTTGGAAAACAACACCTCATCTTTCAGAGATAAACCCATTGTTCAGTGTCATTCTGTCTCTGAAGGCATGCACTGTTTCATTTTTGCTCTTGTCATTTTTGTGGCTGCCTTTTTTGTTTTCTTCTTCTTCTTCTAGTTTTCTCCCCCCCCCCCTTCCTCCAGAAAGACTGCCTTTGCCTTTTGCAATTTGTTTTTATTTTATTTAGCACAACAGAAACAATGCTATTACAGCCGGATAGCAGCTCAGCTATGGGGGGGCCTTTAATGAGGTATTAATTTTCAGGAGAACACCACAGGGAGTGAGCACCGCCTGGCATTCAAAACGGACGCTTGTCAGCAGATTAACACTCGACTTTTATCTGAAACCAGCTTCACTTGTACTCTCTTATAATTACCAATACTACTATTTGTCATTATCGCTATTATTACCATGGTTTATTCTGTACACACCTTAACTTTGGGAAATGAGGATCATCTTATAATCTGGATACTGTGTATCCTGAGGTAGTCAACCACAAAACATGTAGTGTTAGGGTTAGTATCTGTTTTGTACCTTTCTGGAGGACAAAAGAAAAAAATGAGATACATCATTGTTAAAACTGTATAATTATTATTACTGTTATGATGATGATTATGACTATTATTATTAGGAGAACTTCTTGATGTAAATAGTGTTTGATATTAAAGTATTAATTTGGTTCTTATGTCTTTTCTAAAAAAAACAATGAACACGGTATTATCTCTGGGTTTTGCGGAGTGTGTACTGTCCTCAAACAATGCATTGTGTGCTTTGACCCTCAATGCCTAATGACACTTGGAGCTAATACGAAGGGGAAGCTGTACACCATTGTACAGAAGGCTGGACGTTAGCCAAACGAGTGGCTCATCTGTTACATGTTTCCAACCCGTCACCACCCGTCACCATATCTTCACAGAAGGATCCTGCCTTGGAAAAGAAAACACTCGATGAGACTTAACAGACGGCTTCTTTGTACTTCTTTGCCTTGGGTGTTTGAAGGCATGTTGGTCAGCTCAAAGATGTGCCACCAGTGGACTGTTTGCTTTTTTTTTAATGGAAGGATCTCGCTGGTTTCATTATGTGGCATGCGCATGAACTTGATGACATGTAAAAAAAAAAAGAAAAAGAAAAAGAAAAAAAAAAAAGTTTCCAAAAGAAGGTTTTCCTTTTGCTCTTATTTTCTTGTTCCTTTAAGAAGTGTTAGATTTTCACTTTCATGTTGTGTGTTTTTGCATCCCCCATTTGAGTGATGTCATAAAGCTGTGTAGTGACAGAAGACGATGTACATAACACAAACCATTGTTGTGAAGTGACAGTAGAGGGTCAGACATTTTGTAGTTAAGAAGCTATTTTTTTCTCTTCCTAAGAATGCCTCTTTCTGTACACGCCCACTGAATTCATCCCATGTAGTCGCAGTTTGTCTCTTCTGACTGTTCATCTTCTTCCTGCTCTTTATCCAGGGGAGGTGTATACATCTGTGGTGTGGACGTTTTTTTTTTTGTTTGTTTGTTTTTTTCAGCGTGCAAAAATGTGTGAGACCTTTCAGTTTGAGTGTGTGCGTGTCTCATTTGCCGTTGCCGCAGTGAATGGGAAGCGGCAACCCTCTTTGGCAACGAAGAGTGTTTCCCATGCCTTAGCCCTTCAGCCTCTGCCCCGGCAGCCACGTCTGTGTTCAAGACGCTCCCTGCCATTGTGCTTTTACACGGAACGGCTGCTGGCGTCGAAGAGACTACAACAGGGGCCCTACACTTTCTCTCCTTTTTAACTACTCGTCCCTGTGGTAGATGCGGGTCCTGGGCACAGTTCAGGGATTAGTGCAACCCCCTGCTCTAAATCCTGAACTGGATTGTTAGCGGGGTAAAGCCTGCCATCGATCCAGGTTCTCAAAGCCTCTCTTCTTCGTCAGTGTCCCCTCTCGCTGATGAGCCACTTGTTCATTTTGTGCACCTGTCCCATTCTTCTTGTGCTTGTATAACCTCCACCACTCCACCCGCTGTCCTTCTTCCCCAAACCTTTGAAACCCCGCTCCCACTTTGCCATCAGTGGGGAACCTTTCCAACTTGCTCTTTTACAATATATAAACAACGACAAAAAATTGACAAAAAACTATCTGTATTTGTATATACACGTGTCTGAGCAACTATGAGTAATACAATAAAACGGAAATACATTGCTTTATTCATTGTGTTATTCATTCTGTGTTTTTGACCCACTTAGAAGAGACAGCAACAATACAACGTTATAGATACCAGTCAAGTTAAGATATCCATGCTATGGGTATTGTTCTTATTTTTAAATTTTTGTGCCTTTATTAAGAAGATAGAATAGTGGATAGATATGGACATTTCAACAGAGAGAGTGGGGGCACCACAGGTCAGATTTGAACCCATGATGCTCGCTTCAAACCTAACCAATCGGCTACCAGCATCCCAATGCTATGGCTGTTCTGGGTACTGAATGTGGTTATGAATTGCTACAGTCAAATGGTTAAATGCTGGTTTAACATGACAATCCTTTTATTCTTTTTCATTGAATTTAAAATATGGAACTATTGTATAGATATTAAAGACTGAATATGCAACTATTAGAGTTGATGTAGAACTCTTAGGCACCGGCCTCTGTCTCTTCAGCACACCACTTCCCCTCCAACCAATACCCTCCATTAGTGTTCTCTAACCAAGTGCAGCCATTTTTATACAACTGATCACAGATTAGTGGTCCAGAAGTGTTGTTCCTTAAGTTTTTTCAAGCATTTTATACAAAAAAGTCTTATCTCAGGTTTGTTTACTCTCCTTGCATTGTACTCTTGCTACGAAACCCTGCCATGATGCCTCTACCAACGGCGTCTGAGTGTGTGAGGTGGTCTATTCCCCTCCACTTGGTGGTAGGGCTAAAAGCTGGACACGTGAATGATTCATGTTTGAGCCTCTGAGCCAAATATAGTTATTGAGATTAAAATGTCTTATTGACAAGCGTGCCAGTTAAAGCACTGTTCTGATTACACACCTCGTTCTCCCCATACAAACAAGTGGTTTCAGCTAAGCAACATTCTTATGACAATAACAAACAACAATGCAGTGCTAATAGAGAGTGTAAATGAGTCACAGCTAGGAAAATATGAGCAGTGTTTTTCCACCAAAGTAATGTGTGACTATTATCTAAGTAGCATCAGAGGGATAGTAGGAATTTTCCATTAGTAAGTTCAAAGTATCAGAATCCTCATTGGTGGAAATAAAAAGTTAAACATTTCTAGATTGAAGCAAATTGTATTTGTTTTGTAATCACAAGCACACTGTCAAATGAGTCAATGCATTAGGAATGTTTACTGCACTTTACATACATTAAATGAATGTAGTCCTCTCACTTAGGTGCCAAATTAGATTCTATCAAAAGACACACACACACACACTCTTTATGTATCTCCTATCTGTCTACGCTGTCGACTCTCACCCTCTGAAGACAGACTGGGAGGAACGCCATCCATCAGGATCAGAATAAGACCTTAAACCTCCTTTCACTTGAGTCGGGCACTAATGAGGACACCTAATAACCTTCTGCTGGACCCCATCAGCGCCATTTAGCTTCACCCTCCATTATCTCTGGTAATTAGACTGAGTGCCAGCAAGCCCTTAGGACCAAAGGGGGGGTGAGAGGCCTCCTGATAAGCCAATCGGAGCGATATTATGAGGATCAGTGAAATCTGACTTAGCAGAATAAAATCACTGCTCTATATTTGGGGCGTATGTATAAATAGCTGGATTGGATAGAAAATTGAATACATACAATAAAAAGAGAGCTTTGGATTTTTGGAGGGAAGCTGTGCTGTGAAAATGTCTTCTGTATTAAAGCCTTTTTTTTCAGCTCACAGTGAAGCTTCGTAGGCTGGAATTAAAACATGCTTATGCCAAAGACATAAAATCTCTTCCAGAATGCAATCCTCTCCAATCCCACCAAATTGGTACTTTTTCAAGCATGAGAAGAAGAAATGCTTTATGCATGAACACACTCATCGTGATGAGCCAATTAGCGTCAAGTTGTTCTACCAAAGGAAGGCTCTGGAGATGCAGGTGTGTGCGTATCTACAGTATGAAGACCAATAAAGACAAATCACTGCACATGATCATTAGATCTGAGATAATGATAGCCTTATGTGAAGATGTGTCCCAGATGTGCTATTAAGATATGAACAAAGTCAGGGCCTGTGACCAGCAGTGAAAAAGAGAAGGTTCATGTCACCCTTGAGAAGGCAACATGAATGAGCACAGATTCACACGATCAGTCGATTCTATAACCCGTTCTGCCACATAGATACAATTTATATCTTCACACTATAACAACTGACAGTCGTGAAGAGGCCACTTTACTGAGAAGCTCTTGAAGGCATCATTCTCAAGTCAGCTGGCTCCCTTACTGGCTGCATGGTGTTCTGTTTCCATGTGAACAATCAGTTTGATTGACAGCTCCGAATGATGTCTTCAGTTAATCGCTCCAGTGGTTTGAAAAGGTCATAAACCATCCAATTATGTTGCCCCGCTTTATGCGTAGATATTTTTTTGGGGGGGAATATTTAAAACGCCTCGGAGGCATATCAACTTAGTCAACCCCATATTTATTGAGAAGGAGTTTTTTTCAGGGGGTTGGGTCGGTGGGGGGTGGGCTGCTTGTGCCAGAAATAACTGATAAGCTGAATCCATTTTAGAGTCTCAGTCACACTCTGGAATGTCACAGCGCAATTGGAAAGTTGGAATTGGATTCAAGGTCAGGATATTTGCTTTATGACAGATTTGACGCGTTTCAACAACAAGTTAAGAAAGATGAATTGGAATAATGAGAGAGGAAGTTGAAACAAATTGAACAGAGATCTTTGAACAAAGCCATCAGCGCATTGTTTACAGCCAATTTATCAGGAAAGCACAAAGAACTAGTTTGAAACACTTGTCTCTGTCGAAGCAGGAACAACAGATCTTTCTCTGAGCTGTGATTGATAAATGTCCTTCAAAATAAAATGTCCTTCATCATTCTTCCAGAGTTGGTACCTCTGAGTGAAAAAAAAGAAACTCTAAGTCTGCATAAAGAATATGTAGCAAGATATAGTTGCAACTAATAAAATCAGGCAAAGTTGAATGTTTCAGACTGTAAATACAACAAAGAAATGTCCTTGCATGCTTATCTTTCAAAATGTAAAGCAAACATTCTGCAGCACATTAAAATAGGTTTTATTTGCACAACTAAGTTAAAATTAATTATAATTATACTTAATAATTAATTAATTATACTTCTTTCAAATTCTCTGTCCTCGTTCCATAAATCGCAGCTAGGTTACCTTCAGCTCAGGTGGAGGAGGTTACCACAACGTGCAGTTTCACACAGGTCATTTTCTTTTACCGATGCCTTTCACATGCTGACCTTCAGGGCTGAGAGATGAGGGGCTGCAGCCAATCCAGAGGAGGATTATGGGAAGATGTGACGCCACTACAAACTATCAACTACAGGGGAAATGCGACAGAGATTGAAAGAGATGCTGGGGGAAGCTGGCGAAGAATACAGAGGATCAAATGTTTATGATTCTTATGCACAATGGATGTTTGGAGTCATCATTTTGAAGCTCTAAGAATAAAAGGGTAAAAATGTATTTTATATCACAGCAGAATGCAAAGTAGAGTGGGACGGATTGTTTTCAGTGTTGGGCAGATAGTCGATGATATGAAGAGCTCTGAAAGCAGCAGGTTTTCACACAGTGTTTCACACCACGTCTGATGTGATACATTAACTATTCACACATGCGGAAATGAAGATTTCCTCATTCAAAGTGACAGCTGAATTCACAGGAAGAGGTGGAAACATGAAAGTGACCTGACAGTATCACTGTGACACTTACAGAACAAGGACTTGAGCTGTAAAAAGTAGGTAACTGCACACAAATCTGGGTACAGTAAAAAACATTAGTTTAACAATTGTCAAATGGCTCCATCTGAATTGACATAGCAAATGATCAACTGTTAGTTGCAATGACTCGTGTCTCACCCTGGAGGCCTGCTATAACGATCCACTGACTGTACATTTTTCAATCTGACACATGGCAACTTTACAAACAAAAAAAGCAACTGAGAAAGAATCTTCATTATATAAACATAATCTTGAATTTTATAACAATGTGTAGAAATTAATTTAAAAAAGGACCAAATCCATTTTATATATATTTTTTGTTGAATACTTACATTATCTGTAATATTTTCAACGAATATTCCTTCATTTTATAGATGTAACAGGAATGTATCTTGCTGTGGCAGCCGCCATGACAGACACATGTTTACCGTTGCTGTCGACATACTGGATGTCACATCAAAAACGGCTACATTATGAAGCGGGCCCTGCTGCCGTACTGTTTTTGTATGTGCTGCTGTGATTAATGGATATGGATTAATGGATGTCATTTTTTATTTAATTTATTTTAATTTAAATGTTGTATACTTTATTAATCCCCGAGGGGGAAATTCTGGTTTGCACTCTGTTATTTTAGAGACACGCTCTTTACACACACACATGCAAAAGCAGGACCTGTGGACATGCGTTAATGGAGATGACAGAGTGCGGCGGCAGCCCACAGTAAGTACCCTCTGACTTGGTGGGGGTTCAGTGCCTTGCTCAAGGGAACCTCAGCAGTGCTTGCTTTTTTTGGGACAATATCATCAGGCTTATTAAAGGCTTACATTCAGAGGAGATTCTGGACACAGCTTCTTCATCCATCAGCTCGTCTTCCCATCCCGCCTCCCCTTCCTTCCTGTTTCACCAGCAATTATCTTTGAGACAGAGAGTGGCCAACAAGTGCTGTGAAATATCTTAAAAGCAGATTCTGTGATCAATATCAAGATGTGACATGCATCTCAAAGATAATTCAGTGCATCTTTTTGGGTCTAAGAAAATCTTTCCTTCAGTTTAAAAGACTGCTGGTACTCCTTGTGTTGTACTTTTTTTGGACAGAACTCATTATAGCCCCGAGAGACAGCGTCTCTGAGGGGGTGGGGCTAACAGCAGAGGTGCTGCTCTTCAACAGGCAACGCATGCTTGGGACTGGTTGACTCTATTCTGCTGTTCAAAGGTGCTGTTCGATTAATGATTAGGATTTGAACTGCAGTAGAATTCCTTTAAAGATACACAATTTAATCATTGCCATGTGGAAACTGAATTAAACAATCAGAATGATATCCTTTGCTTCATCTCTCACAGAATGGATGAGTAATATTTTTGGGCTTCTGAAGTGAAAATTGAGCATTTAGCAGCTGTGCCAGAGGGAAAAGAGCCTTGGTCATCTCTTCGGAAAGCTTGTTTTCCTCTGAGTAAGTGTACCATCAAATAGAGGGTATTTCCTGCCAGTGCCCATTGAATGAACGAGGCTAAAGCGATGACAGGGATATTACACCAACACGCCAACACTACATCATAGAAAAGTCTTAGCCTCAGGGTCATAAATTTGATTCTAATGATTTTGTCATATTGTTCAAACAATAACTTTAAAAAAATTTTTAACCTCCTTTGATTTATGCTTTTAATTTTTTTGATGGCAAGAAATAGTCCTGCACTCGTGTCATTATAATGTTGATGGGATGAAATATCGTCACAATTCATTTTCTTTTTCCAGGTTTAATTAGTTTACTTTAAAACGCCATCTATCATAACTGCTGGGGATGAAATGTAGGGAAGAACTGAGAGCTGGGAGACTTGGCGAGTGGACTGTGTTTTACAGTGGACTTCCTGGGAAATAAACGTCTGTTGCATTATTCATGACGTACGCCATAACTTAATTCTGATTCTTAATTTAAGATTTCCCATTACCAGTTATATTTCATGTCACTCATTCACAATTTCTTTGAAGCTGCCATCTCTGCAAATGTGTCCTCAGGTGGATAATCAGCCCTGGTCTTGATAGCATCATATTGTATTTCAAATGAAAGCGTAGTATATCTGACATCAGATGAGCAGAGCTCTTAGTGTTCCAGCTTTTCATTAATCCAGGTGCCAATACTGACGGTTCTGTCTGAACTAGATACCAACTTCTTACAGTTCCTAAACTCTATTCATACTAGAGATCTGGCAGAAAAAACTCTGGCTGTTTGCGTTCACCTCCCGTAATCTCTGTTCTGCCTCCTCCATGCTCCTCACCACACCTTCTTTTCTCCTTTCGTCAATGGGGTCTCGAGCATTCAGCCGTACAGCGCCCCATCTCTGGAACTCTCTTCCACAATCCATCCGTGACATCAACTCTCTCCCCACCTTCAAATCTCAGCTCAAAACTCACCTTTTTAGAGTTGCCCATTCTGTATGACCCCTCACTGTTGTTGTTTTGTTTTATGTAGTTGATTGTGTTCATTTTATTGTGTTGTTTTTATTCTTCTGTAAGGTGACCTTGAGTGTCATGAGGCGTCCATGAATAAAATGTATTCTTATTATTTATCATTAAACAGCTCCTCTGGGAAACATCAGACTTCTGCAAGTGTGAAAGCCCTAATAGACTGCTCAGACCTATTTCTACAGTTCTTCATACTGTCATTTAAACAACTGACCTTGGAAATATTTCAAGATTAATTTCTAAAAAAGCGATGGACCTTAAATGTGCGACATATATTTGAATGTTACTTGTTATATAAGCATCTTATTGATCTTTTGTAAAACTGCAAAGCTCGCTAAGAAGGGAATGTGATTTTAAATCATTCTGTTATGCTAATACTGTCCAAATTATGCACAGAGAGTCATGTTCTTCATGGATCTTATTAAATGTCATTATACTGAAGGGTTACTGAATAGCATTAATTAGGCAGAAAGGCAGAGCTAATTGTGAGCGCTCTACTTTATATGATTGTTTTAATGCACTGTGGAAATGTATTTATTTATCTCAAGCCGGCAGAGTGAACAGATATGATTGGAAATAACTCTGTTTGCTTACAGCTCAGTATTCTTAGTAAAAAGCCTGAGGCCATGGCAATATTAGAAAAAGATCATGCAAATGACCCTTCTTACTTCAGCCTCTCTCTCTTCCTCCCTGCTGTCCTCTCTGCCGCTTCTTCACCTACACACACCAGCAGGGCATATTATCATTTGCACACACACTTGCATGCAGAGTGTGGATTACTGGTGATGAATTCTCTTAGATCAGCCTCTCATTTTTATTTAATGCTATAAAGTCAGAAAAGCTCTGGTAGAATAGCAAATAGATAAGAACTAAAGATTGTGTAAAATACAGAAAAAATTGAGGTTAAAAGGATAACTTGTGTGTTTTACCAGCAAGAAACAACATTTCCTTGGAATAGTAAATCATCACATTGACGGGTTTACAAGCACCTACCGCTGCAAGTCTTCTGAAGTCAGATCCTTACATGATCCTTTGCTGACATTAGACCTTTACGTCTAGCTGCTAACCGCTGCCATACATCGTTTAAAGGTTAACCCTAAATGCCAGAGGTCACAAGGTCAACTGTCAGATATGACCTTTGTTAGTTGTCCTGGCTCATTTTCTGTGGAAGTCACTATTTCACCATGCTTTATATGCAAACTGTATAAATAGATACAAGCACATAGCTCAGAAATGACACATTATGAAGGCTATTGGTCGTAGGTTTGAGTCGAGACTATCACCCTTCAATGCATGTACAGTATACCCGACTCTCTCTTCCCCACATTTGCAGTCTACCTTCCCTTCTATTGATAAAAGCAAAACGGCCCAAAAATAAATGACCTAGTATAAATAACATAAACATAGTAACTGTGGGGGGCTAGTATTGACACTTGTACAATATTGGAAAAAATTTTTATGTGTGAATTGCTCAGAAATCTATTAACAATATGAGCGAGATAAAAAAAAAATTAAGAGAGAGGGAGAGAGACAGAGCTACTTCTTGCCATGCTGTTAAAAAGTTGGTTAAAACAGATCAGGTCAGATCAAGCACACATTGACTCGACTCTGAATTATGTATTCCTACCTTTTCCTCATCAGGTGTTCTAAATCTTTTTCTTTACTGGGAAGGTACGGCTGATGAAACCAAAGGCAAGGGCAACGCTACTGTATGACCGTCCTTCAGCGAGTGAGAGCCAAAGTTGAAAGTTTGTAAGTAATTCTTTGAACTGGTTTGATCAAGCCAAGGCTGTGTAGGCTGCACAGAATGAACAGGGGAGTCAGCTTAAACACCTGTTTAGACTCTATTGTTTTCATGGGGTCATGTCCTGTTGTTGTAGGGATTTAATTATCATCATTATGTGTCTGGACGCAGCTGCAAACCTCCACGCAGGTTGACGAAACATAGCAATTATCATATCACAGCACACTGCATTATCTCGTTTATTGAGAGCCAGTCATGTTGCTAGTGTGTGTACAGGGGAAAGCAAACAGGGCGTGTACTTTTTTTCATGTTCACATTTCATAGGACAGATATTGTTTTGAATGATGGTAGAAAAAAAAACAAAAAAATGGAGACTTTGTTTAGTTCCAAAGATGAATTTTAAGGTAGGCATACTTATAGTTTAGAGAGGGTCGGGGACGAGAGAGAGAGAGAGAGAGAGAGAGAGAGAGAGAGAGAGAGCGAGAGAGAGAGAGAGAGAGAGAGAGAGAGAGAGAGAGAGAGAGAGAGAGAGCAAAGACAGACTGAGCACAGATGAACAGATGTTATCTGACAGGTGCAGTAGGCCCGGCTTGGTGTGTGGGCAGCAGATATGACAGGGATTTTGCATACACTGTGTGAGCTAATGCTGTGCACTTCACTACCTGTCAGGACTCTCACCTTATGGTCAGATACAGGAGTTTAGGATGGGGACGTAAGAGGATTAGAAATGTCAGTGTTTCACAATGTAGATGTAACGCATGTTCAGGCCAATAACAGCTCCTAAACCTGAGCTACTGATTTACAGGCTGAAAATGATAAACTCTGTATATATTTTTACTCTCAGAATGCAGGAGCTGCATAAAGACATAGCTTCAATCATTTCATGTAAGAGGGTGACTAATGTGATAAGAGTAGGATTGTCATGATACCAGAATTATTTTGCCAAAAAAATCTTACATGGATACCTGTTTTGTTACCATGGCAACAAAAGTTACAAGGACTCGGCAGCCAATTTCAGGTCATTTTTATGAAAATGCAGGCAATGCAGTCTAAGTTGCACAAATATCTCTCTCTTTCTGTCTTTTGTTCCTGGATGCTCTGGGTTAACATTTTGACTGATGATCTTTTTTTTTGAAGATTTGTTTTTGTTTTGAGAAAACTCAATCATTAAAATGACAGATAATATCCGAGTTTTGAAAATGTTGATGAGAGCTACAATAATGACCTAAATATTCCATCAACTTCATCAGTTTAAAGGATTGTCTCAAATGTTTGCTGTTAACAGTCAAAACTCAAGAGATTTCTCATAGGGAGGAAATCTAGACCAGACACCTAATATTTATTGACCATTAATCATGTAGCAACAGAAGCAACGATGATCTTCCGAGTAACCTCGTGCAAACCAGACTCCAGAAACCAGAAAAGTGAGAAGTCATCTGACACCACTGAATAACAGGCTTTTTTGTTTGTTTGTTTTTGGCACGTTTGCCTTTATTGGATAGGACAGCTGAGGAGAGACAGGAAATGCTGGGAGGACAGAGTGTTGGATGACATGCAGCAAAGGGTAGAGGTTGTAACCAAACCCATAACTGCTGTGACGAGGATGAAAACCTCTGCACACGTGACATTAGACATGACGACTAGGACATGGCACACCTCCAAGGGATGACGGGATGAAGGATTTGAGATAAGTTGTGACAAGCTATTCTGTCTAACATTTGGACAATCGTTTGTCTAAAGCATTGCGTCCAACTTTACGACACATACATTCTACTTTTATTCAGGCCTGATGTGACCATAATCATGAAGAGCTGATGTTTGGATGTGTTATCAGCACAATCACCATTCCCAGCTGAAGCCGAATTTGATGCTGTTAAACCTACAGCACTCTGCCTCCATTAGCCTGTCAATAGAGCTGCTTTCTTTGCTTGTATGTGATGATTTGGTGTAATTATTAAAAATGGAACGATGACAGTCAGCTTTGGAGCCTATGTTTTTGTAGCACTTAGTGTGAGCGTTGTTGTCACTCTCCATCAGAAGGTTATAAATATGCCAGGCATCCAGGCAGGGCTCCAAGCAGGGGGTGATGACCAGCAGCAGCAGGGTCAAGGACAGAGGAGACCCATGGCACTAGACGCAGAAAATTAAATTAGGTAACCCACCTGGAATGTAGCTGTTGAGTGAAGTGTGTGCACTCGCTTGTGTTTGTGTGACATTGTGTGTGTGTTTTACCTTTTGAGTGACCTGTGGGGAATGTGGGCGGATGGTTGTGGGTTTTGGTGGGTCGGTGGATGATGACAGAGAGAAGGTGTACAGTGTGATGTGCTTAAAGCAGGTGGGGTTGGGGGCACTTAGGTAGGCTTAGCTGCTAATTCCAGATTAAAGCACGGTGAACTGTGGTAATGCGAGGCTAACACCGCAAACCCATGAAGGGATCTGAGGGTGTAGAACAGTATGTGAAGATCAGAGACATGGTTTTTCAAAGACAGCCCACACAAGCTCGCAACTGGACAGAAAAAGTTCATTCGAACAGCATTTAGTGCTAGGACCGAATATTGATAAGACAATATATCATTGTCCCGACTCGGGTGATGCTGTTATTGATCACTACACACAAATATTGATATATATATATATTTTTTTAAATATTTTGCTAGGGCTGAATGTTGGTGCAAAGGTTAGCATTGTTGCCTGACAGCGAGGAGGTTCCTGGTTTGACTCCCACCAGTTAAAATGCCCATTGGTGTAAATGTGAGTCTGGCTGGTTGTCTCTAAATGTTAGCCCTGTGATCCACTGGCTAACAGTCCAGGGTCTATCCCGCCTCCAGCCAAATGACAGCTGGGATCGGCTCCAGCCCCCACAACCCTGAAAGGAAAAAGCAGTATGAATAACGGATGGATAGAGTTAATAGATATGCTGCCAATTTAAAATGTAGAGTTTCAAACAACTGCTAAAATTGGTTAGGAGTTGTTTCCTCCTGTAATCACAGCTCACTTCAAGAGCCCATCAAGGTAACACATTACGTTTAAGCAGTCGGCATTTAACTGGTTCATAAATTGTTCATGATTTCCTTTTCATATGATTAGCCCTTCTTTCATACAAACTATGTAATTTGAGAATAATTGTCATTGAAATAGTGACAACTGTTTCACATAAATAACTACTTTTTTTATAAACATTCTTGGTGAATTTATATTTCCTTGTGGACAAATTATACATTTTCATGTATTTCGCTGACCTGCAGAGCTCTGATTAATACACTCTCCAGGTTACACTAGCAATTAACTGGATTTAATTAAGTGGAAGTGTACCAATTAAAGATTTGCTCCATTTTTACACATAATTAGTTCCATCTTACCTAATGCTTTGCAGGAAATTTCTTAGGCAATGATGAACTTGTAAAATAACTTGATGGGGTATAATTAAGGATGAAGGACAGCACAATGACCTGTACGATTTCTCTTTCCTTTCTGCCCTGAAGCGCTTAAAACACAATTTATATGACTGGAAATCTTCTGTGCAGACTATTGTGTATCTGTTTTGAATTATTTTTTTTCTACTTCCACATTCTGACCTAAATTAAACCAAATAGTAATAGCATATGATAAGAGCATTAAGAGTGTGGGCACAAATGTTAAGTACTGTTCCAGAGAATAATCAATGTAACTCATATGTATGTATGCACATGTATTGTTGAAACTGGATAGCCAATGATCCTGTTTCCATGTCTCTGCCCCCTCACAAGCCCAGCACACAGCTCTGCAGTTAAATTGAGTCAGTGTGACCCTCCATGTTCAGTGAAATTGAACAAGCTTATTGTCATTGTATGAGCAGTGTGTTCTGCTGAGCGCTGTGTACTGTGGATTATGTGAGGGACTAAACATCATGACATCGTGTTGACCAGGCTACATGCTGAGGTTAGCGCAGTGATGCTACACAAAACATTGAGTGCGGCTTAGCTACCGAAGGAGGCAAAACAACATAAATGATAATCTGGAAATGTTTTTATTTCATTTTTTTAATTATTGTTTGTTCAGCATATTGGCAATCAAGTGTGGGAAACGCAGGCTAACTCAGTATCACCATACCTGCAAATACAAGCACAAATGATTTTCCTGGGTTTCTCCAGTATTTTAGTGCCATCTCCGGCCACACCCCGCTCAGCCAATTATCACATTAAACGTCCACACACAGACATGTTAAAGTGAGATTGAATTGCACGTTGATAAGAAAGTTGAGGATTACTTTATTTGTACCAGGAGGTAGATTTCTTTGCAGCTAGCAAGGTCGACATCTATCATAACACAGATTACCCTATGAGACAAATCATGTCATGTTTTTGGTGCTGTTGATGTGGTTTCAGTCATAGAAGTAAACTATTTTCTAAATGTACAATAAAGTTAATTCTAGTTTTCAGTTTAATAATATAACATAGGGATGCTATTAACCAATATTAGTCCTGTTGACAGATAGCACCAACTCAAATTATTATCTCGAAACCGTTTTAAAAAGCAGGTAAAAACCTTTTTAATCTTTTATTTATTTATTTATTCTACTTTATTCAACTTTACACTCTGTTATTGAGAGGCATGCTTCTCACACACATGGACCTGATAGTGGTAGATTTCAGAGTGTGGCTGCTACACACTGTATGCAGGCAGTGCACCAGAGCGGGTTGGAGGTTGGGGATTTGATGCCTTGCTCAGGGTCATCTCGGCAGTACTCTGGAAGTGCCCTGGCACCTCTACATCCAACAGAACAAATTCAGACCGACTCTGTTTTTGTGTCATTGATCATGACATGAGTCTTACAGTCTCTGGCAAAGATCTGACCTGTGCAGTTTGAAGGACATGTCCCTGTGATATAGACAGAAGTACTTGATTGATCCCAAAATGGGAAATTGTGGAAAATATTAAAAAGAAAGGAATACTTTCAACTATTTTGCTGAGCACTTTAATGGCCCAGTCTGCATCCCTGCATTGACTGTTTAATGACTGTACTCACACCTCTGGCACTACCTCAAACACCTCTGTACATGCACATGTAACTAGTTTCTAGAAGGTGAGCACTTTGTTTCTAAGGCTCTTTAACTGTTTACAGATCTCTTTTAATCAGCACATGTTTTTCTCTCCTTCACAGGTTATGTACATTATGCTATATAAGTTTAGCATTAGTCTAATGCTAATGCTAACTGCACAGGTTTAACCTGTAATTAGTTTACTCTTAGTCACATAGGGGGCTCCTAAATCTTGTTTGGGGGGATTATTGTATACAGAGGGGAGAGGGGACAGCGGGTGTGTATTGTAACTAGTGTCTTGTGTCCTGCCTGTCTGTACACTGCTGCTACTGGATGGAAGTATCTATCTATCTATCTATCTATCTATCTATCTATCTATCTATCTATCTATCTATCTATCTATCTATCTATCTATCTATCTATTTCACTACATCAAATCTCATAACCCCCCCCGAAAAAAAAAAAAAAAAAACGACAAATAATTACGAGGAAGGAGAACTAAAATGTTCAAATCAGTAAAGTTGTTAAAATCTGTATAGGCCTGATTGTCACAGTTTAAAAGTGCAAACATGCACAGCTGCCTGATGCTGCTTCAGGGAGGTTAACAAAGCTTCTTTTGGAAATATAACCGGCACATACACTGTTTGCATTTTCAGATTTGCATATCACAGTAGATTGGACTAATGGCCTTGGCAGAGGTCTTGGCTCTTCTTGTGCCCCTCTAGTTTGCATAATGCAAACACAAACACACTATACAAATGAACTCTGGCAATTCATGCTACTTATTCTGCTTCTATATTGCTAAAGCCGGTGCTCGACGTCAACAAGGCTCTCAGTGATATCATCTGGCTGCGGTCCATGAGGGTGGATGACTTATAGTCGACTCTTCCTGTAAATAATACTCATTCCCTGAATTATAGTAGTCTTATTGATTCTTCCCTTATTTCACCCCAGACTGGCTTTATTAATCCATCCTGTTAGTTACGTCAGATGAAAACAAAATTGAAAGTATGTGTAGTGTCCCTTTAATTGCTGGATAAATAGACATCTCGTTACATTTGACTTGAATATTGAGAATCTATACACCACATATAAACCTTGGTGATATAATGATGCCTAACAGCACCCTTACAAAACTGCATCCCTTATTCTCTGTGTTAACATTAGTCATGGGATGAAATTGATATGTTAGTGTAATTACAATGAATAATGCTCACATGTTGAAGGCAGAGCGCCCTTAGATGTTATTTCTCCCAAAACACCATTAAAGCTGTTTAGTTTAAGAGTCAGCTCTGACCCCACTGTCTCGACAATATCGATCAGACTTACATCACTGAGCTGTTTTTATTACATCGCTTTTATTTTTTTTCTTTTACAGTCATTTTTTTAAATGTCCAAATCAATGACCATGAATATGGTAATGTCGGGAACGTGGGCACAAGGAATGGATTGTTGTATCTGTGCATGAGTCTTTCACTTGGATTGCATTTGCAAAACATAAGAAGGGAATTTGCCAAGAGAAAAAATGAAAATATTGTGTCAGACTCTATAAGAGAAAGTATAAACATTCTTTCCCCCCTCCACAGTGCTGTGGCACACATCACACACACACACATTATAGATAAATGGACTACTGCAACTTTTTATTTGGGGGACATTAAAAAAAGCCAGAAATCGCAGTTCATCTTGGAAGCCAGAGCGAGCATGGAAAGTCTCAACAAAGTGTTTAAACACATGTTCAAGGCTGAGGCAGGCGGAGCTGACTGCGTGGGGTATAATCACAAACAGTCAAGTCTTAAAAGAGCTCTAATCCTGTCAGGATTACACAGAAATAATCAGTTTATGTGCACCATTACTACAGAAAGAAATAAAATCACATAATGTGTGCTTTTTTCCCCTGCTTTATTTCGGGCCTAACAGCCTATAAGAATTTTAATCCCTTCCTCTAGATAATGGTGTTTTCACTTCATTTGTTTCTATCTTAGCCACTTAGAGCGATGCAACCCTTTAGTCTTCAAATAATGCCCATTAAGCATGAAGCATTTCCAATAAAGCAAGTGGAGAGAGTCTCCTGATGGAGATTGATGGTCTCACTAAACAGAACAGACCAGGAGACACGGGCAGAAAAGGAGATGAGGGTCTCTAAGAACAGCAAAAAGCAAATAATGTATTATCTTAATGTATTCACAAAACAGAGCTTGTTAATCAGTGGTGTGCAGACAAATTGATTGTTCAACCATTCATTCTCTCCAGCCGCTTGGAGGTTCACAGGTGTCATGGAGCCGATCCAGCACGCACTGGGTAAACATCGGGAACAGATTGGCAGTCCAGCACATGGAAGAAACCCATGTGAGGACCGAGGAGAACATGAGATTTGGACAGAAAGGATGGTCACATGTGAGGCAACTGTGGAAATCATTCAGCCACCAAGGTTTTTCGCTTTTCTAGTTTTCGTCTTTCACCCATTCGCCGAACAATCATTTACTCTATTCATGTTATTTATGTGCAGTCATTGGATGTCATCAAAGCTTGAATATTTCTCATCTTATTGTTCCCTCCCATGATTCAGAATGAACTCAAAACATTGCTAATAGGGGTTGGAAACTTAGATCATTTGCTTGATCAACCTGCGACACAAGGATTTAGAACATCCAGCTTCACACAATCCATGTGAGTTTAGGAAAAGATATTATTAAGCCACCGGTCACTGACTGACTGACTGACTGACTGACTGTCTGTCTGTCTGTCTGTCTGTCTGTCTGTCTGTCTGTCTGTCTGTCTGTCTGTCTGTCTGTCTGTCTGTCTATTTCTATCTATTTTCTACACAGCAACTGGTTGTAAAGGAGTTGATATGACATTATGTAGTGTCTGTACGCACACTTTGAATCAAACAATGCTGTCTTGTCTCCTCTTACAGTCACTGTGTCGATCATGTTTTATCATGCAGATATTTTCTGGTGGTTGCGGGCGACAACAATCAGAAGCTCGTTCATCATGTTGTCCTGTGTAGTCCACTCTGTATATAATCATAGCCAAACACACGGCAGTCTCTAAATGCATTCACCACGTCTATAACAGGTACAGCAGTAGTCTGTATACAGACACACACACATCTGTTAGATTGTCATGTTACGAGTTCAACATAGTCAAAGTTCATACGAGTCTGTATGATTTATAGACTTACACAAACTTGTTATTCACAGAGAGATAAAGATTTCATGTTGGTCATCCAAATCAGCCTCAGAAAATATCAACATTGTAATTATCAAACAAAAACCATTCTCATTATCATCGCCATCATCAGTATCATTAAATGTGTGCACTCTTTAGCTTTTCCTTAAAGGTGCAAAGGGACTCTGCAGATCGTATGGAGTTTGGAAGTTTGTTCCACCACCGGGGGCAGCAGAGGAGACGACTCTAGTGTGAGACTCAGGGTCTGTTGGTTGGATGAGATGCCTTTCATTAGCAGAGCGTCGTGGGCGGGAGTGGGTGCAGACCCAGATGACAGAGTTTAGGAGAGGGCGAGCTGTTTTTGTTGCTGGTTTCTAAACAAGCTACTGGGTTTCAAATTTGATTTGATTTAAATTTGAATTGGGAGCCGAGGAGGGAGATGAACAATGGAGTGATGTGCTCTTTTGGGTGGATTGAAGACCAGTCATGCTTCTATGTGTGAGATCATTTGCAGGGGTTCGATAGTTCATGTAGGAACAGTAGGGAGTTCTTCCTTCATGCACTGCCAAACTGTTAGCGAGTCTGAAGCAAAAACGAAATGACTAAGATGTGTTCTGCCAGTCTGTTACAAAGCCATTTCTTTGTCATAACGACAGAGTGACTTTAACATTGACCTGAGTGTGTAATGAACTACATCCACTTAAAATCAGCTTTCGAACAGAACAAGATTTTTTTTTTTTTTTTTTCCGCAAACCAGTCTTCTGTGGCGCACTGACGCACTCAGAGGGAAAGTACCTGTTGATCCCTCGCACAGAGGTTGTATTTAAGGCCATCCAGCACATCCAGACAGACATTCCCGTAGATGCAATAAAACTGTTGACCAAACATTCCAACGGAAGCTGACTGAGGTCAAACCCTGTCACTAAATCTACAACAAAGAAAGAAGGAAAACACCCCAAAACCAAGCTTCTCTTTACAGCAATTACTTTACAGTGAGAGGAAAAAGGAAGAAAGGCTCAAACAGATTTAGAAACTCTCACACACATATGTGTGCATGCACCCTGAATTACAGACATACACTTCCACCGCAGTGAGCCATCGACACTTCATCATCTTAGATTAGCAGGCTGGTCAAACATGCTGGAAACTCTCTGTAGTACGTCTGCTTTAAAGCAGCGCTCATACATGTATATGTGTGTGTGATCTACTGTAGCTTCCCCCAATCTTCAATGTCATTCAGAGGGAAAAGTGATGTGTCTATATGTGGATAATAAGCTCCTTTGGGGGAGAACTCTCTCCCTCTGCAGACCACAGACCAGTCTTTTACTTCAGATGATACACTTCATCCAGGGAACTCTTCTTTCCCCCTCCTTTCTTGATCTCAATTATATTCCCCTCGTATTGTTCTGTGACTTTATATTTGCTGTCTCAGTTGCCATGGCAGTAATGTGGGTCCTATTAGAACAATCTCATACGATGGAGCCCTACTTTCCATGTCGTCGTAAAAAGCTTTCAGAGCTCGTATCAAGCTTTACTCCATGCGTGAGACAGCCCTCCCACCCACTGAAAAACTAGTCCCTGGCATTAAAACCATATACGGCCTCCTGCTGTTTGAATAAAAAAAATGTCTTGATTGCTTGATTCCCTCTATGTCCTGCTTGCTCGGACCACTTCAACTGCTTTCAGCTGCTGTTCCTAAAGCTCTTCTACATACCGCTAAGTTTGTTTTTTTCTTCAAGGGCGTACCACTCAAGCCCCTCATCCGGCTTCCAACCCCCTACTCAAGCAAGTCACACAAACAGGCACACAAACACAAATGCATTCACAATTGAACCCTCGCTCTCTCTGTTTTCTGGACATTTCATGTTTTCTTTTTTTTTTATAATTGTAAAGATCTCTTGTGGGCCTGCTTCGCTTTGCTCTGCACAATGCCAGTAGCTCATCTCAAGGTCATACAGAGATTCTTTTGTTGCTTTTGTTGTTGTTGTTGCGGATTCACTCCCAGTTTCATTATGTCTAAATCCAAGAAATGACAAAACAAAGTGCTTATCGTGAAGAAGAAAGATTTTGTTTCTCAAGAAGTAACATACTTCAGGATGCTATGATTCATCTATTGTTTTTAAACTGGAAAAGGAAAATATGTGTAGAATTCAACAACAAAAATAGAAGACGGATGTTTTCTCTTCCCCTTCTCAGAAAGAGGCCACACAATCCCCAGTTCGGAGTCAAATGGTATTTGCTGGCTTTTCTAGGACATTCACCTGGCTGTGCGCTCAGGGCCACACAGTCACACTCATCAGTATTACCGCCGCCTTATTCGCTTTTTATAGGGTCGGGAAGAACGAGATGGGATTTTGCAATCACATCACTGTGCTGAATACATCACCACAGAATGAGAGCACCACCAAGCTGGGGAAAAGACTTACTTTTGGATCTCAGTAGATGTCCTCATTTATGAGTTGGAACTTCTTCTTTTCTTGATTCTGCAGCTTGTGGAGCAAAATGTTTGGATTTTTTTTCCCTCCTTCCCCCAGACTCTTTTCTGTTATTGGGATAGTGTGTCTTCAGCTAATCAATGGAAATATGCCAATAGGATGTATTGACAATGCATTTACTGTATGGTCTGTGTGAGATAAGGCGGTTATCGTGGTTTGTCGGCTGTCTGATGTATAATCCCTGTCATGTGGTTGGAAAATCATTAATTGTGCTGTAGGGCAAAAGATAACTACACCCACATTACTCTGGCCACTGACACATTTGCCTTCACATACTTCAATCACAGAATATTTAGTGTTTCACATCCTGATTCCAAATACCACAATGACACAGATAAGTTATCATCGCTGCAGTTGCACATGATTGATCGCAGATTTTTTTTCCACCCCTTATCAGCCTTTCTTTGACAGAATTTCTCCAAATCTTAAAATTGATCATAGACTGGCTTATTTCTAACATTTTTATACTCACAGGGGAGCATTGTGCATGGCAAACCAAACGAGGTGGTACACATTAGTCATCGAAACAAAGGCTGACGACCTCGGTGTTAACTGATGTGGTCCGCTGCACTAGTTCGTACGATCACTTTTCATTATTCCTCCCCGGCAAGATCTGTAAGAGATTAGAAATAAATTACCTCCATTCATCACACATCTATGAGGCGCTGTGTGAAATAAATCAGACGCTGTGTGTGGTGGATTAGCATGGGTGTGGTGGAATTGCACTTCTATCACTTGGCTTGCATAAACATTAATTAACAAACCCAGTAGCAACTGGAAGAAAAAAAAAACATGCTGCTGGTTGTGCTCTTCGTACAAGCCTCTTACTTGCTGTAAGACTCAATATGAAAGAGGATATAACTTTCAAATTGAGTTTAGGCAATTCATTTCTAATTTTACTCTGTTTTGAAAACGAACCTTGAAACTACCACATTACCATGATAAAATCAAATGCTCCCAAAAGCCTTTTTAAAAAGACTTGGACAATTGGATACCACTGTTACAGTAATATACTGCATTGATTTCTTGGTGTTTTTCATACTCTCATTTTGCCCTTTTTTCCTCAACACTGGTGTTTCGGCGAGGCTTGTGTCAACACGTGTGCCAGGTCATGCTAGCAGGCTAACAAAAGGTTGAGCTCAATGATCACTTATTGTCTGTCCTGCCAACTATAACAAGAGACAATGTCTGCTAGGTCTGCTCGGCGTCAATACAGAAGAGTACAGTAAAAGAGCAGAGCTTTATATTAACTCTAAATCTCTAATCACTATGTGAACGTATGTGTGTTACAATGTCTAAAGCATTAACACAGACAGAGAAACTGACATGTACGACTTCAGAAAGAAAAAAAAAACAACTGAAAACATTTACATTTACATTCTACATTAAAGGTTTGTTCTCAAATAAAATGAACATTTTTGGTTTGATAGTAAACACAATTTTTCCCATCTTCTCAACCCTAATGTTTTAATATAGAAAGAGTTGTATATAAATATTTGGGAAAATAGTTTTAAAGAACCCTCTAAATGTTCCAAAAATCAACCTCTCTAAACGTATGAATGTCATTGTATTTCAGTGGATGTTGAACACAGGAACAACTTGGTGAGGACCTGATTCACTGATCACATGAAAAAGCCGTTTTTACGTCAGAACTCCCAAAACTATTTTGAATATTTCCAGCAGGCTGCCCCTGGTACCTTGGTAAGTTGGTTCCTGACAACGGGAGTCAATCCCCGTCAAATGGGCTTAGGCTAGACATTAAGTAAAAAAAACAATATGCTTGTGTTCTGATCAAATACTAAAAAAGATCATCATCCCCTCCTGCTCGCTCATAGTAGGTTTTCCTGAATATTTTCTGCTGGGTTCTCACATCAGCTCACCCCAACCCTCAAAATAGAGGGCAGGCAGGACTCTGCAGGGAAAGTCGGAGTAAAAATAGTTGGATGCGTTCAAGCTTCAAGTTTTGAGGATTTTTTAAAAGTAAACCTTAACAAAGTCGAGCTGCTTGACTTTTAGCAGCAACAGCGATTTGAAAGAATGTTGGAGAGAATGACCAGACCAATGTAAGCTGTTCTTTAAAATTTCATTCAACTTACTTCCCGCAAATAAAATATAAGAACATTGGACTTGGAAGTTGCAAATTTGGGAGAAATGTTGAAAGGTTTGAAAAACAAACCTCTAAATAGTAAAAGCAGTGACAAACAGATGTTTATAGTGGTCTCTTTATTCTAATCTTAATTATTTAAATAGACAAATAGCAGCATAACATAAAGAAAAAAATCAGATTGTTTAAATTGAATGTCAAAAGAGTAGTCAAAGGAATCCAATCCCTTAAAAACAAATCATTCAAATCAATCGGCAGGGGAAAACAGGGAGATTTGCTGATGTTTATATAAAAAATTATTGGACTTTTAAAACTTCAATTCCCTGTGCTCTTCTGAAGAACACCGAGTATTTCCTCGTACGGGATCCAGTTACCGACCTTTAAATTGTGCACTTAAAGTGTCTCCTGTAACTAGCGCCCTGTTTCCATTATGGTGAACCCTGAGCTGTGAGCCTGTGTGCAGAAGGCCACAGGTGAAGCCAATTTATCCTCGACATATCATGTGTGCAGTTAAAAAAAAGTCCCATTAGGTTAATGAATACCATATTTCATCAATTAGTCATCCCCCTCTATTCGGTGTGTTAAAGAAGTACAATGGAACGAGGAAGTTGCTCCACACACACCACAGGAAGCAATCATGCTTGTGAGAGGGAAAGTTCTAGAAAGTCTCATATTTTCACACAAACTGTAACAGCGGGGGTGGGTTTAAGGTTCTTTAACCACATGCGTCTCCTTTGTTGTGTAATGTGTGTGAGTAAGTGCTCATTAGATAATGCGGCCCAGTGGTTCAGGGCTGGTGTAATTGGCTGTTGGGCAATCTGCCCCTCCTCTTTGAGAGCATTAATTTAATCACAGTTCTAGTGTAAGCCTATACCAACCTTAATGGTTAAAGTAATTGTGTCAGTGTGCTCTCCCGCAGACATTATCCATCCAAAGTCTGTCCTTTAACTGAAATTCCACCTTGAGATACAGTTAGTCAAGGCCATTGAACTGGAGCAAACACTTGTGGCTAATGGGGAATTATTCGAGCAATTACCACAGAGGTCGCAGGGAAAATAATCATCTGAATGTGAGCTTGAATAAAAACAAAAACATGATAATTAGATTATTTTGAAGCTTAAAAGAAACCCGTCGGATGGTAATTAGACCTGACTAAGTGCACAGTTTAAATCAGAGGAATAAAAGCATAGAAATCTGGTTCATAGTTAAGAAGTAAAGAGCAACAGCTGAATTAAGTTGGACTCAGTGTAAAGCTGGAGCTTTGCAGTGTTTATTACCATGAGTTTAACCCAAAGCCCCTCCTCTGTTTGCCCTGCCGTCCTTCCGAGCGTCACAGACCACTGGCAAGGAACTAAATAATAACATTTCACAGTTTCACTATGGGGCGCCGTCTAAGGCCTGTAGCACTGTCACATGATATCACTCTCAGCGAGCAGAGGGTTGTTGTGCACCTTAAGAGTGTGTGTCCATGTCTGAGTGTGTGTGCCTTGTGTATGTGGGACTGCATTCTGTGTGCGTCTGAATGTCAGAGTGCGATATTACGATGACTGAGAGGCTATAACCTTCATCAGGTCCGTAAAAGGTAAAACATGTGTTCCAGGGGAAGCTAATGTTCCAGTCAGATTTACAGAGGGAAATGACATATCCTCTTTCTGACAAGGAGTGCTAAAAAGTGAAAAGGGGATAGATGCAGAGACAAAACACAACTCTGGGGTACAAAAACCTGAGTCATAAACCTGAGACTGGAGGCTGGAGAGAGGAATCTGGAGCCATATAACACTGCACCTAATAAAAGAGAAGGAAAATGGATTTCAGATAACATTATATAATGTGGTCATATATTCACAAGCAACGCCAGTTCCACTTTTGAATCATTTACACAGAAAACCAACTTTTTCTTTTGAGCAAACTACCACCATTTGGGGAATTTCCAAGTCAAAAATGCTGTAATTATTTTCAATGTTCCCTGTTCCACCATTAGCTTGGTTTATTATCAATAAAAAGAAAATGTGCAAAAGATTCATTGACACTAATTTGGCAGCAAACACGGTCTAATTGGTCCTTGGCCAAAGCTCTACCAATTACTTCATTACTCAGAGACCATGCAGCTTGTTCCTCGGCCCGTTTGTCAAGATCGGCAAACATGATCCTATACCGTTTGCCTGTTCAACCTCTGACATATTGTCCCTCATGCATGCTTACCTGCCCTGAAACGTCAAGGGATAAAACATTTTTCCTGTCAAAGTTGTCCTTCCCCTAAACCAGTCAGTAGTTATTTCACAGCGACTGAAAGATTGAGATGCTTAAAGTATTCATTGTGAGCACAATCACATGTCCGTCTACAATTGGCCGTTGAGCGCCAGTGACGGATGCCTTTCAACAGACGGGGGGATTTCCAGCAGCTCGAGGTGGAATAGTCCCTGGGTGGGGGAAGCGGAGGGGATAGATGAAGGAAAAGGACAGGAAGAGGGGAGCGGAGCCCAGAACGGCTCTGTTGCTCAACGACCATTGGGAATCTGGTCTGGACTGTTGCTCTCAACACATCCATCTTGACCCGAGGCAGGCAGAGAGATTGGTTTCCTTTCACTGTGCTCTAACGTCAAAACATAGTGAGGCGCGGAACAGGAACACCACCCATAAATGTCTTTGATTCCATAAACTGGTATTTCAGCAGACCAAATTGATTATCGCTCTGCTGACAGGCAGACGCGCTGATATTGATCACTGGAAGTGCTCCCTTTTCATGTGGGATGACCAAATGTGTCCAAAAACAACTGACCAGATTCAGCTTAAGTGTTTTCTGATGACCGGTAGATTTAGGGAAATATACAGACAATGTTGCTACAACTCAAACTGCCCACCAACATGTCCAAAATCTCCCACAAGAATGCAAACCGCAGCAGTTTGAGCGACAGCCAGGATGGGCTGCAAGCTGGGAAACAGGCTGAGACAAGTTCACATCGGTTCAATTCAAAGATTAGAAACAGCAAACAACTCTCAGTGAGAACCAATGAAGTTGTATTGCCAACACATTGTTTCATTTTTTCTCAGTAATTGAATGTGTGTGTTTAAATGGGCATATGCATATCTGTATCTGGAAACACTTGGACTTGGCAGGGCCTATTGTCAGACAATGGCCTACAGTTATTGTGTGGAATGAACACTAAAGATGCAAGAAGTGTATAAATCCTTTTAATAGTCTGTACTGAGCACACTGACACTTCAGTTAGAGCTAGAGTTTGTAATGGCCATACCACATCACGTACAAATGTTTCTTTCTTTGATTATAGAATAATTGCTTTTGCTTAATATCATTCCTCTCTTTACCTTTTGTGCAACATGGTACCAACATATTCGAATGCCGTCCCTTCTTCTTTTTGTTTTTCATGATTTATTAGACAAAATGCCGTAAGCTACTGGTTTCCTTGATATCAGTCGAATAACATCATCCTGTACGAGAATTGAGATTTCTTTTCCCCTCTGTCCTTTTCTGATTTTTTTTCCATATATTTTCAAGGAGACCTGGAAGCAAAGCAGCCTCAAGGCCTGGAAATGAGTGTATTTTTACTGGCTCAAACACTGTCCAGAAGATATTAGCCATGTAGGAAATGTGCTGAATATTACAGGCCCCACAATCTGGGGCCAAGAAAGACAGTTGGTGCAAACCCCAGACTGCCGTGCTGCTGCTATCTCTCAAAATGTCAAAGCCATGGTCTCTAAGTCTGCTCTGTTTTGCTGCGGCTCCAGGTTGGACCAGGAAGGAAGGCGGGCAGGCGAGCTGACTGGCTGGCTGTCCAGCTCGCTGAGTCATAGTGGTAATTAAATGTGACTGAGGACTGTAAGGTCAACTCTGATACTAAGCCGAGGGTTTAAGCTCAGGCACACACTGTTGCCCATTCCATTTGTTTTCACTTTTTATATACAAAAGATCTTGCTTATAAAGACCCAATTTTTCCCATTGAAATGCTAAAACAGTAACTTGTGTTGGGTACTATCAACGTGTGTATGTGCGTCCATGCCTACGTGTGCACGTCAAATTAAAAGTAATTCCAGATGTGAAATAACATTAGCTTGCCACAAACATGTGAAGGCTCTAACGCAAATAAATCCAGAGTCAAGATATTTATGATCCTATAAATGGGATTATTTTGAAGTAATCCATTTTCATGACGAATAAAACAGAGCCAGGCGTTAATCACCAGACTTGCATGCTCTTAGCTGCACATTCCTCACATGCTGTGCAAATGAGCCCTAAAATGTGCATGACTGGTATTCAAACATTACATGTAGTTTCCTGATCTGCAGCGTCATAGACTGTGCCTAATGATCCAACAGGGAGAGTCAGATGAAGGCAATTTGTTGCATCTCGTTATGCCCCTCATTCATTATAATTGCTCAGTTAATTTATACTTTATGGCAATTTTTTTTTTTCACACAGGACGAACAGACATTTAAGTCGTGGTCCTGCAGTGTTGTTGACAAGGCCTGTCCGCTTACCACAACCACAACAGCATTGAAGTGGTGGAGGGGATGAATCCCTCTATGAAGGAGCGGAAGAAAAACGTAACTCATATGAACAGCCATATTAAAATCATACAGCATGGTCTTGTAAGGTCAAGTAAGAGAACATTATAACTCTTAAACTTGTCTCCTTGTAATCCCCGACAGAGGGGGAGAAATAACATTAAGTTCTTTTGGCATCATGCAGTGTGCTGAAATATTAACATCTAACATCCACGCCTCCTATGATTGGTCTATGAATACTCAGAAACTCTGGGGACGGGGGTGGGTTCAAAGTTCTCCTCTATTCATGCCAAAGAAATTAAATATCCGGCCAGAAAGTTTGCGGTGAAATCCAAATCCCACAATCCTGGATCCGCTAACTTCATGAGATAGCTTTAGCATGATGTAAATGACAAATGCTGCGTCGTGCAAGTAACATCAACAGTGATAATTTTGGTTTCTCTCTAAATACAATATATGATTTCTTAATGGTATGAGTGCTGCACAGTAATAACTCAGAACCTCTTTGTTTGACTTCATTTAAAGGCTGATGTTAAAATGTTAGCTTGCAACAGAAAATGAACCTTTGAACATGTTTTATTCTTTATTATTTATGTAAGATACGGTTGCTTCTCTCAATTGCATTGGCCCTTAACTTGGCAGCTAAGTATCATATATTTGCCAAGCTTACCCACCAAATCACCAGTATTTGATTTTGCCAAATGAACAGATCATTGTTTAATTTGAATGTCAAAATGATCGATACAAGTAAGAAAGAATGTAGTCTTAATAGTCCTAAGGCTATTAGATAACACAGATCACCCAAAACATTTCAATTGGTTGGATGTGTTTGGCATCAAGTATAATTTTTCCGTCAAAGCTGTTGTGCTGAAAGCATTAAAAACTTGGAAAAGGTAGACTTAAGATACGTGGACATGATTCAAATCATGTTGGCCGAAAGACTGGGTTAGAGCATCTCAAAAACTGCAGCTCTGGTGGGGTCTGCAGGGGTCAGTACCTACAGTACTAAAAGGGGTCCAAAAAACTAAAAATGATGAACCCTCGCCTGAGGCTTGGGTTGGTGCTGAGAGCAGCGAAAGCTGGCCTGAGACAGAAATTAACAGAAGCAAAAGCGCACTCATTACAGAGCAACAGAAAGAGATGGTGACAACAATTTGGTATTTAATCCGATATCTGGATCTCAGTCCAATTTAGCATTTTTGGGTTTTGCTGGAATCGCAAGTTGGATTCATGGAAACCCAACCTCACATGGTATAGGACCAAAATGATCTGCTGCTGGGTGTCAAGCACCACTTAAAACTGTCAGAGGTCTGACAAGAGTCCATTTTGTTATCAGGTCAGACCCATAACTACTCAATAAGTGACCTGACGAGAAGGAGACCCTACACAATAGCAGGCTGTTGGCCATAAATTGGTATTGCAGATTGGAGTATTTTAATATGAAATATGAGTCCTTCCATTGATGTTGGATTGACACAAGGTTAACCGGAACCCACAAATCTGCATTGCACCCAATTTAGGTTTTATGTCTTGTAACACCAAATAATGATATTTCAATGTTTTTTTAAGACTTCATACTGTGTAACATATTGTGTTTAATTCATCTCTTGTCTTCTTCAATTTTGTCAATTTCCCTCTCATACAGATTCTGTCCTAATTAAACATGCTCTGTTTTCTTATATCTTGTATTTCAAGGGCTTTCCTTAATAGTCCAAGTAAAAGTGTGTCATTAATGTACAAGACTATTAGGATGATGGTGGTCCTCAAGAGTCTGTGATCAAACATGGATTTGTAGAAGCACAACAAAGCAGTGAAATAAACGTTGCACATGCACACACGTTAACCCATCATGTGATCCTGCTTGTCAATACATCTTTTAATCCGATGACATCTCCAAGAAATAAACAGTGACATCTTAGTGGGATGTGAATGTTTGCTTCCACCAGTCGAAGAAGTGAAACCTTTGAGACCAGGAGCGCTGAAAAAAGCTGCTGATTTATGTTCTGAAAATAGAGAAACGATTGAATGAATAAAGAGCTTTTTCCCAATTGTGTAATATCCAACATGTCATGTCAGATCCTCAGGCGGAATAAGGCTCAGCGATCGCCTTTCTGCTACAGAGAGAACATTTTCTTGGCCTCTTTCTGTGTAGCAGCTCTCCTCTTAATGTTCTCTAAATGCTTCAAAGATATGAGATTAGACAGCTGCATGTCAGACTCATTGTCCTTCGTTAACAAGTCTAATTTGTGCCTCATTCCGTCTTCACGCTCTTCCAAGATCTCAGACAATCACTCTGGCCCCCACTGGGGTTGGAAGAATCATCACGCTGGCATCCATATTTGCACCATCTGTGATGGAGAGCTGTGTTCTTGTGGATCAATCACACACAAACACACATTCACACAGGCACGAACACACCCATATGATCAATTAATGCTAACATATACCAAGAAAAGGAAATAGTACTCTTTTTTTTTCTCTCTCTCTTTCAAACACAGACTCACAGATTGGAAGCAAATACTCTCCTTCTTCCAGTCACACTACACACATACACACCTTTATCCCCATTGTGTAGTAGATATAATCCCCATTTTATCTAATCCCAGAATCCCTTAACTAATTTGGGCTAAAAACCACAACAAATGAGATGATACCATTTTCTGATGAGCTTATGTGTGTGATTTGCTTTACCAGCTCTGACTGTAAATGGTGGAAAACAGGCAGAAGATCTATCATGGCAACTGCAGCCTGTTCTCTTTACATTAGTGTTGTAACCTCTTAGGTTAATACTGACTTATAGCTTTAGTACAAAACCACATCATTCATCTTCCTCCCTACGACTCGCTTAAGGCTGTTTTTGGAAAAGATTTTAACACCTTGGGAAGGATCCATTAGTTGGAGGACTTGTCTATTCATCCCACTGAATTTACTGCAAAAAATAATCTAAACTAAATGATGACTATGTTATCAATTGACTCCTTTGCATTCCAGTCAGAATGAGAGAAATGGTCCATTGGTAGTAAGAGCTGCATTAGAGGACATATTTGAATGTAACTGCAGTTATTCCAATTACATAAACTGAATAGATGACCAATGTTTGGATGGTTGCTTATTTTGATTCTCTCTTGTGAGGTCCTACTGTGCATTTCTTTGCAAAGTTTGCCTCCAAGGAAGATAAAAAGCCATGAATCCAACATGGCTTACTGAATAGAGCCATAATGCAGGAGCAGATTTCACTGTGTTAGGACTATCTCTAGCTGGGCTCTGAAGTACAAGCTGGCATCTCGCTGAGTTTGTCTACAGCTGCCTGGTTCTGCCTCTCATTGTTTGGGCTTCTGTGTGTTTTCCAGGCTGTTGGATTTGGTCTGTTCTCTTAGCAGGATGTTGACCATTGCTGCCAACCTGTGTGAGTGAATCCCACCACATTTGTTGTATGCCACACCACAAGGAAAGCAAACAAAGCCTAAAGCTTAACAAAAGGACACCATCACGCAGCAACCTCAAACCCACATCTAAACACAATCTGCTCCTGGTTCCATTTGTGAAGTCTCTACGAGATTGACATTTTGGCAGGCATTGGAGCAGTTAACGTTCTCCTCTTTGAATGATTTCCTTTCCATTGTACGGCAGCGCTTCTTCAATAGCCATTTCTGCACCACATGCTGCGCATGCCTCGAGATTGAGTGCTGTTATAAAGCTGCTCTGGGATGCCACAACTTGAATTCTCTGCCTTCTCATACAGCTATCGGGCAAAGAAAAGTCTCTGTGGATGTTTGGGAGATGTGCTCATGAAGGCTGAGACAGATATTAAAGAGGGAATTCAACAAGCTCCTCTATGCTGTTATTCCACTGGATGAATGACTTGTTTAGATCTAGCTGTCTGCATCTCAGCCAGTTTCAATGTATCTGAGACAGTCTGATAACAACCGACAAATTCACATCTGCATGTGAGCGTGTGTCATCTGCTGTATGTATTTCTCTGTGTGGCCTATCTCCATCTGATAGACAGCATCCTGAGGGAGAAAGTAACAAGTCATCCACCTGAATATTCGTCCAGGGACGCAGAGTGCGCAGTGTGTGATAAAACTCTTCAGAAACAGGGGAGCAGGGGATACTGAGGGCACCACCAAAGGCACGAAGATCGCAATCACAGAGAACACGCAGCCAAGGCAAAGGGAGCGAAGGGCCTCTCGAGACAAGAGGTGGAGAGGAGTAGACCTGCGTTTTATATGCAGGAGTGGCAGCAGACAAACAGCGAGCCAGACCTGAACAGTGAACAAGGAGTGTCAGGGTTCTGACTCTACTTTAACGCTGCAGTTTAGACGGAGAGATGAGAGGGGATAAGAGGTTGTACCGCAGAGAAGAGGCTGTCACACAAGTAGGATTTTAAACATCACTTAAAGGGGAATTCCTGCATTTTTTTTTACCTCGGCCTTGTTTATGTGCAGTGTGTAAATGACTTGTCGTTGTATACCGTTAGCGATTGTTTCACTCAGCAGCCTCAACATGGCTGTAATGGATTCGTAATTCTTTGGGGGCAATCATAGCAAGCAAATTATGACCACTAAAAGAGCACCAGGTTAATAGTGTAGGAATGCTTTCACTTCTATTTTCAGAAACTTAGAAGTCTGTGAGTTGCAAAAAAAAAGCACTTTAATGGACTTATTGGACTTGTAATCTCCATAAAGAATTACATAGTTGCCATTTAACTGTGGTGCTGCATGTGACTCTTGCAAACTAAGTGATTCCAAAATATTTTAGACTTACAGTACTTTTAATTTACAAAGCTTAAAGGCCCGGAAATACTGTAACTCTACATGCCAGTAGGTGGTGGTGATCATCATCCTAAAAAGAGGAAACTTGAAGAGGACGATGACGAAGAAGAATGCGGATATGTAAACTGTTATGATACAAGAAGACCATTTTCATACCGCTGTCGCTCACTTCTCGTAATATAGGTACTTATAATTGAGAATAATGTCTGATTAAAAGTTGTTTACTTGCTTTAGCCATTTCCATTTTTCCTCTTGTGCGCTGATTTGAACAGCCAATCAGAGTGATTCCTCGAACCAACCACGCCTACGCCGACCGACGCTGAGTCCACTTGTCGATTGCAGATGATAGATGAAAACATTGCAAAAAAAACCAAGGAAGACGATCACTCACCGATGGATGATGATCTCTATAGTATAGTATGTTAAGGCATTTACATGTTAAAAATAGGGACATGGTTGAAAACACAGAAATTCTCCTTTTAAAGTGCAGGTTCTAGAAGTTCCCATACTGTAATATTAAACAAGAAAATACTCCACAGTCATGTAGGATGGAAAATAACCATCAATTTTCTTTGTCTGTCATTTTCTTTTTTGGTCCAGGAAAAATGATGCTAAGAGAAAAATGTGCCCCAATAGATCGTTCAATAAGTCGTTTTCTTCTGTCATTTATAACAGGCAACATAATTAGCTTCCGTCATTTTTTGTCTTCAGCTTTGATTTTTACCCATGACACGTATCAGGGCAATTAATTGTCACCATAAAGACGAGGGAGTTGGGAATTGTTTTAGTATAAGAGCAGGGGATAATGAGGGTCAGGTCTGGGGGTCTATGGCATACAGAGTCAGTGTAGATAAATGAGTGAGACAAATAGAAACAATTCCAGAGTTGGAATAAACGAGAGAAGACAGATTTGTAAAAATTAAGGAAAAACTGGATATGTCGAATCAAAGTGCATTGCTCTCTCTTAATTCCTGGTTTTCCTGGAGTGTTTTGTCATAAGAAAATATGATTTATGTTCTATTTTATGAGCTACAATGAATGCATGTATTAGCATTCTGACCTCGCCTTCCTCTGTGCTCTGTGGGAGCAATCTCAGCTCAATTACATCCCGGCCATGCAGATACAAATTGTACCAAAATAGCCAGTGACCAATGGGGGCTGTCAGTTTAATAGGCAGCTTTTTGAAGGTGTCATGTAAGTTACAGTGTACAACCAAACGGCTTTAATGAAATATGCAAATTCTTATTAGAACTCTGATGATGATGTTTTATAATTAACCTCAATATTTTATAACGTTTAGAGACTTACATCTGTATCCTCCTCCTTTCTCCCTGTGTGTGTGTGTGTGTGTGTGTGTGTGTGTTTGTTTGTATGTCTGTTGAAAGAGGTATTAAGAACTTTAAGCATCATTGACTTGTTCCTGTCAGAGAACTCTTGTAAATGAGCAACCATCCTCACAAGGTTGTCAATAAAGTTCCATTAAAGATTGAATGCACTGTGCGCAGTAAACAAGTAATTGAAAAAAAAAAAAAAAAAGACAGGAATAAATACAACGAGAGCCTGTGAGTTTATGTGAATCCTGCAAAAATATTACATTTCCACGCTCCATTATGATGAAAAGTTTTTGATCACTACAATTTCACAGTTGCTCAGGCTTGGATTTAACCCATAGGGACTTGGGATCAAAACAAATGGTCCATTTCATAAATGATCTCCACACTCCATGTATATAATAACAGCTCCTCTCATGCCTCGAGATCAATGGACAGTACCCTATAAATATTCTGATGGATGGAGGTTGCCTATATTATGCTATAAGCTCTTGCATATAACAAACTCCTGCTCCAAAATTTGATATTTAATTTTTTTTTCACTCAGAACTTATTTACCAATGTTTCTTGATGAAACGCTGGATTTGCAAGACAGATCAATTGACTGATTGTGAATATCAGGGGCCGGATACTCATGTGAGTCCAATGTTCTTTTGTCATGACTCCTTTTTTATTCGTTGCCTGTTTTTCAAGTAGCACGTGTGACTGAATGTAGTAAAATAGTTTTTAAGTAGTCCCTCCTTTTGAAATATCATTGAAACATGTCTTACAAAAGACAGGGCATCACTCCTGCACTGCCAACATGTTCTTTCACATTTGACCATGACAACTGTTAAACCTCTTCTGCTTCAGCGGTATGACCGCGGTCAGACTGCACAGGGGCTGTGATTGGATACTTTTGGTGCTGCTTAAGAGCCAAAGTTGTCATACTTAAATTCGGGGCTAACCCACTGGGCAGCAGCAGGTAGTGAGCAGACACGGAAAGTTTGGCTCGTTTCTGAAGGAGTTGAGTTGTTTAAGACACGCAGAGCTTCAGATACTACTGACTTTCTCTGCTCTGACACTGCGCAGGTCAGCGTGACTCGCGCACACGTCGACCGAACAAACACACTCGCATCCTTTCTCTCTCCCCTCACTTGCTCCACCATCCACACACACTCTACATTGTGTCCTACACTCTACTCCTATAACACAACGTGTCAGAGCTTTTCCAACAGGTGACCTAAAGACTTCGTCTCCGAATCAGCAGTCAGCTGTCCTAGTTTACTGGCATTAAATCGATGCAACACAAAAGCTACACACGTGACAGGGCCGACACCAATGTTTAACTGCAACCCTTATTTGGCATAGTTTGCACACGTTTACAAATTGTGAATCAGAGCACATGCATCCCTCATGTTACCACTGTGACACTGTCCTTAATATTTTCTTTAAAAAAAATTTCTTTTTTTTCTCCTTCGTCTCTCTCCTCCGCCTCTTCCCTCTCTGTGCGCGCGCCCATCTGTTAGAATAAAGTAAGCATGTGATCGTCTGTGTTCCTGCTTGGACCCACATGCTTGTGGTTATGACTTATGTCTTTTCTAATGGTGCTAAGACTTAGCCAGGCATTCGGCTAAAACACTGTGCTGATGTGGCAACTCGGGGAGACTCACAGAGGGTAAAACACAGCACAGTTTCAGTCTATGCCAAGTTAAAGACAGACCAAGCTCAAAGTCTTTGGTGTTGAATATTACGACAGCCTCAGTAAATCCACACTCTCACCAGGGCTCTTGTTTAAAAACCTTGTTGAACTAAACCAAAACACATCCTCGACTCTAAATATAACCATTGTTGTATTTTGAAAGCTACTTGTTGTTGTGTATTTCAGATTTGATGGGCTAAATGGTTAAATTCCGATCGCCCTCGCACCCTCTGACTTACTCGTACTCTCTCTCCGTCTGTTTTTTCTTCTTCATCTCCTTCATTGAACATCTCAGCTTCCATTTAAGCTGCAGAAATATGACGTGTGCTGCTTATGATTTGCAGACCGTAAGTGGAATTGCCGACCATGAATCATGAAAATGCATTTTTCCATTTCCATTACAGTGGAGACTACATGCTCACAGAGAGATTTACACCGTCATTGCTTTCTCATTCTCTTTTTCTCTCTCTTGCATCTTCGCTTTGTGCTGTGTTGACAGTCCCTTGCTTTCAATTCACGTGTTCTTAACTAAGTCATACTGCTTGTGTATTTGTTTTTGCAAACACAAAAATGAGAGCCAACCAAAGCTGAAACACTTTGATGAATCCCTTTCAGCTTGATAAATCCATCACAGCATCTTTATTCGTACTTCCTGAAGGACAAACAACATGTGCACACTTGGAATTTGTGCAGATGCATCCTTGACTTAAGCAATCATGTCACTGCTGTCTGAAACACAAATCTTCAAATCTTGCAGTACAACAGAAGGTCTTCAGTAAAACTGGAGGGCATTTACATGCTAATCAGCGTCAACAACATGACGCTTCTGCAACTGATTTTCATGTTCACCTAAAGCTTAAAGAGCTGTGTCATATAGGGAAGAGCATACAACTATTTAGTTTGTGTGAGTCCTTGTTCATTCCCTGCAGAGATATAAGCTGTCAACCTTTTACTCCCAGCCTGTGCATAAACTTTGAAACATTGGCAGGTGCTTGTCCCGTCACGGCAAACCAAGAACTTCAATAAAGAAAAGTTGTATAGTGCCTATTGTAATTTAAGATCAGTGTCTGGGTTACGTTAGGAGTTGCCCTTGATTTAACAGTACGTGCAGAATCATAATGTTAGAGGTTTATCAAGGGGAGAAGACTGGCTCTGCTCCCAAGGATCGCCTATGGCATGCAAACCTGAGCAGCAGCCAAAACACTACACAATTCATTCTGCATCATGTCTATTAGTGTTATTAATCTCACGTCTGTTTAATCTGGATCATTCAGGGGAATTGCACGTTAGAATTTCAAACAAATTATTCGTTGCATTCCGTTGCGTCATTGAGGCGCTGCATGTGAATGTTGCCATGCTTTTATTTTTGCACCTCTTTTTGCTTCCCTTTCCCCTCTCTCCTCCACATCTGCCACTCATCCTCTCTCTCTCTCTCTCTCTCTCTCTCTCTGGTTCTTTTCAGAGTCAATTATTTGGAAAACAGAAATATCATGCACAGTATGTCTAAATTGAAGTGGAGGTGCTTCTTATGCAACCAAGCAGTGCCCTGATTGGTCTCAAGTAGAGCTGTCAGAGATGCAACCCTGATACAATGAGTCGTTACCTAGCAACCAATGGCCAATATCACTAATTTGGGAGATCATTTTCCAGCTGAAGGTTGCCTAAAGGTACTAAATGCAAGATATATTTGAACATTCATTAAAAAAAAAATACTGAAAGAATTTTGGAAAGAAAGAAATATCAAAATTGGTCGAGGAAGGAGAATATGACAACATAGCAAACACTTTTTATAAAAGCGTGTGGGGAAAATGAAGGATGTACATTGCATGCCTTAAGATCTATAGTGAGTTCAAGTAACATCTTTTTATAAAAGCCTCATGGCTGAAATACCAGCTTAAGGTTTCAGACTTAAGTGTACATGTTTAGGTCAAGTTTCTGCGAGGAACTTTTGTTCTGCTTTAAATTTTGAAACCCAAAGTGGAAAAAGGACACACAGAACAGTAAATGAACAACAGTGCGGCTATACTTGAAAATTGAACCAAAGATAAAGTGTCAACAAAAGAGTAGCGTGTCAAGATGCAAGTACAAAGTTAAAATACAAAATTACATAGTTAAATACAAGTGAAGGTATAAGTGGACAGGGATCGGACTAAAGATGTAAACAGAACTATAGTGCCGTAAATAGTGTGTGTGTGTGTGTGTGTGTGTATATATATCAATGTGCAATTAGGCAGATACTAAATAATAAAGTGATAGTGGTGCATGGCACACAATAGAACAACAGACTGAATATATACTAGAGCTATATAAGAATAAAGTGACCTTAGTGCAAGGATGGATAAGATGTGAGAACTGATATCAAACAGAATAAAGTGGAGTAGAGCATGACGACCAATATAAGCATAATAAACAGCATTAGGGGGCGAAGGATGGGTTTGCATGTGAATGTGTATGAATGGGAATAGTTTTCTTCTGATGGACACTTTACAAAGCAGTCTTATCAGTGTGTGAATGGGTAGGTGTGACATGCGGTGTAAAAGCACTTTGAGCAGTGAACATATGAAACAAACTAAGATTTGAATGGAACCTAATGTCTTTTGTTATAACTCTATACCACAGTCAGATTTCAGCATGCAAACCTGATCTTAAACTGTATACTTGTACTGCGACTATCCAACACCCCTTCCTGCAGATATGTTACAGCTCTAAAGTTTATCTAAGAAGAGATTACTTTTGTCACCACAATGCAATTGGGAAAACAATTTAGAACAATATAAATATGGTTTTAGAAAACAGGGATTGATTTGCATTCATGCAGAAGAAGATCCCTTTCCTCTAATATCATGTTTGCTCATGTATCATGGAGACAGATTGTGGAAGGAGCTTACCATGTTATGATAAATTGGAAACATGATGCCTCTGCTAGTTAGTTTAAATAACATTCAAACTCTTACAATAAAATTAACAATATTGTCGCTGGAAGAAAATTAAAAAAATAACACAGCAATCTCTGTTGAAGAGCTGTAATTAGGTTTCGGTGGGAGCGAAGCATGGCTAGGAAATAAGCAAATAGTAAAAAGAAGAGGTTTCTTTCATTATACAGAGATAATCCAATTTGGTTTGTTTGCTTTTAGAAGTTTGAATAAATAGGTTTAAAGTACTTTGAGAAAACAATGAAGCACAACTGCCTCAGCACTATAAATAATACCCTCCATTTAAGACAATTTACAACTTATTCAAATAACACTCATAAATCAGTGTTCATGTGTACAAAGACAACTTTTGTAATAATTAATTAATCTCTTAAAATACAAATTACACACTGAAAGTTAATTTGACTTTTTCTTATTTTGTGAATGTGGCAGCTCCTTGTTTTTTAGGGCATTCTGCAAACAGATTCCAGGATAAGGGTGCAGAATACCTTAATGCCCTTTTCCCGATTTCTGTTCAAGCATTTAGGACACAGCGTACAAAGAGGTCATGTACTAGTGTATGAGCAGCCAGAGTAGGCCATCCTACCCGGGAGAACAACTCACAATGGTGAATGACAGCTTTACAGTTTCTTTATATGTCGGCAGCGTATGAATGGGATTAGTTACTTCTGATGGAGACTTTACATGACAGCCTCTGCCATCAGTGTGTGGATGGGTAGATGTGACCTGCGGTGTAAAAGCATTTTGAGTAGTCAGAAGACGAGCGAAGCGTTTTGCAAGCTTAATTCCATCTACGATTTGTAGTTAGCGAGTGCTTTTATGCAATCAAATACAACCCAAGATCAAACACCTCAACACCAGCTTTGGACTCAACATGTTATAGCATTCAGTTGTGAAAATAGGAAGCCTATATATTCTCACCTTATAGCTCTACTCTTAAATGACTTGACAGTAACCTCTCTTTTACGTTGTTCGTCAGGTCAGAGTGAACCTTTGACGAGCCGCCCTCCTACATCTTGGCCAGGAAATGACTAGAGTTCAAGTGGAAGTGCTTAACAGCTGGTAGCTGCGATCCATAAACACGAGATGGAGGCCCTGATTGGAGCCGCACACTGTGCAACGTCAAGCTAAAGTTTCATTCTTCTGCCTCACAGTGTAAATCACACAGTGCAGGGAAACAGAAGCCAGATGGCTGTTCACCTCCATGCACCATGTTAATGCGCACGTTAGGACTTGTGAGTGTACTGTCGTTTAATGTCCATTTGTTCACATGTTAGAATGTGTAGGCTTGATAAATATTGCATCAGCTTGCATGTAAGTTTATCTCAGTTTTCATCTCCGGTTTGTATGAAGGGTTTCAGACATTATTCGACTTCACAACAACTTCACAAGTTAAATCTTCCATCCAACCAATTTAGTGGAAAATTCCAAAACACAGAAAAATGAAGTTAGGCCTAGAGATGATGATCTCTAGAGATATTAGGTTACCATCATGTCAGTAGGGGGCGCCACAATTGGCACAAATTGAATGTTTCTTACAGGAGCTTTAAGGTAAAGATGGTAATACCTTATATGAACAAGGCATGTAAGAAAATGCTGTGTTCAACGTGTGAGAATGTGTGTGTGTGTGTGTGTGTGTGTGTAGGGATATTATCATTATTTAGAAATACTTTAATTTATCATTGTTAATGCGAGTCCAGGGTCCAAGGGAGACTACAATGTCTTTACACTGTTAAGGGTCTTATTCTGATACTAACAGCTCTAACTGAGGCGAAGAGGTGAAATGTAAAGTAGGCTAATCTCTATTACTCAAATTGGTCCTTGACCTCGTAATTTATCATATTATGGTTTAGAACAACCTCTGCATAATAAGTACTCATGGTCAAATATTCCATACTGATTAAGCGCCTCTCTTTAATTCTACTCAGAAAGTAGTGTCAGATACTTTATATATGTTTTATATAAACAGAATATGTTGTCCTGTATGTGTTGGTGCTTTGATATTACATTCATATCTTTGGCACCACCGGTGAACATTTATTCTCATTCTACTGCTAGATCTCAACCATTCTACATTTTTAAGGAATTTCTATGAATTTATTGAAATTCTGACCCTGTCTCAATGTTTGAGTTGTATTATCTTAAAAAAAAAAATATATATATATATATTTCTCCCCTGCTTTGTTCATTCATTGGATACTTGGAGCTTATATTTGGACATTCTGACATCACTTTATTCTTCTCTAAACCCTTCTCTTATTATAACTCTTCTCATTATTTGGATTTGAAATATATTTTCTTGGATCAGCTTTATTACTTCTTGGTACTAAAGGTTAATAGCTACATAACTTTAGCTTTTTATGCCTTTATTGTAGAAGACAGTGGATAGAATTGAAAACAGGGATGACATCTTAAAGTGAAGAACACAGGGTCGGAGCAAAGGCTTCAGTACATGGTGCACACAATGTGCCTAATTGAGTATAATTGTCTGCTACAAACTAGGTGTGTTAACAGTGCTCGTGTCACCAGCCTATGGCACTCCTTGTATGTCCACATTCTGCTTCTAAGTGAAGTTAGAACCAAGGGATATGTCAGTTTAACATGACAGCTTACATACAACTTTCTCCTTTTTGTGTTGATGTTCTCCATTGACTGTCGTGCTTAAATCCACGCTCTAATGCGAGAAGAGCTTCCCTATTAACCCAGCTAGTCTTTGGCCACAGCTCTGGATAGTGGCGAGCAGCTGCTGAAGAAAAACATTAGACTGGCATCAGTGACCAGCGCATAAAAATATAAATAATATGTTCAGTTGACAACTAACTGCACGCCAACAAGCAAGGCTAATGAAACTTAACTGTTTAGTCAATTAAACAAGCACATCCTTAGGTCCTACATCTACCATTGCATCCTTATACTGTGCACTTACAGTATACTTTAAACGGAGGGAACAAGTGCATTCTTAATCATATAAATACCTTAAGCAAACACTGTACATGAAGGTTACAGTCCTGAAGATCCACTGTCTTATAATGGCCCAAGACATTGCTCCCAATAATATCTTTGACTTGACAAATGCATTCCTCTCCTTGCTCCAACAGTACTTTTATTGAACTCTAATTGGTCAAGACAGACTGTATTGGCCGTTCAGCAGATGGGCCATCCTGTCCAGTATTATGGGGTGTGGAAGCAGGAGATGAATATTGAAGGGGAGAGGCAAAGATAATGCTGGTGATAGAGGTTGGCTAAAAGCTGACAGGACAACCCAATGGAGGGGAAACGGACAACTGACAAGACTGCAGCCCGCTGAGCAAGAGAGCGGGAGGTAAGATCGATCGGCATTAGTCAAAAAAGCGATCAATATTAAGACTGTTAAGTGGCTGGGGAGGCTAACTTCCTTTGGAGGCCTGGTCTTAGATATTACTTTGGTTTAATCACATCCTTTTCAATTACCTGGAACAGTTTAATACTGTGGGCTCCAATTGGAATTTGGGGCGGAAAAGCAGAACAATTGATACATCAAATCTAATTAAAATGAGTGTGTGGACCTTAAAGATGATTGCTAAAGGAGTGAGGAGGTTTAAACAAGCGGAACTTATATTATTGTAGTATTAATAATACTCGTTCTCCTTATTCTCAAGGTGGCCATTTTCTTCCGACATCACGCTGAAATGTTCAGATGACGTTGCAGTGCTGTGTTCAAAATCACTAGTCTTCATAGATAGAAATAAACTGTTCCTTCATTTATTATCTCCTAAAAAGATGACTGATTGTGACAATATGAAGGGAGAATAAACCATATTTCTTAGGAAAACAACATATGGTAATCATCAGTCAAAAACCTTAAACACAGTAGTCTCTGCACTAATCTCTGAGGCTGCTGCACTCATCTTTTTAATCCACCTCCCAATGTAGATGATATTGGTGTCTTGAGCTTCACAGCTTTTACATTTAAGTGCTACATTATATTGTTGTGTTATTTGTGTTGTTCATCAGTATCTTGAACACTGTTTTCTTTTGCCTGCTATTTGCTCACATTGCTACACACTTGTTTTAAAAGACGACTCTTTCTTCACTCGCTTCTACCATGTCAGTATGTCTCTCTTTTTAAACTATACTTCCATCAGACAAGAGAAGCTGAGAGCCAATAGTCTCCTCTGCTGGTTAAAAAAAAAGAGTATTACAATACATTTAGTTATGATATCGATCATTTTATCGATTTTCAACTATATTTGGAGGTATTTTAAAATCCCTACTTTTAAGTGAACTTGTGTCTATCTATGTATATGTACAATAATACACAATTATACATACATTTCTGGCTAACTACAATACAACTTTTAGCTGAATGCTAATGTTAGCTGGTTATAAAGTTTTACCTGAACAATGGAACAATGTCACTTTATTAATTTTGATGATCAACTGGCTTTTGTTTGTTCATTTAATTCTTTAGTTCTGAAGAAACAAGGACTTGTCAGATTACATTTATTCAAAAGGTTTGAAAGATAAGGACTCAAAAAGTCCTCTAGGTTACATTTTAGCTTCCCACTCTGACCATGATGACGAAGGAAAACAGTTGCCAAGTACATGGCATGTTACATTGGACATATATTTACAGAGAACCATGTTGACTGTCACGTTTTTCTTCTTTCACTTCAGGAAAAGGTGTTTTTAAGCAGGTTATTTGAAAGTTTAGAAGTTATTTTTCTTTTCACTGCTAAACATAAAAGCACAGGTTGTACACTTCTTTCACAGCTTTGGCTACAAAATTAATTTTTTACAAATTTCCACCAAGCTTTGACGCTCTGTCTGGAAGCCTCGGGCAGGCGTGAATTTGCCCATGAGCGATCTTTTTGCTCTGGCACACTTATCCGTCTCTCTTTCTGTCCTTTCTACTCCTCTCGCTCGCTCTCTTTTTCTCATTCTCCTTCAGCTATTCTCCCCCCGCTCAGTGGAGACCGTCAAACCAATCTGCTTCGGTGACACTTTTACAGGATGTCCAGGTTGAACTATGACCCTAAGATCCAGGCAGGGCCCAAATCTGTCACATGATTTAAAGCGGCAAATAAATTAGCAGCAAATTACCTGTCAAACACCTGCTGGTGAAGATGTTGAGAGTGTCCTCTTTTACCCAAGAACAGCTGGTACAGGAGACCGGAAAGGTGCATTTCCATTTGACCAGAAATCACTTTACTTAACGACCCCCTGCCTGTTGTCACCGCCAAGAGGATCCGTCAATATCATCACATATCATCTCTGGTTGGATGCGACGCAAATCGCAAGTGACACGTGAGCTGTCACAGGCGCTGTTCTCTGTGGGACAAATAACTTTAGCGTTTGGCAGAATTAATCAGTGTTGACAGGAGGAGAACTCCCTCGGCTGTTTCCAGTCACGACGCTTTGTTTTCCTCACCTCCTAATTGCTCTTGCTTGTGTAATTAACTAATTGCGTCCCGTTATGATTTTAGAGATGATTGTTTAATTCAGTGCAATGAGAGCGGTTTCATTGGCACATGTGGCAAGAAGTTCACAGAGATGACACAGCACACTGGGACCCATTATCTGGAATAAGTAAGAGTGACGAGAATTATTTAGACGTAACTGTTAAATAATCCTTTTATGATACTTTTATTGATGAGATCTGTTGCTTGGAGCAGTTTAGAGAAAAAAAAGTGTGATGAGTGCTCAACATGAAAGAAGAACTGCACTGTGGGGAAACTCGTACTATAATCATGGTTTGTGTTGATTATGGAAACATTGAGATCATTCAGTCTTAATGTTTCATATCCAAATTAAACTCCCTTTCAAATTGTTGATTTATGATACAAGTAGAGAAAGCTGTAAACAGTTGCTGTGCACAGAACTTCAACTAACCTTCTTAGTTGTATTCAGCTGGGCGGCTATGGAGAAGCCTGCAGACTTTTGAAACCTCGTTTCTTCAGGATGACTGTATTTAAAATAATAAATACGTGATCTAAATGTTAATAAAACAATTAAAAAACACAGATGTAAATTTAACGTTCTCAGAAAAAGATCCCCAAGACCCACCTACCTTTAGCTCCAGGGTACCCCAATCTTGTGTTGTTACCTATTTATGGAACTTTTGTTTATTGTATGACTCAATATGAGTCTTTTTTAGTATAAATGTTTGTATCATGTTACTGAGCCTCAATCAATGGCATTTTTCTGTCACTATATCTGATAGACAGTTTAGAAGTTTTCTGAATCTTTGAAAGCTGCCAAATCTGAAGTCTGGGTCGCTTTAAAATACCAAATAAATAAATTACTTAAAACAAACCCACACACATTTATAATCAGTGATGCACTGAAAACAACAACAAGCTAAGTCAAATTTACTGTTGAACTTTTAGTTCTAATTTTTCAGTCTTGATTTTTGGTTATTTTGTCAACACTGTGTTACCTTTTTATTCATCTGTGAAACGGGATGCAAACCAGGGATTTAATCAATTTAATTAACGCCTATCGATCATTTTAATTTAATCATTTTTGTAAATTGTAAAACTTCACTTAAAGGTTATCAAAACATTTACACTTACATTTAGACAAGCTGTATAAGTTACCATGACAAATGACATTTGTAGTAATTACTACTGTGTGATGGCCCTGCTGCTTCCTGGTTCCTCGTTGTCTTCTGCTCTGTTTCAGGAGCCAGTGGGTGTGGCTGTGTGAGTTTGTGATCTGGGATTGAAAACACCCCGGCCCGGTGTTCTCAGTCCGTAAGAGCTGGCTTCACTTCCTCCTTGAAGGAAACATGAAGAAGGAGATTAAGGAGAGAGGTGTTTCCTTAATGCTCTGTCTAATTTTGGTTAGTGTGCTGTCAATGTATTGTTGAGCACACTTCTTGTCCCCTCCAGTCATTTTTAATGAGTTTTTGAGCCGGCCATGACAACTTCAATTTTTACAGTGTACTTACTGTCATGTAAGCGCTGGTCGTGGTGAGGGGAGGACCAAATCCTGACCTCGCACGGGGCACCAAAATGTCTGGATTCTACTGACTCTCCTTATTCAGTTCTGCCTGGGTGGCTCTGCAGAAAGCCTGCTGACTTTACATTGCTTGCAATACATATCACCTGTTTGGAGAAAACGCATTAAAGCTCAAAATGAAAGGTAATATCCAATGACCTTTTGGATGGGACCTATCTACATTATTCAAGGCGAGCGTGAAGCAGATTTGATGCAGAATCGGCTAAACGAAGCACCCAAATCATGTTTTATTCATTCCGGCTGCTTCGCATGCTGCAGCCACACGAAGACAAATGTTGGGAGGATTATAAAGAAACAGTGTGAAAAACTACAGGAGGAAATCAAGTAATAATAGAGGGAATGTTAAATAAATTGTCACTCTAAGCTCTGAATTATTGAACAGTTTTGGACTACTTTTCTCTAAAATTGTTCATTTTGAAAAAGGTCAGAGCGGGGAAATGTTCTCTTTGAAGACCTTCAAGTGCATTCAAGGCACAAGTAAATATCTAGAGCAACTGTTTCTATTCATTACTGATGAGACCTGCTCACATTTTCTTGAATGCTCTGATGATGGCTTTTTCTTATGTTTTAATTTTTCTTGGATTTTTTTTATTTCAGTATATACAGCCAAGGAAAGGGTGTGACCATTTAATCTCCGCTCGTTCCTGATCCACAAATGTTTTTTTCCCCCCTTGATTTTATCAGTGAGCGAGGTTGCGTCGACATGAGCCTTGACAGAGGTGAGTGTGTTGCAGCTGCAGGTGTTTGCATCTGTTGTCCAACCTGAGCCATTGGCAGAGATCACCATATGCAAGGCTGGCCTCTGACCTCATCTCTCATCACTCCCTGCAGCGACACTCACAAAACTCAGCGACAAATTGAGTGTGTGTGTGTTTCAGTGTTTGAGAAACCTTGTAAAAAGAAAAAAAAAAAAAGATCAAAAGACCCAAGTCAAAAGTTAAAATGAGCCTCATATGGAGAATTCTATTGACCAAAGAAAACACACAGAACAATACAACACATCGTCAAAACAGCCTAATTCCTCATTATCACCACATTAAGATGTTGAGGGTGGAGAAATAACTTGAGTATGTGGCCTCTTTAAAAGGCTGTTCTGAAATGAAGGCTGCTCAAAGAGAAAGATGCCAGTGTGTGAAGATGTCTTTGAAGTCCCAAGAACCACTGACGTTGTTTCTCAGTCATTTGTGCAACTTGTTCAGAGTTAAATGAGCTCATTCACTTTACATGGAGGAGAAATTATCTGAAGACAGTACATGAGCTTTGATAGAACAGCTGGCGTCTGAATGTGCCTTTTTGTTTCCATTCATATTTGATGAGAGTGCTCTTGTCCCACACTGTTTCATAAAGCGGAGCCTATTACTGGTTGATTCTGTCGTTTTCTGCTTAAATCGAAGAATTTTCAATTTCTATGATTTACTTCCTTGTCCAGCTTTTATTATGACTCAACAAGTACCTTGTCCAGAGTCTATAAAAAGCAGTTTTATAGTTACATAAAGCACTCTGTCATATCCAGACACAAGCTGTTATCTCCATCACAGAGTCAGCCAGAGGAATTGATATGCATTCTCTTGTGACTCTGCTGCGTATTGTTCTACGATGAAACTCCTCCCGAGGGCCCACGCAGTCCCTGTCTGCTCCACGTCTTTTTCCCCCCGACAGTCTGCACAACATCTAATGATTTTCATCTCAGCTTTCTGATTCCGTGTCTTTTTAAGACGTTCTCTGAGGGGGCATGCAACGTAACCTTACTCTGCATCCCTCCTGTCAGTCTCCAGCTACGACCAATCCATCATCTGCTGTATAATTACTCTGTACAGCTACGTCTCCGCCTGTCAATGTAACTTCCACAGGCTGCTTTTGGAAGAACAGCCAGCCCGGCACATGTCTATTCACAGAGTATCTGCAGAAGTGATTAGAGCTGCAGGCCAACCTCATCAGTGCCAGAAGTAAGACCTCAGAGTCCGTTTGAGATGGATCAGTGGCGGGCTGGGGGTCCAGATTCATTTCAATTTGTTTCCTCTTCCTTTGAAAATATGTTGATGCAGTATAATCTTGGTATTTCACACAGGAAAATAAGTTCCAGTGGGATAAAAAAGTAAGATATCAACATAAAGGTAGAGAGAGAGAGAGGGAAGAAAAAGCGTGATTCTTGGCTGAGCGGCTGTCTCACATGAAGAGCGGCATGCTGCGACCATATGCTGGTCCAGGTGGACTTGGTATCCAAGCAACTGTATCAAAGCAGCGGGGGCATTCACGATTGAATCCAGAGGACTTTTCAAACGGAGCAGTCAGAGAGAACAATGCAGCTATCATCTGTCGGCAGGTAAGATCACCTGGCCTCGCTGAGCCGGACTCTCCTTCTGGAAACTCCACAGGGAGTTCATTCAGACCGTCTGCTGCCTCGGAAAGACGCTCGCACAAGGTGTCTGAGGGGAACACTGGCATGTTTGTTTCATTTTGATTTTCAGCAGCAAGGGCGTGTCAGCACATACAAAGTACAGGCCAGGTGTTTAATACAAATGAGGAAACCATAAAAAGAAGCATGCACACTGGAGAAATGTTCCTGCACTGTATTTCTATCAGCTGCAGCTCGTCTTGATAGAAAGTGAACCTTAGCCTTTGAGTTAGTTGCAGATTGAAAAATGTGAAAGCATGAATCCTATCCAAAGGGGGTTTGTTTTTGGGATAAAGTTGATACAGACAGTGCTTTAATCAGTCCAGGTTTGCTCTCCAAATATTGAACTTTAAGTAAAATGTACAATCAGATCTAGAAATCAACTCATAATAAATGAATAAATCCTACCAATGCATGTCCTGTGCTTGTGCAGGTCAGGCATGAGTCATCTCACAGAGGGCTCCAGTGTGCTGCAGGGGTGTGCCAACAGGGAAATGAGCCCAAGGTCAGAACGACACAGGGAAACCTTCCTGGAAGTAACCAAACACCTGCCACCCTCTCTGCCCATGCACTTCATGTACAACTTCTTCTTTTACCCTGAAAATGAAAGTGAATGCTCTGTAATTGGGTCACCGATACTGTAAATGAAAGTCATTATTTAGACTGTTATACACTTGTATCATCGATAACCCACCTTCACATTATACTTGGGTATATTTGTGTCTGAGGAACAAAAAGTGAAGAATACTTTAGTAAAGACTCTTAAGAAGTGATTTGGTCACTTTTGAAATCAAAGTGAGTCCGATTTTTTGCTTTGTCAATGAAAAAAAGAGTTCAGGGTCCTTAAAATGACTATGTGACTTGTATAGATATTTTAGGTTAGCTTCGTTGCTAGGTAATGGATTGTCTGCGTCACTTGTAAAGTGTTCCAGCTGCTTTATCCCTTTTTAAACTCAAGGTTTCTCTGCTGTCAGCTCCCTGATGTGTGGGAGTGATTAAGGTTACTACTCATCACGTCTTTACTTTGCAGAGCATTTCATCTCAAAACTATAATATGGAATAATTCAACATTCATGTCTTGCTAAACATGCATGCTAAAAAGGATGTCTTCATGCTGTTCTTGCATTCATTTGTTCTTGAATGGATGATATAATCCAGATTACTGAAACAGTAGCTCAGTCTGCAGGGAATGGAGTTGGAAGGTGGAGGGTGTTTGACTCAAGTCTCTGATGCAGACCAAAGTATGGAAGTTGGTCTGGTTGCTGGAGAGGTGAAGGGTCACTTCCCAGAGTACTGCCGAGGTGCCCTTGAGCAAGGCCCCGACCCCCAACAGCTGTGGCGTGCTCCTCGTGTAGCAGCCCCCTCACTCTGACATCTCTCCATTAATGCCACTGGTCCTGTTTGTGCATGTGTGTAGTTCATGCGTGCGTTAAATGCATGACTCCACAATAACAGAGTGTAAAACCTGAATGTCACTTTAGGATTAATATGTTTAAAGAACATATAATAAAGTGTTTCTGCGCTCATGTAAAATGTTCTATCCAAGCATAGGAGAGCATTGTTTCCTTGTAATTCTGCAGTGATCTTCAGATCAGAAAGGAAAACACAAACAAAAACTAATTGGTTTGTGCTCTGCGCATTATTAAACCGGACTAAATAGCACAGCCGTTCTAAGATAGAATTGGTTCTCCAAAGGAAAAAGGGCTGCTTAGCAGAAGATGGAGGAAATAAATGGGCCTAATTGTGCTGATGAGGGAAAGAAAAACACCAAGGCAGCACCATCTTAGTGGCAAATTGCTACTTTGTCAGCCGGTTGTTGCAGAGAGCACGTTTTCCATAAAATAAAAAAAGAGGCAATTTGCCTCCCAGGAAGGAATATACCAAACATACCTGACTCAACCAGAATCCTGTGTACCAGCACGTTCAGTTGAACACTATCAGCAGCCGCAGCCATTAAAAGCTTTATGCAACAATAATATTTGTGTGGCTCATTTTATTTAACCCGATCCATCTGAGCCTGCAGCAACAGCTCGCTTGTTAATGTTGTGTCTGAACGGGAGAATGAGGGATCAACGGTGAACATTTCTGAGCATTTTTTTTTTTTTTTTTTTTGTCTTTCTGGAATTCAGCCCAGGCAGCAGGAATGCCAAGTTCTGAGCATTATAGCTGTCACACAAACGGAGCCAAACCTGAAACCCCGTAGTACAGGGGGGCTCCAAATCTATCCATGAAATGCAATTACAAAGTATGTTGGAAAAACACAAAATGGTAATGAAAGAGGATATACTTGATCCTTGATTTTGTTTGTAACTTGCTTATTCTCACCAAACACTGAATGATGCAATAACATTGTTAACATATCGTTTGTTTTTATTGCCGCGTTTATTATGTTTCGGTTAAATGAGCTGTTTGGCATACATTGCACTTCATTATGAGACGTATAAATGTCTTAACAGCGTCCCAGAGGTACAATGCGTTTTTTTTGTTGACATATTTAGAAAACAATTTGAGTGTCAGCAGCCATGCGCAACTTTTCCATCCTTCTGAACAATGCAAAAAAAAAATGTTGACATAAATGACGTGAAATAACAGCCTGATGCTGTGTCATGGTTTCTCTCCTTTGCTTTGACTGTAAAATAAACAGTAAATCGAAACAAAATCTGCAGACGTGACGCTGAATGTTCCAAGTCACATTCTCAATCCAGCGAGGCCGGAGTCCCTCGCTGCAATCTGTCTCTAATCTTCCACAGTCAGGGGGCCGTCAAGAGGGAGGGGGGGGGGGGGGGGAGAGACGGCTCAGGCAGCTGTGTCGGCCGCCCCGGCCTAACACACTAACGCCCCGAATCTGCTGTTGCTCTTTTTCATGGAACTTATTTCAGATGAAATGGCCAAAGATCAAAATGTGGATGGTGCACTGTGCAGAGCTCAGGGTATAATGAGTTACAGGTGGGGTTTAAATTCCCCGGCATGCGCTGCGGCCCATAGCTCCAGATGAGCCTGAGTGCTTTCACAGGCAGCTACAGCCAGAGCCCCTTTCTCATTTCAGAGTACTTTTCCATTTCAATTGAGCTGCTTGCTACCACTGCTGTTGACACCGCCATTAAACATCTCAAGATGCAAAAACATCCCCGTGCATGCTGGATGGAAGGGCTCAACTCTGAAACAATGGAGGGTCTGTTTTGAGTTCAGAGATCTTCAAATAAAATTAAAAAAAAAAAAAACCTTGTGCTTTTGATGTTACCCTTGCTCCTTCCCCCGAGGTCGTCACGCTGTTGTAAATGAATACAAATCCAGAGCAGGTAACGGAGTCCGAAAGAGGAGCTCACTGAGGAGTGTGAACATGTGCGTCACGTTGGATGTGGTTAGTTGTTAATCTGAGCGATATGAGCGAGGCCGCCACCTTTAGCTCGGAGGGTTGAAAGGTGAATGCTTCACTGGCCCTGCAGGGTCACTTTTCCTGAGAGAGTACAGAGAAAAGAGGAGCAGGAGGAGGAGGAGGAGAGGAAGTAGAAGGTAGCAGACTGACATGAGGAGAAAAAACAAGAAGGCACTGACCACAGGCTATAGTCGCTTGAACCCTGTGGTAAACTTGGGAAATGAGGTTGCCATCCCTCTCAATTTTCCCTTCAACCAAAAACCACAGCTCATATGGTAGAGATTGATCCCGGATCAAAGAGAATAGTCAATTAGACACAGCCCTCCATTTCATTTGTAGTCTCCCCTCAGATCGCTGGAAAAAAAAAAAGAAAAAAAAGTTGTACAGGAAGCATTTAGGTGACATGTGCAGGTGCACATTATAAACCTTGCCCCCCCACCAAACGCTTTTCAGCTTTAAAAGTTAAAGATATGGTGGTTTCATAGGAAACACACGCCTCATTTTAATGGATGTTATTACCATATAGGCATTATGGTGAATTTTTGAAAGAGTCTAGACGTCGCAGTGTGTAATTTTAAAGTCATTTAGACCAAAATAAGTCGATCCTTTCACTCCGGTTTGTCCCTTAGGACACCCAAGAACTTTGAACTCTTGTAGACCTCGGTGTGTATGTGTTAGTTCATGACAGGGAAACTCTATATGGGTGTGTTTGAGTACACTGATACACTAAGAGGTTAGTCAGCTTCAGTTCACAGTGCGCTAAGGTAAAGAAGAAGTCCCCATTAAGGAGATAACGGACAAGGCACATTGTCAATCAAGGGCACCTGGGAGTCAGGAGTAACACACACACACACACACACACACACACACACACACACACACACACTGTGTGTCTCTCAGCCTCAGTTTTACAACTCTACACACTGTCCTGTCTCTCAAATAAAAGTTTAAAAAATGCCTACAAATACAATTTTAAGTCCAAAAAAAAAAAAAGGCCTGATCACCTTTGTTGGGTGAAAATCCATATCAATGCAAAAAATGAGTTGTATGCTCAAGTTTTGCAATGAGATGTTCGTATGATGCGCTGGCAGATACTTTACTTTTTTTTTTAAATTATATATTTTTTTCTATTAGATGTTTATCTGAGTTGTCAGGTGAATGTAGTTTTTTATAAAGTGTAATTCATTTCTTACATACAAAAATGAATTGAAGGTAAGATTTGGGTTTCTGCTCGAATCTTGGGTTCATGATAAAAGAGAAATCAAAACATTTATCAGGAGATTTTATTGGCAATATTGGATTTCTTATCCTACGCTTGTTGTTATCTTAATTACCGACATTGTAGAAGAAGACAAAAACGAATGCAGCCGTTTCTTTGTTTGTATTTATCTGTCTCTCTATCCCCTCTCAAACCCAACACAGTGGATGTTCAACATTAGTCTGGTTCAGCTCGAGGTTTCTGTCTGCTGAAAAAAAGTTTTTCTCACCACATGTAACATGGCTAAGTGTAGCTTAATGCTCACGGTGGATTCATGTTGGCTCTGGAGATAATATAATAATGAGCACGGTCGAGATCTGCTCTTTCTCATGACGTGCCTTTCCTTTTGTAATGAATTAACACTATATTCAAATAAAGATCGTTTGATGACGATTCATTATAATGGTGAACGTCAGGGCTGATCTTCAAAATATCCCATCAAAAACATTGACTCCATTAGGACGAGTCACATGTGTGTGTTTGAACCGAAATCAACCCAAAAGCTGATACGGTTTACTGCAGGATTCTTGTGTTTCGTGCCGTAGCATTAGAAATGTTGACTTCCCTTAGCTGTAAGCGTATCACGATGTCTCTTTCTGCACTGGAAACTTTTGCAGCCGTCTCACAGACCAATAAACATGAGGATTATGGGGTTGTCCCTGTGGAGCATTCCGTGTCACCACAGGCAGAAAGCATACTTAGGATATCAAAAAACTGAAATTAGAGGCGTCTCTCTCGGAGCTCTGGAGAAACTAATACAGATACAGTATATAAACCACATGACGTATGTATTCATTTAGGGTTAGACGCTGGATGAAATTACCAAGCGAGCGCAGCAGGCTGGATCTTATTATTGCCGGAACTGAGGACTCAGAACTGTGATTCATTATACGGGACTTATGCGAGATGAAAAAAATCTAAACAGCTCCACACATCTTTAATGGAGGCAAGACATCCAGATTTATTTTTTGACAGGCATGTAAGAGAGATCAAATCAACACATATTAGCTACAGTAGGGCTGCAACGCTAAACCTAACCATGTCATTTGTCGAACAGTTTGTTCTCTTTGATTTGGTCCCAGGGTACATGTAAGTAGCACTGACACTGTGTTCTCCCGCTGCAGCATTTAGGGCAAATCCATCCTCTCTTGCAAAGTGACTGGCTTGTGTCGCGTTCTAAAGAAGATTTTGATATACTGCACGGCTACTGATGATATCCCCACAGAGGACAATGCTGTGCTGACATGCTCACTGGGCCAGAAACAAACTGACAGCCTACGCCAAGTATTCAGTTTCCAACATCAGAGCACATATCTCACAATACAAGTTTCCCCTTCATCCTTGTTTCGCCACTACACTCCTTACTCGTCCTCTGTTTTTTTTTTTTCTTCCCCTTACTCCCCCCCCCCACCCCTTCTCTTGTCTTGAGGAAAAGAGCTCTTGTAACCCAACAGAGAGACACTGATCCCTGAGCACAGCATCTGCTGACAAGCCAGCCTCCCATTCAGCCTTGGCTAGAGGCATGGGCCACCGAGAAACCCGATCCAGTTTGGCAGGGTCTCAACAATCGCTTCCTGCCCCATCCGGGCCCACACAGCTAAGTACTCTTAATTAAAGAGGTTAACTTGTCTAAGATGTGACCAAGGAAGAAAAAAAGAAAAAAAGACAAACCACCAAAACAATCACATCACTGTTTCCTCGTCTCTGACAAAAGAGGTTTCCTCTCTGACATGGTACGATGTGAGCTCTGATGCTTAAACAATGACATTAAAAGCGAAGCGGGTAAAAGATCCTCTTTAAATGTCTCTTAATAAGAGCCGACCACCCCTCTCGGGCCAGATGGAAGGGGGAGACGAAGAAGGAGATGAGAGGAGAGGGGAATTGGTGATGTGCACTTGGACAGCTTCTCGGTCTCCCTGATGCTCCGGGAGCTCAGAGAAACTGTAACTGGAGAGGAGCAATTTTATTATTCCTTTTTGGTTGGTTGTCAGCATACATATTAATGAAGAGTTAGGTCATTGCCAGGGACATCTGTATTGGCCCGTGGGGCTGCCTCGCTAAACGCCAGAGAAATTAGAAATGTAAATTTATACCCAGAGATACAATATGAGAGATTCTTCTCTGTTGTTTTAGGCTCCAGAGCTGCGTGAGCTCCCATTCTCGAGAGGCAGCCCTGCGGAACGGGCTATTCATTGCAGATCGACCAGATTGCAAATGACAGACTTTTATACAACGGGCCTGTTGTGTCTCGGCGGCAAAACATGCAAAGCTCATTTGATTCAGCAGCTCGGCCTTTTTTACTGTACCATCCATGTCGCTGTCAATGTATACAATACGCACCGAGAAAATCGACTTCCTCTGCTGTCTTTCATTACAGCTTACATTTTGAAGCGTAGAGAGAAAGAAGGATGTAAACAAACAAACGTCTCTCCAGCTGTGTTTCTAAGCTGTAAATGAAGATTTTCTGTGATTTTTTTTTTTTTTACCTTGGTCATTCACTCATACTCCTCTTACGTATGCTAGCTCTTATTGTTGCTCCAACAAGCGTCTCCCCACAGAGATGATTACAGTTTTATCTTTTCCTATTTCTTCTTGAAAGCTTTGCCATAATTGCATCAGATATCACTTGGGAACATTTCTAATCCCTTGAAGTCTTGCTTGTATATTTAAAAAAATGGCACATCAAAACCACGAGTACACACACAAGTGCACCCCCCAAGTGTGTACTGAGAGGTTGGCTATAAAGTGGGAGAAGCTCCTCATCAATAAAAATGATGCCGTTTCTCATTTGTGTTGGGGTTATTGATCAGTGCGGGCAGTGTATCCACTTTAATGGAGTCTCTATGGATGGATTGAGACCTACACTACAAACAGGTCCAACAGCCACGTCACGTCTGATGTATCAGATTTACCTGACTAATTTTCATCAACTAAGTCAAAACACATCTGGCTGTAGAGCGGCTCCGGAGGAGGTCAAGTGGTCCTCTGCTTTATCATTCTGTCAGGACATAACCCATCTTTGGATTCCCGCTCAGAGGCAGCAGCTGAAACTCTCCGAACGAAAAGCCGCTGTGGATAATTCCCATTTCCACGCTTGGATTTACATTCATCCAGTGGAAAACAAAAAAATATGTTGCTGTAATTCAAATGACAGTTCGCACCAGGCTCCACAGTTGAGAGAACATTTCCAAAAGACCTTGAACTTGGTGTGATGTCCCACGCTGCTCCACTGCTGTTGTTGTCATCGCTGCTGTTCGCCTTCCCCTTTTCCTTCCTGATTTTTACCCCGCTGGGATCAATGCCCAGAAGAGATGGTAATCACCACGACAACATGCGCCAGCACAGCTCATTAGTGTACATGCATAGCTCACACCAGGATTGTCGTCTGCATTTTCACGGAAGCACATTAGTCTTTGCCACCTCGTGATAAAGCGCCATCCAGTGTTTGCCCTGTAGGTTGAGAGAGGCTGGACTCAAAGCCAAGGGTCCCTTGGTGCTCCAAATACTGCTCACCCCTCCTTCCCCTCCTCAGATCCAGCATCCACCTCATTTTCCCTCCAGTCCTCCAGTGCAGTCACATAATAAGCTATGATTGCTGCTCAATCTTTGTCTTTTTTTCTAGAGACAGCCCATTTGAGATGCCCGGACCCTGAATTGAGTCTGCATGTAAAAACTCATTACTGCTGGGTGATGGATGTAGCCTTTTTTCATAGTGTGCAGCTGTAATAAACAATCAATGGGGAAGCATGTGCAGTACAAATCATCCTGTACAGCGCCTCACTGGCATCAATATTCCATATGAGGGGTCTTGTTTTCTACACTCAGGGTCAATACTAATAGACCAGTGCACAGATTGAAGATCCTCAGAGTGCAATCCATACCTAAGAGGTGTGATGGTGTTTGCACGACCAGTGTATGTCCTTGAGGCTATACATTAAAGCTTAACCATCTCAGTTTGATATATTTCATACCACAGGGTTTCATTGATGCCGGGTTGTGACATTGCTAGTATTTGAATTTAGAACAAATGTCAAAGTATTTTCAAAATACAGTATGTAACCAAAACAGATATCGGCAACACTGGCCTCAAGACTGTAGCGCTATTTCATTTATAGAAATGAAACATGTTCTTGATTATTTGAAATAAACACAGTCAGATTCAATGTTTGTAATGTCTTTAAACTAGAGGTTTACAACAGGAAACTCGGGAGCTACCGGAAGCTCGCTGGCAGCTTTTCAGTAGCTCGCCTATAGGTTGAGCGAAGTCCTGTGTAAGTTCAAAAAAACAAAACAACAACAACAAAAAAACAGACGACGGTATTTATTAGGCCCATAAAATGAAGTGTGAAGTAGTAATGTTTCTTGGACATTTTCGGTAACAAATTATTATTTGGCAGAATACGAAGTTAAAATATTCTTTTGCTTTTTTCTTGGACCTTGATGTGAATTTGACATTATTGATAAGCATTGACCTTGTGCAATTTCACACTGTATAAACAGTAGCTTCATTCAGCTGATGTGTGCTATGCAAATAAAAGAAAGCGATGTAATAAAAGTAGCTCTGTGCCACTTTTCGTTTATTCAAAGTTTCTCTCAGGTGAACAAAGGTTGGATAGTCGTATTGGGACACAATCTGGAGGCCAGAAGATTACATGCCCATGATGGCAACTTTTCTGATCACAGTCTCAGAGTTGGGGGCAATTTTGTAACCAACAAGATCAAGAATGCTTCAACTGGAAAAACGCTTACCTCTCTTTAAATGTTTGTGTTCAGAAATACTGTGCTAGTGCTGCAATGTAGCGTAGTGAGCTATTTTGTTTGTTTTTTTTCCTGGCGGATTTCTTCATATTAAATCTTCATAAAACACATGGTTTTATCACTACACTAGACAACCTCATGAACACAAGGCAGCAAACAAGTGTAAAAAAAACAAAAAAAAAAAACAAAACAGAAGCAGAGCTTTTTAGATGTCTGATGTGACGCAGCATGCAGTTGGGAACAGTTATACAGAGGGTTTTGCTTTATCACAAAACTTTAACACAAACTACATTGTGAGGTAAATTATGTGAAATGGTTATAAGGATTTGGATATTAAAAAGACAATTGTTGCAGTTTGAACTCCTTCTACAGGGCAGCCAAGCGCCAAGGGCTCATCAAAGTCTGGTCAAGTTTTGTCTTTATCCTAAACTTAAGCATAAACATTCTGGCCATTTTTACCCACTTCCATACAAATTACTTTTTGCGCCTGTGACTTCTGCAGGATTGTTTTCTGCCTCCAGTCAACATGGCATACCACTTTAATAGTGGAAACTGTACACCAAATAAAATGCCATCTGTATGAATTATAGTGGATGCAGATGCAATGAGGGGATTATGATCTCCATAAAGTGTTAGAAACATAATCTAAACCTTGTGGTGGCACAACTTCCCCTCAAAGTTCACCATAACTGCCCAACTCTGGACCCCAGCTCATCACAGAAAGGTTCACTGGCAGAGACTGGAATGTTGAAAAAGTTACACTTTTAGAGCCCAAAGGAGTCCATAAAGAGAAAAAGTGCACCATATGTTGTACAGATTGAGCCTTACAAGGCAACTTGACATAAGAACACCTGTGAAGCAGCTGACAGCAGACCAAAAGTGGATCCATGCTCAGGGGTGGAATGCTGAAGAGAATGTTCAAATACTCATGCTTACAGTTTGATGAGATTGTCCTTGAGATTTTGTTTTCTTTTTTTAATTGTGTTCTTTATTTGTAAAGGAAAGCTATAGATTAACAGGAAACACGGGGAGAGAGAGTACATGCACCTAGCATCGTGCTCTCGCTCACACCTTTGAATAGTCTCTGTGAAGACCATAACCTTGTGAACAAGAAACATGAATATTTTTTAAATTTGGGAAATTTATCATTTTTACTGGAAAAAATCTCAAGATGTAAAAAGAACTTCATGAAATAAAAAACAAAAACTCCAGTCACCTTGCTCTCAGCACCTTATGAAAAATGAAACGATAAGAATGAAAAATTCTGCCAACTAGGGGTTGAAGGTTTGAATTCCAAAGGTTTTGAAATAATTGATATCATCTCCAAATGAATTAGGCATCAAATGGAAATACAGGGGTTATACCTTGTCAGAGGCCAGAATATTCTCAGGAGCTCAAAAAGAATGCAGTCTACAGGACCTTCCCTGGTGTGTGGACAGGAAGGAGGTGAGCGGGCCACAGTGCCCAATCACCAACCCATTCAACTTTAAATAGTGTCTGGTTTACTGTCTAAGATATCTCTGCCATAAACGTTTCATCTATTCAATGAGGAGCTGAGACAAACAGAATGATTCAGTGATGTGGCGTACGAATGTGCATGAATGAGATTAGTTACTTCTGATGGCCACTACTTAGCAACCTCTGCCATCAGTGCTATACAAACTCAAGTCCATTTACGAGTCCATGCAAGTCTTTAAACAGATCTGAAGTGAAGACACATCTAAAATGATCAAGCTAAGAAGCTAATGGAAATATCATGATCACCTATTGAAGAGAAACCGTCAGGGATGGATTGACTCCAGAATGCCTCCGTCAGTGCTTACACGTGTTGCAGTTAGCCTGAATAAACCTGCATATTCCTCCCATGTTGCCAATAACAAACAAAAGATTGTGAGGGAAATTTCAACGCATGAAATGAGTTCAGAAAACTGAGGTCATTTTAATGATCCCATTCCTGTTTAATCAAATCAACCCTACACCGCCCGATAGACTAAACAACAGAATTGTTCATATTTAAACATCATGCCCTCTTTGAGCCTAAACAAGAGGTGATCCTGTTCAATGTTTAGAGGGGAAGGAAGAGGAGTCCAACACAACATATTGTAAAACACATGCAATGAAGAATAGAGACTACAGGCTGTAAAAAGGCACCACAGACAACCTGATACGGTTTCTTCTAAAGAACTCATTTAATGAAAGGGACATTTCTTTGAAGAGAACACAGCAGTGCTCTCTATTTTCACAAACAGGGTTCCTCCGCCTATTGTTCTTCTTACACATTTTCTCCTCAGCACTGTTTGCTGAGCTATTCTGGCAAATTGTATTTTTCTGCAGCAGATCTGATCTGTTATCAAGCAGACACCTCGACGTGACGCTGTGAGCACAGTCAGTGCCAGACTGTTCATATCCTCTCTCACACACTCATCCAGCAGCTCTACCGCTCTCGCACCTTTGTGGTCGAGACACATTTTTGTAGTCTTGTCTTCTCTTTTCACAGACACAAACAACTCTGAGGAGAGTATTTCCAATGATTTCACACTTTCACTTTACTATAGTGCATCTGATAAAGGGACTCCAACAGTGATAAACATCACACCTTAATGCCAGGACGCATATATAACCTAAAGTTTTTAAACAGTTTCAGTATGCTAATATTGTCAGGAGATATGCTAATAGCACCGTGCAAGACATAAAAATGAATCTGCTTGGACGGATGCACACACACAATGTGGCCAGCCAGAAACATTTCCGACTTAAATTGGAGGTTAAGGTAAACAATGGGGTCATTGTTTCGCTGCAGACGAGGCACTGGTGTAATGATTATGCTGAATGCTGAGATGCGCAGGAGGCATACATTTGGCTGAGCATAACCTCTGTCAAATTAAAGTCATGCTTCTGTATAGATTTTTCCACTGATAAGAGTTGAAGAGCGCAAGCTGCTTTTCTTTTAATAAGTCAAGAGTTCATGTTTGACATAATCATTAAGTGTTTGTTCTTATTTGTATTTATTTGAACTACTGAACTACTCTCTTCAGTTAAAAACATTAATCTGCACATTGGACTTTGAGACCCCTGGACTGTTTACATTATTTTACATTTTGCACATTAAATAATCCTGTTTTAATTTACTATTACTACCTTACTGGACCCTGGTCACTTTACACTGTTTACAGTATTCTATTCTGTATTTTATATTTTGTACATTCAAATAGCTCCTTTTTATTTTTAATATTTTCTATGTGTATTACTAAATTCAGTTTTTATTGTTATCGCATGGCCTTGCGGAGCGGTCTTTACATTTCACTGCACATCTGTATGAGTATGTGATAAATAAAAATCTTGAATCTTGATTGTAGGACAGTGCACATTAAATCAACATTTCAGCAATCGGTGGTAACATACCAGAAGTAGCACAAGGCCAAGTGGCCATAAAGAAAAAACATGTATTTTAACAATTCTTGTAGTATTTGACAGCTGTGACTGAACTGATTTCCATTTCTAGAGACAAATATTGCCAACCTGCTCTGCACTACGAGTTGTCATCCATCCACTATACTGGTTTACATCGGGGTAGTAGAGCAGGGTGAGCAGGCCCATTAACATGAACTACAGAAGCTGCAGTATAGCTGACACACAACTTTCGACCAACATTTCAGGTTTGAATTCAGATCAATATTAATGAGTACTGAACTGACAAGTGACTCTGATGTCCTACTTTAGGTGAAGCCTTAATCTTATATGGTCATCTAATCGTGCACATCCTGAGAATCCACGATATCGAAACACGTCTTTGTGAGAATGAATTGTTACGACTCTGATCATCCTCAGACTTTCCATCCACGCTGTCTCTTGCACTAAGCTTGCACTTGGGGCAATGTGTCTGTTCTTTATGGTCAGCCATGGTTTATCGCTGCATATATAAGCACATAGTTTTTCTCCTGTTTATCCAACCCAGGCACTGTTTCCTTAGGCAGTAATGTAAAAAACATGACTTCCCATGTGTCTGTGGATTCTTGATTTAGAGTAGAAAAATAGTCAGTTTTTCATAATTATTACTTGAAATCCCTTTGCATAATAGTCCTTGGATACTGTGGAAACTATTCAAGCATACGGTATGACTCATTAAAGGGTATTACAGTTCAATGCCTTGTTTACTTAGTTTCAAAAAAAAAAGTGTTGAGGAGCATTTTTTTTTCTGCAAAAGCTCCCAATACACCTTGCTGCTCGCCAAGAACACAGGCACCGAAAATGTTCTTAAGAATAAATTTAGATCAGAATTGTGAGAACAGGATCTCAGAAGGAAGAAACCTTCCAGAAGATTAATGGTGTGAAAAGGGGAGGCAACTCCTGCCACCCAATAAAGTCAAGGCTTAAGCAAACAGCTAAAGCGCCCTCACCCCTGGCCGACATCTATGGTCTTCGTGTGAGTGAGAGCTGTACAACCCACACACATGCACAGAAACACACACGCACTCATTTGAATATGCAGAATAAACTGAAGCTTGTTCTGAATTATTAATCAAGACATTCTAGTTACATATCACGACTTTTAATGGTTTTCTAAGTGAGATCTCCTCAGTGACTCTTCTGAAATGTTTATTGTTTTAAAAACACTTCCCAGCCTGCAAACCAAAGACAATTTTTTAACACTGTATCTCAGACATACTGTGAAATCCGGTGTATAGTTCGGAGACTGTTTTTTGGTGGGGGGGGTTCTCCAGAGGGAAAAGAGGTTTTCCTGCATGACAATTTCTCTTGTGTTCAGCAAAGTCCACAAAGTACAGTTTGTGCAGAACTTTTCCTTTACCATCTGTTCTGCAACCCTGCTAGCTACCGGTGCGATCGATAACGTTCTCAGCCTTCGGTAACGTTGATAGTTGTGATGAACAACACAGTCCTCGACAAACTTGCCGACAGAGTGGCACTGCTCAAGTCAGCTGGTCGCTTGTTGTCTTTGGAGGAGTCTGTCAATCAAACCAGCTCTCCACAATGCTCAACGATTATCAGAACAATAAAACTCAAGATGACGACCTAATGACCTTTTGCTTCTAAAAAGTGGCCTGGTCCGTGTCGCCATGTGACCCAGTGAAGCGTCACTTTCAATACACAATGAATGGGGGCGTAGCTTGGATCTCGTGGTGGAGGCTGAACTGGTGGTCGTGTCTCAGCTTTTCGGACTGGTATATTGGCCATCCCTGTACATAAGCTGAAGCCAATTTATTAGCTAAAAGAAAAGATATTCAAAATGTGTCTTAAGCACTGAATTTGATGCCGGTCGATAGAAACTAAAAACATAAAGGAGACCATAAAAGAGCGTACATTACGGGGAGAAGTCAAAGGATTATAAAGCTTTCCAGAAAGTCTTGATAATCCAATCTTTAAATTAGCCTTGAAATGGACATCATTATATTCTCCACCACCTCTAGCAATATAACTCTTAAAAGCTAAAGCTGAAAAACGCTAAAATACTGCATCTGTATTGTAAAGACAGCTAAGCTAGTGTGAAAGAGAGTGGAGAACTGTCAACCACCTTTCATGTGTATGAACACGTTTGGACAATACAGTACATCTAAGTGTCCCTGGAGTGTGCAGCCGAACATAAATGAAAACACTAAAATCCATTAAAAAAAACACGCCATATCTGGCTGCAATCTATGCAGTCATAAATATTTAAAGGTGGAATATCTGCGGACTTTCCAGTCTCTAAATATGGTTTTCCTCTACCTGGAAAGCTTTCAAGTTGGGGCTCAAGTAGGAAAACATTTACACATGTAGCCAGCAAACATAAAGGGAGAGGAGTGTGTCCTGACTTCAATCTTTAACATCACTCTTATATTTAATGGTATTCTCCTCTAATTTGAATCAAATGGATTAGAATTTAAAACAGCGTCTGAATGAGCCCGCTGAGCTCCCTCGGGCTGAGCTGAATAGAGAACAGTAAATGACCTGTCTGTTGGAAATGATGTCCACGGTAAACGTTAGCACTGCTTTTACTATTCTCTCTATAGGCCCACATTTTCAATTCACTTCGATTTCTTTACGCTTTATTGGGAAAGCAGCAAAATTCTATGTTGCCAAATCAAATGCTGCCAACGTAAAAGTCATGAGAAACGAAAACGCCCCTTGTCCCGCCTTCTGTTTTTTATTGTTGTTTTTTTTTTACACTGTGTATGCGTGGAACTACATGCAAAACACAGAGTCCCACGCAAGCATGCATGCACCCAAACACGAGCTAACACATGCTCATGCTTCCCTTGGTAGGGTCAAAGGTGGGCCTCAGCTTGTGATAAAGTGTGCGTATGTGTGCACATGTGTATGAGGGGGTGTAAGACTGATCCAGGTGCTCTCCAGAAGGGAAGATAAAAATCTGTTGCCTGCATGTTCTCTTGTCGGGCCTCTGAATCTGCCAACAGGAGAGAGTTTGACCCCGACAACCTGAGTCCTGGCCTGCTGCGTTTAATGGCTGAAAGAGACAGAACGCCACATGTGGCAGAGAGAGTGCAAGCATACATCTCGTTCAAATTTACACATCATAAACCTCTGTTTACATCAGACGAGTTGAAGTCTGATGTGTTCATTTAGCTCGTGTCTAATCACAAGCAGCGAGATGCTAATGTACTAAAATACCTACCCACAATTACTCTAAATAGAAAACACATGTCACCCCTCCCCACCCCCGTACAAAGTGCAGTAATTTGAATTCATATTGTAATAATATATGACCTCCTATGCAGCCTGTAAATTACAAAGACACCCCGGGCAGATTTCTAGTAAATAATCCCTGCTCTCTGCAACAGTTTTCCTGTGGGCAGCTTTTACAGAAACGTTAAAGCATTCTGCAATCACTGTTTGGCTTAGATGGTAAAGGCTAAAATCACGTTGCTCACCCTGTTCTCAATACAAAAATAAACGTCCCTGTTGGCAAAACATTTCATTGGTCACAATGGAATACTGTTACCATACGCAGAGCTTAAAAAATAGACAATTGAAACCATATTAGAGGGCGTGAGAGATATGCAAAAGTCTGTGCACTCTCAGTCGTATGCCTGCATGTGTGCACAAAACGTGGACGTGTGTGTGTGTGTGTGTGAGAAAGTCCGGGCCAGTTCTGGCTTTGATTAGAGCCTGCATGATAAAATGAGAGGCAGCCGAAGGCCGAGCTGGAGCTGGTTAGCGGCTGCCTACAAATGCAGAGCGAGCAGGAGGATTTTTATCAAACACACGTGAATGTTGGGGGGATGCCATTTATGTTTCCCAGGATGGCAACATGCACACAGGCAGAAGAATGCAAAACAACAGAGGAGCACGTAAGCGCGTTCATTTCAAAGTAATCATCCAAACAACAGAGGAGCCAACAGGGAAACGAAGGAATAAACGCAGAACAAGGAGAACGGTGCCGAGAATGCAGAGAGAGAGAGAGAGAGAGAGAGAGAGAGAGAGAGAGAGAGATACAAACACGAGGAGTCAAAAAAAAACGCCAGTGAAAGTCTTGCAAAATACTATCTCTGAGTTTTCCAATTGCGGTGTTTTAGCCAGCAGTAATGTGTCACGGTTTGTGTTTCTAATCTGATAAAGGTTTTATGGTTCTTCCCGCTATTAGCGTCATTTATTGTCATTTAGGGAGGCAAGATTGCCGCCTGTGGCACTGACCTCTCACAGATTATCCAGTAGAGGACGGATCGAGTTAGGAGTTAGCGACGCCTCATTCTGACATCAGAATCTATCGAAGGAGGAGCAGAGGAAGTGAATGATGGCTGATAATGGAAGAAGCGGGAGAACGGGGGTGGGAGTTACGCCACGATTTGTCTCCCCCAAGAGGCGGAGGGGAGCTGTTTCTGCTCTGGCTCCCACTCACTGGACCTCCCTCTGCGCGTCTTCCTCTTCTCCGCTTCCCTCCGTTTCATTCGACAGCTCCAAACCAAAACAAGGCGCCACATGTGGTGCCGACGACCTTTGCTGTGTTTTTGAAGGAACATCACATCATGACCAAGGTTTCGTTGAGCAGCTCAGAGCACGGTCTATTAGGCTTTATAGGCCCACGTTGTAAGGGTTAATTTAATTCTCCTGTATGTGTTTATTTCTCTGCACATCCCTCCGATGAATTCCAACTACATGAACGCACCAGCTGAAGTTTCTCCTCTATTCCACCCATATGCTTATGATTTGTGCCTCGTCTGCTTTTTCACGCTACGGCAAAGCCATGAAATTTTTGAATAGACATATCTGCACAGTCAATGATTCCCCATGACCTGTTTTAGTCAATAATAAATTGGAGAGAAGAAGAACGGGGGATAACATCTCTTAAGCTACAATAAGATGGCTTTTATTAAGCTGCAAAGAGACGAGTATCCTCTTCCTATACTTTCACGGTTAAATGAACACAGGGCTGAAAGTCGGTTCTGCACGTTATCCCCTTGCAGAAATTAATAAGCATTTAGATCATGTTTCTCTTCGGCATTTATGTCAGGGACCCGTGCACCCTTCTTCCTCCTCCTCCTGCGGCTGCTGCCGCTGCTGCCCACCTTTTCCTGGTCTGAATTAACTGGAAACATGTTTCCAGCGCTGATAAGTATCAGAGAGGACAGGCCGCAAGATTACTTTGGATCTTAGAACTGCTTCTTTTTTTTTATATTTCATTTTGGACAGAAGATAAGAGAAGGTTGAACAAACACGTTGAACCCAGTGCAGCCCTGTTACAGATGGAAGGTCACATACTTGTAGTGTTCCACTGTGAGACAAGAAAAACCTTTTTTAAATTAATTTGATACTACTTAACTCGATCCCCTTCCGAAAAACAACACATTTCTGCTTTGACATTAGACGTTTGTTTAAGCCGCATGGAATAACTCCTAAATGGACCCTGCAAGTCCTGATTGAAATCACAAGTCATCCCATATTCTGCTGCTGGATGTCGACGATGCATCATGACGTCTAATGATGCTCTGCATGCTAAGAGCTCCGAACATGTTGACCTGGTGTGCTGTAGTAAATTCAATGGAAACAGCATGTTTAATATTACAGTATAAAACCCAGAGGGTGAGTCATTGTCATCTCTTTTTCCCTTTTGTGTGGGCCAAATGAACTTTTTCTTTCAAATTATTCAGTAAATAACCGCTTCCGCTCCAAATGCAGCCATAATAGCGTCTGTATTCCTCCACAGCCGGTTGATGCACTTTCAAAACATATCTAGGAACCTTTTGCAAGCATTAGTTTCTCATAGCACCAGTCGGAGATGGAGCATCCGTTTGCTATTTATGTGATATTTTTATGTAATATCTATTTTATGTGCGATTGTCAAATAAACTTTCTCAACTTAATTTAGCATATACTTGAAAGCAGAAACACATGTAAAAGAAATGTTTTAATACTTGGAAACAAGGCCTCAGGCCTCAAGAGGTTAAATATATCATATATATATATATACACATATAAATATATATCATTTCAGGTCAGTAAGACATGTCCTGCAATTTCATTGATTTGTGCAAAAGCAGCCAGATTTCATTTGAATATTTAACTTGTAATAATTTAAGACTGCAGCTGGGCCAATACTGTTTGTGTACCTTCCTTTTAATCCCTGGACATGTGCATTGGCTAATATTTAGTGCTGATCTGATTTAAGTCAGAGCTAAAACGATGAATGTCGTCTATAACAGCTCCAGAACTCTAACAATATTCCCCCAAAGTAACACTTCTGTGCTCTGTTCAAATTGAATCCTGGCATATTCAAAGTCTACTCCTGTTTTACTTTGGGGATGTTCCGGTGAAAATATGTCAACGTTTCTGACAGTTTGCAAACTCTTTGGAATGCTTCCTTCATTTCTAGCATCATGCATTTATGTTTGCTATTCCTATGTGTCATATTGCCTAATATACTAAACATTGGTTCCCAAACTTTTACTTGCCAGGTCCTCCTTTGGCAGAGGAAATATTTTCACCCCCCTGAAGCCCTCCCCAAACTCATCAACATGTATCGACATAAACTCACCGTCAGTCGTGCACTTCGCTTACAAATTCCAGTGTTTTGGCAGCATTGGCTTTAAGAAGAAAAGGCAGACAGTGTGGCAACAAACTGCAGCGACATAACCTGCAGAAAGCAATTAAAAGTGATATTACTCCCCTCCCATGCCCCACATTGTGAATCACTGCTCGAAACGGTAGTTACCAATAAATCATCCTTCATTTTTGTACTGTTGTAGTCAACTCTAAATCACGAGCACAAAAGCAAAACACTTGTCTGGGGCCAGTCGCTTCATCTTTTTTTTTTTTTTACCTTTGTTCCTGTTTAAAGACTTCCTCAGTTGACCTCTGCACACCAGTTATGATTGACTTATCTGGTTAAAGACCAAGATGTCAACTCACATTCAGTTTCCTGTTATTTAATGGTCTTGAAATGGACACCACGGAGTGTAGTTCAACATGAAAACCTAACTCTGAGAATTGTTTATTGACATGTAAGTGTAAAACCAAAGATCAGTGACACATAAAAAGAAGATGAAGTACCGCTTCCTAATATGAGGTGATCGGCTAACATTGTGCTACAACTAACGTAAAGAAGCACTCTGTCGCCATGTCGGCCGTGCAGGTGAGGAGTTCTGTGTTCAGCTGTTCTGAATCACAGATACTGAGATGCTCTCCCGACCCCTGCACTCGCTTCCAGTCTGAAATTGATCGATGAGAGCCCCCCACCCTTTGAACCTTATCTGGCGTTGGGCTTTGCATTATGGCTCTACATCTGTTAGAGAGATCAGGGCGTTTGCATGGAGTTCTGGATGAGGACGTGACCAGACTCTATTGCTTGGCGTGTTACTGCCAAGCCACCAAAGTTGCACACTTCCTCCACAAGTTTCCATCAGGGGAAAAACAGCCTCTGATGTCCTACATGTCATGGTTTTGTGATGTATGAGCTATGGGACGGAGAACCTAAATAGAAGAATGTAGGAGTTGTGTTTTTCTCTTTATCTCGTATATATGTCCCCAAACATTAAAATGGACACAGTTTTTATTGCAGCCATTAATTCTGGGAAGATAACATTAAATTTTATGGTGGCGTTGGGCAAACCCTTCTTTTTTGGAACTGAGATATAAATTCTACCTACTTATATCTGTCGAGGTCCTTCCTGTGGAGGAGGCCCGTCCTACATTCCCAGGATGATTTCCCAATGATTTACATCTGCTCTGCTTCAACGATGTCCATTTTTCAGAGTCGGGGTTTTTGGTAGAAGGAATAAAGAAAGGGGGGGAAAGCCCATTAGAAGGATGTTAGTGGCAGCCTTTTTCTGTTGAGTCCCCTCACTGCTCCTCTAAATGGTCCTCTGAGTCCCGCGGGTAGGATAATTACAATCGATGCTCTTTTCATCAGCACAGCTATCATGTCCACCAGCGCTGCCAGCTCGACAACAAGCCAAAACTTCATATTTCTCTCCAACTGGAATGACCAGCAATCCTGAAGATGATTTCAGCAGACAGTCCATTTTTACACAAATACAATATGCAGATGAAGGAGAAAATGATTGACAATATCATAAATGTTTGGTTTTTTTTGATTGAGTTTCTCAGCTTAGGGGGGGAAAAAAACCCCATCTTGGATCTGCGCTAAAAGAGGAAACACAGTAACAGACTCCTCACACTCTAAATAACGGGTAGACATATACATTAATTACATGTATGCTGCAGGCCCAGCAGGGTGCTCAAGTGGTTTTTCCACAGCTCTCTGTTAATCCCAGAGAGTTAAAAACCATGACTATCAGTAATTAGCTTTCTTGGTTTACCAGCATGTGTCATCACCAAATTCATCCTGCATCCACTTCCCGCTGGCAAAAACAAACAGCTCCCTAAGCAGAATTTTCCAAAGTCGTCTTGGTTTCTGTCTCTGTAATAAAACCTAATTTGTTGTCGAGCCTTGTTAAAGTCCAAATAAAAGCCTGAATATTTAGTTCTTGGAAAAATAAAGGTGCTCTCTGCACAGGGCACTGGATCACGGGTATGACTCATAAAAGTGAGGACTGCATGTGATTAGGGATTTATATGGAAGTGGAATGGTGCTATTGCTGATTGTGTGCATTGTGTGTGTTGCTGATAACACACTGAAAGTGGTGTACTCTCTTTGAGCACACACACATCAGTGTGTGTGTGTGTTTGTGTGTGTGTGTGTGTGTGTGTGTGTGTGTGCCCTTGCATGTACTTGTACATTTTATGAAGTATAATTTGTTTTTCAGGTTTATTCCCCTCCCAAGAAAAAGAGCTCAGCCTTTAGCGACAACGCACCTTTAAAAACACACTGTGGACCCAGTGACTCACAACATCCTGTTTCAATTAGAGGTTCATATTAAGTCCACAGCAGGAGGCCTAATTGGAGCTGTTGCACAAGAGTGACTATAGCCAAAGAACTGTGTTCAAACTCCGGCTTTATAGCGGCTCTCCATGTAGAAATAGTCGAATATGTCATGAAATTTAAGGACCATGCTAATGGTTTTATTTGTGTGTGCCAATATAGAAATAAAACATTATTGCCAACAGTCTTTCAAAGCATGCCCACTGTTTGAGATCAACGATGACGTTAAAAAAAAAGATGCTTATTTTTGATGTATTACCTATGTTCAAGGAGGTCTGACTTTTATAAGCCACGGGAATTCACAAATCAAAGCGATCCACTCAACTTTGGTACGGCCTGAAAGTCAGCAGTGATGTCATACACGCAATTTGTTGTAATGATCTTAAACATTTCGGAACGCAGTAAAAGCTCGTTTAACGCTTCGTGAGACATGTACCTCATGGACCTTTTTAAGTAGAGCATCACACCAAGATAGTTAAAATTCACATCACGTGTGGTATTCATAGCCGCACATCACTTCATCAGGTTTAGAAGAATCCATTATGGTTTATTATAGACAATTAGTGAGAGCAAAGAAATGATCTCATAAAGCATATCTAACCAGATTACCTTTGAATTAAACCAATATTCAGCGTAATTATTGAGACAGTAAACATAGTTTTATGGTGAGGAGAATTTACATTCTCACTGATCCGGGTAAATTAGATTAAAAATCTTTGAGCTCAGCGAACATTATGTGAAATGCAAAGAAACAACAATAAGTGTTTGCACGATGACTCGAGAAGTTCCAACTCCCAACTTTACCCAAAAACAAGAGACTAAATCTGCAGCCCTGAGTCTAAATTATTACGAGTTCTGAACTACTGTAAGCACAAGCAGGAACAGTCAAATTAAAAGAAAAGAATATGTCCAATCAGACTTTCGACATAATACTTTCACGTAAAAGACTTCTTTTTTAAATTTAAGGTCTGCTAGCAGCAGTTTGAAAATAGATGATACTTGGATTTGCAACAATGAGTTGGTTGTTAACACACACACACACACACACACACACAGCTCTTAGCAGGAGACTGTCTTTGTCAGACAGGGGGAGGTGGGAGTCAAGACATTACATAAAAAGAACAAAAACTACAACAACAAAGTAGAACAGAACATGCTGGTGAACAGAAAAAAAACACAGTAAACAGTAGTTTCGTTAAGTGCACTTAGATTGCAGCAATCTCAGAAATACTTTTAATGTGCGGCTTGTAAGAGACAAACATCATCACGCCATCATGTCGGTCAGGTTGATTTTTTTTTTTTTTAGATATTTCCTGCTGTGTTTTCACATCAGCTCACCGGAAAATTTACTTTAGAGCTGGAAGAAAAAAAAAAACTTCCATGACACTAATAAAGCATCAATTCATTTTCAATTGCACCGTTTATTTCTCCTGAATCCAAGTTCAATTCAAGAAGGTTTTTTTTTTTTTTTTTTTTTTACACTCAATAGGCATTGGTAAAACTGGGGGTGGATGATGGTTAGCTTAAGCGTCATGTCACTTCATTTAGTGTGAAGAAATGGCCAGTATAACCAGGCCTCCAACCTATGGAGCTCAAACTGTACACAGATGCTGAGAAAAGCAGTGAAAGAACTGCTTTTCAAACTTTCTCACATTTATTGCAATAAATTCCAACGATTGTAATGTGTTTTCTGCTCATTCTTGTATTACAGTGAATGAACATCATTTGCAATCAATTGCCCAGCCCGACTAGACAAATGTCTAACGAAGCTGCTGTATTTGCAGGACTTGCAACAGGCTGGGTGTTTAACACAGATCCAGCAGTCAGCGGGCTTGTTAAGTGGATGAATGTTAAAATAGGCACCTGAGCCTCCGTGGGCCCCCGACCACATAATGATTTATCCCATTGTACTGCTAATTTGCTTTTATTGCACTACCTAAATGCACTTGCGTTTCACTGTTGCGTGCGTGAATAATAAACAGTGAATAGGAGCAGGAGACCACAGTATAACCACGGCTTTTCCTTCTCCCTTCATTCACTTTCTTTCTTCTTTCGTTTCTTCATTTCTGGCCACATAGATGCTTTTTCAATTAGGCCCATAGACGACAACAGGCTCATATATATTCATAGCTTGTATGAATGACGGAGGAATGATGATAATGATCCCGATATGAGCTGAGGAAAGCAATTACAGTCACCGCTACCATAAATAGTAATTGCAAAAATCTCTATCATTACAAAGAAGAGGAACCACAAAACACACAGCATAAAGCAGCATTCTGTGGAGATGGGGGGGGGGGGGGGGGGGGGGGGGGGGCGGGGGGGAATTGTGTTTGCCAACTTTTCCCAACAAGCCGTTCAATAAGCCTTTCAAATGAGTGGCCATGCAGATGTGTTATCGAGTGTAATCACTGATCAGTCTTTTATGGGGTTTCTCTCAAATTGATTTTCTCTCCTCCGTTTTTAATGGTGTGCAAACGGTAACAGGAAGCAGAGTCAATTACACAAGGTACTGTACGTTACTAATTACTTCATTGTGGGGATAATTTGGCTGTATCGTCTCTTTGGCCTTTCCTTACTTTTGTGAACTCAACAGGCCACACAGCTGACTGTGTGTGTACGTGTTCCCAAGCATCAGAGTCTATGTGAGCGTGCACATGCCCACCTTTCTGCCTGTCTGGGCAGTGATAGCAGCTGCTTCTGTGTGTGTGGGGAAACGTAGGAGTGAGGCTTTTAGGGAGCAGGATTTATAGCGCTCTGCAGGTTATAACTCATTTCAAACTGAATTTCCTGCCTGTGTGATTGCATCCCTCTGTAATGCCCTTGACAGAATGGAAAGCACACCGATGTTCCATGTCTAAAGATGGACATTTTTGGGTGTGACTTCTGAATCAGGGCTTATAAATTACCCCCATGTGAGACAAGACAAGTGTCCCACGAAGACAATAACAAACGCCGTTCTTGTATTACGGAAAATGGCTGAAAATGATTTTTTGGCCTATTACTGGATATCATACTAGCAACATTATTTATGGATCAAAAAACTGCAATGACTGCGTGATGGTGCAATGAATCAGGGGACAAGGACTGCCTGTAGTTTTGACCTTATAAGAACTCAGACAATGAAACTGAGGACAATCACAACGAGCTCCCAAAAACTGAAAACAATGAGGCGTAAAAATGTTTATTAGCTTGTGAAGCAAGTGAAGAGACACACGGAAAACCATTTCCTCTGAATCGTCCACAGGTCAACGTTTTAGACATTCCCAGTAGCTGATGGGAGAGGAAATCTCACCCGCCAGGTGAGTCTATTTGGGGTGATTAAAGGCTTATTTAGTATCTATAAATAAAGTCAACCTGGTGCTAAACTGTGTTAACAGATTTTTCCTCCCCGAGGCGTGCAGCTGTGTTTTATCTTGAGCAAAGGAAAGCATTTACTAGCAGAGCTTCAGACTGAGTGCGAGTACATTTAAAAATAAAACAGAAAGGGATGATTTGTAAAACATTGTAACCCCAGATTTTATTTCCAATAACACAAAGACAGAGTATTAAATATGTAACTCTGACACCTAGCGTTTAAAATGGGAAGTGCTTTCCAAACATTGGAGGGCGCCATTTCCCCTCGCCCCCTCCTCCGTAGAGCCGATGTGTACGTGGGTTGTTACATCGCAGAGACGGAAGCTTCAGTGTTTAGCCTCACTCTTTAGACAGATCTGCATCGGTCTTCGAACCTTTCTAAATGTAATGCCAGAAACGTTATTTCAGTAAAGTCTTCAACACTTCAGGGAGTCCTTTAATATTTGTTCACATTTTAAAAAGCCCCAAACCTTTCCAATGGCTGACAAGTCAGGACGACCACCAACAAGCCGATATTGTGGAATAACTTTTTTCTAACTGCCTCAACTTTATTTGAAATGTGTTCCTGGCATCTAATTTATAACCTGCACATCCCTTCAGAATAGTAATGCAAAAAGCAAATGCCTCACTCTCAACATTTGTCATCACATTCTCTTTTCTTTTTTTTCTCTTTTTTTTTTAAGATTTATTTTTGGCCTTTCGCCTTCGGGAAAGGAGCCACAGACCGGACGCAAACCCGGGCTGCCCGTGCGAGGACCATAGCCTCTCTACATGGGACGCGCGCGCTGCCGCTGCGCCACCAGCACCCCATCACATTCTCTTTTTATTTACATGTTGCACATCATTCCAACATTTTAGGAAACAGGGCTGTGCAAAAACAAAATTCCAACAAATGTGAAAGAAAATAAGGGAGTTTCTCGAGAAAGACACTTGCATGTATTTGTTGCTGTTAATAAATGCATGTCAAAGTTTAGATGATTTTGATGTTGTAGCAGAATACAAGCTGCAGATACAAGTATGTTTGTTTCAGGGACCAACGGAGTGTATGACTTCTGACAAGCACCTCAATAAATGTGCATGCTGTCATGCTGGATTTGCAAACAGAAAAACAGAGACACTGAATAAAAGAAGCATTGCATGAATCAGCAGTGTGTCTTATTTTTCAGGGACATTGCAGCATGGATGGCATCGTAAGACTCTAAATAAAAAGCCGAATGTCCCACTATGGATTTCTCTTGGTTAAATTCTATTTTATTTAGGACTTAACGCGAAAGCCGTTTTTTTTTTTAACAGAGGAAAAATCAGGTAGAAAAGAAGCTGGTGACTAAAAGAAAGCAACAGGTGAACAGGCAGTCAATGTGTGGAGCACGAGCAGGTGAAGAAGAGACAATAACGAAGACAAACAGCTGCAGGGAAACAAACAAACACGGAGAGAAGAGCGATAGTCTTCAGTCTGCTCTTCCTAACAAGATATGCTCGCTTCCTGAACGACCATTCTTCCATCCTCAATTTAAAGCATCTGGAACAAACAAACAACAAAGCCACACCGAGTCTTTATCGTAAAGGTTTGGTCATATCTTACAGCAGTGATAATGGCCTGTTTTTATTAAAGAAAAAAAAAAAACAGCCTGTCTTGTACTTCTTTTGTTCCTGAGAGTTCCTTCACTGCTCCGCCGCGGCTACCTTTATTGAAACGGTCCTCTTTTATCTGTCCAATAACGTCAGCTCAGCATGCTTGCACTCTTGAAACCAAGCCTGGCTGCAGCTCATGCAGTTGAACACTTTCACAAATAGGTAGTGGAAACTTCCTGATACAAATCCAGCCTTCCTCTGCAGTGAAAAGGTTTTATGTCTTGCTCAGGGGCACTGTTGAGAAAAAAAACTGCAGAGCTTGTTTTTTTTTTTTAGAAACTTCTCTGAACCGTCCTCTGTTTCAAACTATCTCAACCTTTTGATAAAACTCAAGCGCGACCGATTCATTGCCTTGCTGATAATAATAGCTGATATTAGCATATTAAGTAATTATCGCTATTGGCTAAGTTTATCACAGATATGTGACATATATTCACCAGTTAAAAAGCATTTTATTTGACTATAGTTCCCCTTAACCAGCAGACTCTCGCTCTCCAGAGTATCAAGCGGTGATGCCCGTACAGCGCAGCTACTTTTAAGTTGAGTGACCATCTTCTCTTTGTTATACTATCTTTTCCACAAGTGTTTATAACTACATTTGAGGGATCAACGCAAATAAATGTGTAGATATCTATCTCTGTCTCTACAGACTGAACGTAGACTAAAGAAAGTTATCGGCTGATTTAATGGGATCTGATTTTTTTTTTTCTCTCCACAATATCGATATTGGTCCCAAAAACCTCTCATCCATCAGGCCCTAGTTTAAACGCAATTCAAGCATGAGAAATAGAGAAGCAGAGAAGCCTGCCATATGATTTGTGTGTACAATAGATTGTTTTCTGCGCTGTAACCAGACTTTAGCGAGCAACAATTTAGAGATTCTGTTCATGATATCTGTTCCTCTCGCAGTCTGGGACAGTTACAGAAATACGAGGCTGACAGCCATTTCACTGCAGCTAAAGTGCGCTGTATGTACCACAGAGATAAAGAAATAAAAAACACATTGGGACAGCTTATAGGAGAGTGACGGCAGTGTGACAATTTCACTCTGTGTGTTTTTCCGGCGTGTGTCCTTGTGCGTCTGGCTGCATTTGGGAAATGGGCGCAAAGTTGCCTACAACAACATTTAGCGTAAGTTGGAATGACCCCTAAAAGCTTGTGTGAGGTCATGTGGTATTTAGACAGCCTAGTCCAATTTAGCCAGTCATATCTCCATCTGCTTTGCTCTGTATTTACCACGAATGGGAATTGAAAACTGAGATAGACCAGCTGTATACATTTATAAGTATGGCAAAAGGAAAGGTAGAGCCCCCCCCCCCCCCCCCCCCCCCCCTTCTCTCATAACTCCCCTCCAGCCTTGCCCCTGTTAGCGTGCCAATTTGTCTCCTCTATCCACAGTATACCGAGTCAAACAGTGTGCCTCCTGTCTCAGCGGACGTCTGGCAGAGTCAGCAGGTTGATTCATTACCTGATGCTCACACTGTCAGCTTTTCAGCTGTGATGGACTGAGGTGGGGGGGGAACAAGTTCTGATGAAAATAAACGGACATGAACTTTCTGCATAACACCTGGAGACTTGTTGATGTTACCTGTTACATTTCATTAGAGCAGGTTTGGCATGAGACACAGCTGTGCCGTGGTGAAGTTCACTTGATGGAGCGAGAGCGACAACACCACACTTTTGTCACACGGAGAAAGGAAAAAGAGGTTTGATTTTTTTTTCCAGGTTTGAAAACGTTGTCTCTGTTATCATGAGCGTAGTTAGCTCTCTTAGCTCCATGTTCGATCTGTAAAGTTGGGCATTTATATCGCTTGTGAAAAAGATATAGACAAGATGGTCACTCAACTGCAAACGATCTGACATCCTGACACTCTGGAGAGTGATAATGCTTGATGCAATGCTTGTTTAATACAATGATGCGTCAATGAAATGCTCTTTGTCTGATGAATTAGTCTCGTAATATCAGAACACATCTGAAATGAAATTATTGCTTAAGATACGATAGTTACTGGATAAGCTAATATCAGCCGATGTGATCAAAAGCCAATGAATTGGTTCAAGGAATCACTAAACAGTAAATGATGAAAACATCTGTAACAGGCTGCATGCACTGTTGGCACATGTGCAGCTAATGTGCTAAACGCTAACTACGCTCATGATAACAGAGACAGAGTTTTCAAACCTGGAAACCAAAATCAAACTTATTTTTCCTTTCTCTGTGTAACCAAAGTGTGGTGTTGTCGCTCTCGCTCCATCAAGTGAACTTCACCACGGCACAGCTGTGTCTCGTGCCAAACCTGCTCTAATGAAATGTAACAGGTAACATCAACAAGTCTCCAGGTGTTATGGAAAAAGTTCATACGTTTATTTTCATCAGTTAGAAGGTTACAGCTTGGGAGCTTGATTGTGAAACACTCTGAACAAATATGAAGAGAGTTTAAGGAACTTAAATGACAACATTTGAAATACAGAAGTACAGAAGTCAATCCAACACAATGTCCCTTTAACTGGTTAGTCCACAGAAGAACATGATGACAGTGTATGACAAAGCATGGGAAGTGTCTCCAGAAAACACTTCTTATGAGTTGGCACTAGACTGATTGATGATTGGTTGAAAGCAGATACAATGGTTCTCGAAAGTCTTGATGTCCTTTTATTTCTTCTTAATATTTTTCTGTTTGGATAAACACAAAACAATACTCGCATTAACTCTATTGTTTTAGTTTGGAGTCAGAATAGTCAAAGGCCCTCAGAGCAAATGAAAAACAGAACTAGCTGTGTGGCTGGATGACAGCAGGGTGGGTGAAGAAATAGTTTTTGTTTGTAACGTATGTGAACTGACCCTTTAAATCGCCCCTCAGGTCCTTCAGCAAAATGTGTGTCTTAATCCTAATTAAAGCCCTGCAGGTTTTCTGTGTTTTCATAATTGCATATTAGTGATTAACCAAACATAAAACAACATGTTGAAGAGATAATTATTTAAAGGAGCTGTGTCATATTTGCACACTCTCTCTGCACACACACACACACACACACACACACACACACAGCATACATTAGTGTCAAAAGATGTGGTTTGTTTTACCGCTCTGTTTGGGAGCAAAAGGTCAACCACTCAAAATGATTTGGAGAACAACTCAGAACAGGTGTCTGAAAATCCCCTGGAAAAGTGTGTTTATATGGTTGTGAAATGCATGACATGTTTATGCCACGCCAGTGTCACACACAATATCGCACGTTCACATTTCTCACTACACAGACATTACCAGCGAACAGAAAAGCAAAATAATGACAACACAAGGCAAACAAATGTTGCCTGCCGACACCGAGGCTGACACCCAAGGTCCTCCATCACTGCTCGGCTGCTGCTGCTCCACAGTACATCCAGGAAATGCTACCCAAAAAGCCGGATAAAGGGCAGTGAGAGACTGTTTATTTTTCAAAGGGGTGTATAAGTGAAAAAAACAAAAACAGCGATTGGGTGAAATGTGTGCGAGGGATTCTGCTGTGCCATTTTCAGGGGCAGCGTGACATTTCTGCTGAGCAGTGGTCACCCATGGCAGTCGTTGGTGACGCACAAGTGACAGAAATGCTGACCCTGTTGGTCAATCTAACCACCGTTCTGCTGACTCATCAGTTTCTGCAGGTTCCTGAGCAAATTCAAAAAAAAAACCCAGACATCTTCACCGCTCACAGCACACAATCCATTAACCTCACCAATACGCGTTCAGCTATACAAAGTTGAGACGAAACCGCCTCTGTTGTTATGGCAACGTGATGAGATCAATCTCTGCTGAATAATCCAGTTTTTTTGGTCCTTTAACTGCTTTCCCCGTAATCATTTGGATGGAGGAGTAACTCTGCGAATCTCAAAGCAAAAGCGAGCTAATTCATCCAGCATCACTCTGCGCCCTCCACCCTGTGCTGAATATTAATCAGCCAATGTTCCCAGTATCAAGCTGGCATCCAATCCAAACAGATGATGGATGGAGCACCAACTGGGCTATCTCTACCCTCTCTATCCTTCCACGCTCGGCCTCATCCAGATATGAGCAAACAATTTATATTTGGACTGTTTCCTCCTATTGATTGTCATTCAGACTTCTGCTTTGGCATTTTGTCTCTTTTTCTATAGACTGTAGCATCTTTACCATCCAATAGTTTGTCCTCTTGTTCTCTTTCCTTCCTGTTTGTTCTGTCATCTATCATGCTCCTCTCCAACACTTGCTGTCCTCATCTGTTGATTTTGTTTTCACAATGGCAAAACATCCATCCTTCCTCTTATTCAAAGATGGCATTTCCTTTCATTTAGATTGTGTCAATGTTCTGCTCCTGTCTGTATTCCTAAAAAATATATAGAGATTTTTGTTTTACTTTTCTTTTTCAGCACTTCCTCACTTTGGCATTTCCATGCCAGTTTCATTCAAACACCATAATGAATTTAAAATAAAATGCCATCATTTCTAGGTAAAGGCAAATGTTTATATTCCCAGAAGATGACGCCTCTTCAATAATAAACAAGGATAGGAGTATACAGGACAGGGGTGGGCATCACCAGAGACTCCACGATTCGATATTATCACAATATGAGTCAACATATGGTATTTTGCAATTTTCTGGGAATTGCGATAAATACAGATATATTTTATAATTGAACTGCATATTGTGTCAGCACATCTTAAGTAAATCAGAAAACATTCTCAGTCTCTCTTCAGTCTTTTGATTTCTACAATGGGAGTCAAATGGGCGACACTGTGATCAAAGTAAAACCCTGGAAAAAGCCGCCTGCACCTCACATGTCAGATGTTAGACCACTTTGGCTGTTGTATCTGAACTAACATGTCTTGTTGATTTGGTTCAAAGGTTTTCCAAAAAGACAGATGAAGACAAGAAGACAGATGTTGTTGTCCAGAAGAAGTCTCCCGCAGCCAACATGTCTCCATGCTACTGAAGAAACCCTCTGACTCTGAAAGGGACTTCATACAGGTCAGTCGGCTCTCTTTTATTTCTCTCTCCATGTGTTGTTTCGATTGTCTGACTTTGCTACATTAAGTCACATGAGAATTGCTATTATTCTCTTTATAAGCATTGCTTTTAATTATATATTGTTTATTTCTGATTGATTATGAATATCTCGTTTTTTGTTGTTTGACAGAGCGACACTGGAATAATGCTGCAGAGAGGAACAGTGACAAGCCATGCGACTGTCATCTCTCCTCTCGGGTTCAGCAGAGGTTGCCGCAACCTCCGACCTCCCCGCCGGCCCTCTGTCGTGGGTGTAAGAGGCGGGCAGGTTCAACGAAGGTCGCCCGAAAAAAATCAAAGGGGTATCATCATTATCGCCACTATCATCCCTCGACTGGTTGACATCTTTCATCCAGATCAAGACAAATATCCAGATATAGCTTGATATATTTGTGGCGTCTCTGCTGCCAGCTTCTTAATATTTTTTTTTAAATTTGGTTAATTTGTTTGTGTGCTTTATTTGAATCTACGGTACTCAATTGAAACAGGTTACTCTTTAGCAACTGATTTGAGTTATATTAACTCAACTTTTAACAAGGTTAGATGTAATTAATAATAATGTGTGCAATCTGTTGCCTCAATTTTATTGAGCAGTTAATGTGTATCTCTTTTTACATTGAATCTGAACTGTTGGTATTTCAGTCTAATGGAAGTTGAACAGAAATGTTTGACAATGCAACTTCATCAATTTGAATTGTGCAACCCCTTCAGCCAGTTAAAAAGAACATTTGCTCACTATATAAAACAAATATTGTAACTTGGCGGCCATGAGATGATATCACATTACCACACAAAATATTGTGATATTGTGCTGTATTAATCTCCAGTGCACAGAACACCTCCGAGGTAATCTGCAGGCAGATAAGTATGACAGTGAGGCCGGAGAAACTGCAGAGTGAAGTCCATGAAAGGGAAATTCATTCAAGAAGCATGCTGCACACAGAGGACTGTTATTTACAATAAGGTTGTCGAACTGTTTACGACTTTGACACTTTTTCTTACCACGTGTTTTAAACTAGATTGGGTCCATTTTTTCGATTTCAGTCATATTTGAACCCAACGTTGCCTCAGGGAAGAGAGAGAGAGAAGAGGTGGTTCATTCTGATCCACAGGTTTTTAAAGTCCCGATTGGTGTCTCTGAAAGATGTAATAAACATGTATGTCTAAGTTTAAATTGCTGCTTTCTTAACAACCCCAAAATCAACTTGTGCCTTAAAACATTCTTCGTTCTTGCAGGAAACTCAAGCCACATCACATTTGTTCTGTTGGTTTCCAATTACCGGGTCGTATTTAAAGAAGCCTCATCTCTTTATAATAAAAAAAATGTCCCGGGAGAAATATAATCATGAACCTTTCCTTTGAAAGATGAGATATGAAGGAATAAGTAAAAATCTGATTCAGTGACACTGCTCCTTTGTTTTACTTTTATCTCAGTGAGCCCGCTCGCTGTCAATCCTGCGTTCTCTGCAGACTTTACGGACAGATCCTCCACGCCTCCCTGCATTCCACCAGCCACCTGATTATTTTCTAAGCTTTGATAAGTGACTGCTGAGTTTTCAAGAGGAGGGGGGGGAAGAAAAAAAACGAAGAATAAAGAGAAAAAAAAAGGAAACCTATCAGAGTCGTTTATGGCTCTGACCTTTCGCTGCACGGACCGAACGCTTTATTATCCTTCATTCCAGCTCAAGACTCATGAGGAACAACGGTTTACTCTGACATGTGGGATTCTTCACACACATCCTCAAAGAGACAAACACGCATTCCAGGGTCTGTGGTGGTTATTAGTTTGGCATTGGGAGCCGGAATGACATCATGAGGCAGGCGGCGGTAAACACTCTTGATTGGTGGACAGCTGACACAGCCAAGAGAGTGGGCGTCGTTGTTGGTGGTCCTCGGCCTCCTGCTCCATTGCTGCCCAACAGAGACTTAAAAACCAACGAGAGCTGTTCACTGGATGCTGAGGTTGAACGAGCATGTGTTAGACTGCTGGGACTGCTTACAGCATTTGGGGGGGGGGGGCTTGTTGTGTTTATTTGAACAGAGGCAATTCACATCCCAAAACCTTTCTTAGGGACACCCTCATCTTGTAGCTTCGCGGGATATACATGACCAATGTTTAAGCGAGGAATGTTTGGTTTGCAAAGTGAACCACGCATTCAGGATACGTGCTGGACTGTTTGTTTTATTCCATTTAAGTTTGTGAATGTGAATTATTTGTGCGTGTCATCACACTGCATTAGCACATTTGGAGGGATTCTGTAAGTCGGGGCTTGGAGACTTTTGCAGTTCAGTCCAGTATAATTGTGTTGTCTTTTTCTCCAGCTTATCCTGCAGCAGCTTAGTGTGCTGGAAGGAAGTCAGGAGTGGTGTTACATACCGTACGTAAACAGGTAATGTGATGAGAGGCACTGTGGGCAGAGTGAGTCCACTTCAGAGCTAACACATTGACAGTGTATGTGTTTGAATGGACAGTGACTGCTGACAGAGCGCTGTGTTGGGGTACGTGGCATCACGGGCCTGGCTGGCTGCACCACTTTCTAACAGCTTTTACTTCTTCACTCAAGCAGTGACATATAGTTCAGTGAATAAAACGTGTGTGCTCTTTTGATTTAAACACTCCTGTATTGTTCACAAGTGAGCAGTTGAGTCTGTCAGTATTTCATAACTCTTACCGTAGTCTGAGAACTCATCTATGGTGTTGTAGCTAGTAGGACCGCATACCCTCCATGGTACTAACAGAGCAACCCAGCTGTACACAAACTGCACAATGGAGAATTCACTGAACACAATAAAATGTTATATTCCAGATCTTACAGTACATTTGATCAGTTTACAACTCAGTTGGTACCTTTGTTGTTGTTTTGAACATAATCACAGTTGCTTAATGCAGTTCATTAAACTAAGAGCAAGCTGTAATAATGAAAACCATGAAAGTGTCCAAATGATTGTTCTACTTAGTCAGCCCACTGGAACATGAAGAGTCACATTTTTATTGGTGTTCATCGTATATTGGTCATAAAGCTCCAGAAACACTTTACTGACCTTTAATAACCTGTGGCCTCCATCAGGGTCATGACATGATGACACTGGCAAAGACTTGAAGGCCACACACCAAAAGAGGTTAGTCCAAAGTTGTTCCTCATACTACCAATGTGAGTGCAGCTTTTTGACCTCTTCGAGCCTTTCACTCTCCAGGAAGCCTTTTTTTAGTTACTTATTTGGAGCAAGCAGTAACCTCTGGTCTTTAAAAAAATTAAGTGCAAAAAACGTGCAGTTCCTCCAGTGTCCACTGGAGGCTGGCTCTTAAAGACCCAGAAGTCCCATACACAGCCCATATGCTAGCAGAAATGAACACATTTAAAACTTTAGTTTTTTGTGTTGAATGGCTCGTCTTTATCGGCAAACTGTACAGGGGGTGAACTTCTTTATAACTCATCTGTTTGATTTTATAAAGGATAAGACTTATTCATAATTATGGGTGTGGCCAGTCTGATTGGCAGACAGGCTTGTTGTTGATGTTTGTCTGGGGGCTTCAGGCGGCCTAAGCACCAGTTCTTAGCCTGTTACTGCTGTGTGTTGACTAAAGGTTAGTTGGGACAGCATTTCCCAAATGCCAACCGCCATTGATGGGCTGATGTTTTTCTTGGTAGAACTATCGTATTTTAATCAGCTGTGGCTGACTTGCTATAATTGGATGAATCTCCTCCTGTATAGAGAAACATCAAGAAAAATAACATAATGGTTCCAACATGTCAGGACAGAAAATAAAAGATTTCGTAAGTTTAAGATTTCTGGGATGATTCTAGGTGTCATCCGTTATATTCACGGGTTATTATTGGAAGCTATGGTGCACGTTGTACAGTCAGGGAGTGTGCCTTCATTTCATAGAAAATTGAATGTATTGAGTGAAATGTATGGTCCATTGAGCTGGCCAAAAACAGGCTCAGAGTTTTTTCCATCCTCTAACTTTGGAGCACTCTGTCGACTCTTTTAAATTGCTATTCCACTGTTAGGAAATGTATGCTAGGATGTATTTCCCGAAAATCTTGCCATATGTCTGCCTTATAGGACACTTAACACTTCCAGAGAGAGGTATCTACTTTCATGCAATGCCTGCAAAAAAAAAAAAAAAAAAAAAAAAAAGTGCACATCTGAAGTGAATGGAGAGACGTTCCCTTTGTTCTCAAGCTGCGTTGGTTTTGGGGAGTTGAGCAGCCATGTGCTCGTGTTAGTGTGTTATCCTTACATTTACATAGGCGTGTAATTGTTGAACTTAGCAGTGTGTTCATTCATTAGTGAGACTTACCTCCCTGGTCCCTCTCCTCATCTCTCTACATTAGCTCTGACAGTAATGACTTGCCAGGCCTAACCTCTTAACTGGCCTGATGCATGCTTGTGGCAAACCCACTCTAGCCACTCAGCTAAAATGGAAACATGCTGTTTCAGTGTTTTACTTTTTTATCCCCCCGTCTGTCCCCCCTCTCTCCATTTCCTCTCCTTAAAGCCATTTTGGGCTTTTGTTTGTAACCCAAAAGAGCTATTCTGTTAAATATATGGCATTCATTTAACATCCCTTTTTTTTCCTTTTTTTTTTAATTCATAAATGCCGTTTTAAACAAGTACAGAAAAAAATCGAACTCTTCTCTTTTTCATTTACATGTGGCATCCATAAAAATATAGCTGGTCATCTAAAAATGCTGACTTTTTTGAAACGGTGCAACTAGTTATAGCCTTATTGCTTTCATGTGTCTGTTTGTCGAGCATGTTTCAACTCAAACAGACCAAAGAAAAAGAAAAATCTGTGTGGATGAAAAGCCTTTTTACTTTATTCTAATGTTCTCTATAGACTTCAGCTGACAACTCCATCGAGTGCCTATAAGGGTACATAGAGAAGAAAAATGTCAACAATGTGAAAAAGGCTTGGATTCAGATCAACTTTCAGATTCATACCTCAAAAAAAAAAATCTTTGGATAATCCAAATCCTAACAGGCAGTCTCTGCAGTGCAGTTAGTTTTTCAACAACTACAATTTTCAACCACTACTCTGAAGATGAATATATTTTTACAGAGGAACGCAGGCAGCACATTTCCCCACACAGCAATGTGTTATTTATTGCACCCATTTAGGTTTGTGGAGTGCAGTGAGTTCTTTTTTTTTTTTTTTTTATGTTATCATACACATGCTGCAGATTCCCGGAACATATTCATGAAGGACTTTTACCCTTTAGGGCCCTTTTACCCTCTCTCTTTCCAGAGGGCGGAAGAGATACACCAGTTCAGCTATGTGATTCCTGACTGGACTGCAGAGATAAGAGAGCCCAAATAAATCTCCAGCCTTCCAAATGGGTTCCAGTGACAGAAGAAATAAAGAGGTTTTGGTTGGTCGGCTGGATGACTGACGTCTCGGTGCCGTTCCCACCTCAGTGACCAGCAGATAAACCCAGGATTAGAGGGAGAGACTATTAGACGGCACACACAAATTGCATGCCACCATCCTCTAAGGCACAGTGTATGAAAAAACACATTTACGCCCCTGGTTGTCTAATTTACACAATGTGCTTTATTAAGTAAGTCACAGTTAAAGTACTCAAGCAAAGACGCGCACGTTGCATCTTTAACCGAGCCATCACGTCTACACTGCCGACATGTTAGCTTGTGTTGTGTCGCTGTTTGCTCAGCATGAAACTTCTTGTGTCTGTGTTCAGCACTAAATCGGCAACACGTCTGACGACTGGCAACCAATCAGGGCTGACCGGTTTCCTACTGATCTATCGGTCCACCTTTAAAGATTTCTTTCCAGAGACTATGGAGTGATGGTATTTCCAAGATGAACTTCAATACTACAGTGGAAAAAAATGACATCCATAACATCTGTGTATTATCACAGTTAGAGTGCTGCGTTGCTGGCATACTTGATGATATCAAGTATCCATGGTGTTCTGCCAAACAAAACTAATATCAGTAATAGAACTCTGTGAAATGACTAAATCAAGCTCCAGTAATATATCACACCGTTAGTCAAGATCCCATCCCTTTATGAAACCTCCCCGGCCGACCACTAGAGTCACTGATCAAGCAACAAAGGAATGACCCCTCACTGGCTTCCCACCAGCAAACTCAACCAATTACCTCTCTGTAACTGAAAAGTGTTTTGACCCCTCGTAACCCAAGGAACCCCACAAATCGTTATGTATCGGGGATTTAAGGCTTCTGAAAAAGGCTTGGTTGAAGCGAGAGAAGAAGAAGAAGAGAAGGGAAAGAGTAAGGGGAAGATGAAGGGAACACCAGCACACAGAGAGTGAGGAGATGTTATCGGGGATCAGAGACGCAGCCCGAGCCAGCGACCTCTCTGGGATGCAAACTCCTGGCAGCCTGACCTGTTCGAATTCCAGTCTGTCTGTGAACGTAGGAATGACACGGAGGAAGGAGATAAAGCTGCTCGACATCTTCATAGAGCCCACACGTGTTTCCCATACACGCTGGAAAACTGTTCTATGTAGAGTAGCTTCATGGATGATGTACTGCTGGATGAAAAAAAAAAAAAAAAAAAAAAAGAGAGGCTGACCTCTATAATACTCAAGGTCAGCTTCTGGCTGCTTGGTGGGGTTTTTGTTTCGCACCCAAAATATAACAAAACACAGAAGAGAAATTGTAGTCATCAGAATCAAAATGTAAACATTCCACCACAGGAAGTCCAAGCAAAGAATTAATGATTAGTCATTTGATTAATATGTAAACAACCCCTTGTATGATTCATGTCTGTGAAGCCGACGTTTATTTCCACTAAGTTTTGTGTCTTACAAAAATAAGGACAATCCCTCTGGGCGAGGCTGCATGAAAGATGTGCCAAACGGCGTTCTCCATAAAGAACAGAATCCTGCAGCAGTACGAGGTGAGCTAAAGCTTACTAGCCTGAACTGAAGCCTGCCATTACAGCAGCAGACATAAAACATTGAGAGCACCCTATTTCCTCCAATATATGTTCTTGTTCTAAGACCTATGTATGAGGTGGCCTGTGCACACACACAGATCAAACACAATGGGCCCATGAGAGGCACAATCATCATTAATGTGGTTGTTGTAATTAAATCAGCAGTGCATACTGCTGAGCCAGCTGCCGCTCCTATCATAGCTTGGCTGATGGCTTGTCCAGCAGGGTTTCTTTAACCATCAGTCAGGGATCACAAAGAGTGGTGGGACTGTTAAAGTAAAGGCCACACAGAACAAATACAAGAGGACATTTATCTCCAGAGGCAGTGTGGGCAGAGCGTCAAACTAAACTGACACTTGAACATGCTTGGTACTAAATGTTTGTGGATTTTTGGATGCCGATGTATTCGGATGAAATGTGAATCGTGATTTTTTTCCGGTTTGGCTCCCGCTCTCGGTGATTTCCGTAAGCACCAGTTGTTTTTTGGGGGTTTTTTTTAGGAGAGCTCTTCCCTCCTCTGTGATTTGCATGGTGTTGCTGTTGGCTGTCGATTATCCCTTGAGGATAATGCGATGCAGTTGTGCGAATGCTGCACCCTGGAGAATGGCCCTTATCTTCAATGGCTCTGCTAAACTCCAGCTGTTTTTTAATTGGCTGTCAGGGTGGGTGAACAACAAGTACCTCCCAGCAGTGCTCTGTTGGGTGATGGAGAAGCAGTAATGCGTGGCACGTGGCCAGGAATTCGGAGAGCCTGCCTGGGTCAATCGAAGCGATACTTGCTGCTGTGGTTTTCAAACATTTTCTCAGGGGGGAGAAGGAGCAGGGGGGGTGATATAAGATTTGTTTTCATCACCTGAACTGATTTTGTGGGCGAATGAGTAAGCTAAACCTGCATTATTTGTTTACTCAGATTTCGGTTATCAAGCATCAAGGCTGGATCAAACAGCCTGTTGTGCAGCAAAGAGAGTTAGAGTGCCTTAGCAACACAACATGCATTCAGACAGAAACTAACACAGTTACTTGAGGCAGCAAGCAGAAGGACGGAGACAGATGTTGAAAGCAAAATTTGAGGATTTGGGTCTAGCAGGCATTACACTTTACACAGTTAAAAGGCTGGGCTTTAAATCAGCAGTTGAATGAAATGAATATTATATTGGCTATTTGATCCAAACTCTTTAAGCCACCAAACTAAAAACAAGAAGTCTCTTTATTTTTATTTTTTTTACTTCATTGACAATAAGTCGCAAAGAAATAAGGTAACAAATCAGTTAAATGTCATTTTCAGGGCGCCAATACCCTCGTGGTTTTTCAGGCCCGCCCGGTCTCTCTTCTAATAAATGCCAAAAGTCAACACAAAAGGAAGTATCTTTGCAACAAATTCATAATAATAAAACTTGTCGTAGATGAAAGCTGTTTGATTATCTACGAGATACAGCCAGAGAGCCTTTGAAAAGTGACAAAGATGAGACATTTAGTCGTGAAAATGTTGGTGATATAACTGGGGTTGATGAGCGATGATGTCTTGAGTCTCAATGAAAGACAAACAAACTATGAAAGATGTCTCATATAGAATAAATCCTCCAAAGGCTGACACCCTGGGGCCTGCATCCTCTCTTCTCTCCACAGACACCTTTCTCCCTTCTGATTACAATACAGCGCCAACGCCAAATCGTCGTAATGGCAGATGGAATTTACAAATTAACTAACTCTTCGGAAAACAAACACGTGTCGGAGCTTGATGAGAGCTGGGGGGCGGTGTGAGGCAAAAGGTTTTAACACATGGAGTTTGTCCATCACAATGTATTGCTCTGTAAGGGAAAGTTGAGGAGGCATCTCTGGGATGCAGGGCCGGTTGCTTTTTAGATTTGAATGCGTCACAGGCTCAGGATGTGTACCTGGAAACATCGCTGCCTCTCCCATAGAACATGATGACAAACAGACGCAATGAGGCTTTCGCCGTGACTCCTGTTAGGATATATGCCAATCACAAATCACATTTGGCTACTCAGTCCCATTCGATGCCGAGGTGCCACCGAAGAAATGGAAATGGCCTTCAAAATGTCTCGAGACAAAACTTGCTGCATGTCACTATTTAGAGGTACGCTCGTCTAACAACAGCGACTAGACGATGGCTCGGTGGTCAAAAGAGTTTGAGTGATGGGCACTCGGAGCTGCCCCAAACGCTCAAACTTCTGAGTGGTAGTTTGAGTCAGACTGGATGACTTTTTTTTCCCCCTGGACCGTTCGGTCTCCTGTGCGCAGAAAACACTAACAGCTTTCTGTACATAGAAGATGTAGCGGGTGAAATAAAAAGTCCTTTCACTGCACTTGAAGGATGGTCCAGCTGCCCTGGTGGGAGGCACTGATTCATCCTGGTTCACGATCAAACCACCCAACTGAAATGTCACTTTAACTTTGCACAAGCCCTGGTGACTGCAGGACGAGCCTCGTCCCCCGGGCTATACTGCTGCAGCTTTCATACAGTGTGGTGTCAGAAAGACTATTTCACCTCCATCTCACTTTCAAATCGGATTCACCTATCTCCTTTAGAGCGTGGTTATCCCTGTGGTTAGGTGGGTGAGCGTCTGGATGCACTCAAGGGATGCTGAAAAGTAATAATTACACAAGTGTAAGCCCACTCTGATGCATGAACAACCTCTCTCTCACACACACACACACACACACACACACACACTAAAGCTCTGGAAATCGTGTGCATGGACATACACACACACTCATGTACACACCATCTCCAAGAGGGAAGGTAACCAATTTCAAGAGGCTTGACACCTGCAGCCACTTCCCTCCCCCCTCTCTCTCTCTCTCTCCCCTCTACTCTCTCTCTCTCCCCCCCTCTGCTATAGGTCACTCTCTTCTGCTGCCTAACCTGTCAAGCCAAGGAGAAAAATTCATTCCAAGTGAGGAAAGAAAACCATTTGCAGTTCTGGAGAGGAGATCCTTTCCAGGTGACTCTCTGCCCCATGTGAGAAATGTTCCACTTTAAGAGCCAGGAATCAACGACAAACGTGACATGACATGTTAAATATTCTGGATGATAATATCAATTAATCCCCCCCCCCCCCCCCCCAACACGTGTACACAGTAAACAAAGTGCTGCTCTGCCTCTCCCAACAGCTTACACTCTTATCATCAACAGTAGAGTCGAGCTTGCTCTGAAACTCCCTCACCGCCCAACCTCGACATTACTTCAGTTTTTTTGTGTGCATTCATGTCTTAAACCACAGCACACACACACACACACACACACACTTCCTCCTCCCTCTCAAACCCACCAAAAAAACATGTTATTTTTCTTTTTGTTTAATTCGACTTTTCAGTTTCTTCCCTGCATGGTTACAGTACCTTCTGCCTTAATTATGTCTGATTATATACTACTGTCTTTACTGACGTTCAAGGAGATGCTTCTTTTTTTTACCTTAGTGGAGCCATGTATTTTATACTGTTTTCTACGCCTTTCTTATATTTTTTTTCTTTAATGCAAAGATGTATCAATTTTTCAATCACAAATTGGACGACTTCCTCAACTTCCTTTGTTTTCCCATTATTTTTTGTTTACACAACATAAATCCAGGCTTCCTTTGCCATCCTAGGTATAGAACTTATCGTACTTCGGCACATCTCCCAGGTGTTTTAGTGGTGTGACTTTCTGCCGTGAAGGATTTCTATTTTCATTTATAAAAAAAAAAAAAAAACACAACATGAGCTAAAGGTCAACATGGACTGCACCAGATCAAGATTATAGAATTTTTAGAGCGCCCTCTGCTGGATCAGGAGGGAAACCCCTTCAAACTGTCTATCAGGGTTAAAGAAAAGAAAACATTCGGACGGGGTTTGCAGCTCAGATAAAAGGACTGACTGACAGTAGAGGTTGAAGATTGATTCCCAGAAATAAAGTGAATATGATGTGAAGTGAACAGAACATATGCTCAGTCCCCTTACGAACGTTTTAACTTCCTATTTTGTGCACTTAAATACACTCGCCCCCTTGCCTCAATCTGTGAAGCATATTGCGACATATGGCGACTTTACGATGACTGTCCAGTCACAGGCACCAGCCGATATCAGCCAGCTTAGAAGTGAGGATGCTCCATCTGCCAAAAAAAGCTGATCACTGCTGCATGCCAAGTGCTTTCCTGCCATAACTCATAAAAAAACACCATAGAACATGGAAACACATTGGGATCATGCACAAAGCAAAACAACTGGACTCAGAAAAGGACCTTGAACAAATCTAAAACTTGGAAGAAAGGAAACATTGTGACTCTTATCAGACAGGAAAATCAAATCCTCAGTGAATCTTTTGTTTGGTATCAACATGTTGTTTGTGATTTCACTGACAGGTCTGTTTACTGAGTCAAATCACCATGAAAGAGAGGGTATTGATTTTCCTTTAAAAGATTGCCAGGATTGAGATCTGGAAAGGATCAAAAATACCGGCTTAGCGTTCTCGTCCTGGTTCAGTGAAAAGATAAGGTGACAGGATGAAACAATGGCACCGTCTCTTTACTGAAAAAAAAAAAATGAAAAAAAAATCTTTATCTCAAACTTAACAAGAATGTAGAAGAAAATCAACATGCTTTCATTTTTACCTGGTCCAATACAAATCTCATGCTGGTGATCCCAATTCATCGTTCTCACCCGTAAAGATCAACAACGGAAAAAAAGATGTTGCCACATCTCTTTGGCCGAGCTGCAACATTTCCGTAGAAGAATTACAACCCATCTGTCCTCGTGTTTATAATTAGTGGTAAACACTAGGAGGGGAAATTCATCTCATTTGACAAAGCAGCAGTAACAAACGGAGTCAAATGATCAGACTTGGTGACAGGGCTATTATGGGATGGAGAGAAATAAGTGCAAACACTTGGACAGTTATCGAACACATGGTGGAAGAAAGACAAAAACAAAGGGTCGCGCCACAACCAGGAAGGAAGGGGGGGGGATACTAAACAACTTGTATCACGTTCACACTTAGGCATTCATAGGCTCACATACACATGGTCACATTGGTCATCATGCTGATAAAAATGGCAAGAACTCTCCACTGAAAAAAAAAACAAACAGGATTGTTGAAAAAGGAATTGTAATTTTTTTTTCTAATTTTCTTGCAGGATGCGTTTTAGGTTTCAAAATTAAACTTTGAGTTTTTCCTGCATTCATTTGACTTCTCTAAGCATGAAATAGGCCTTCCCTCACTAAATGACTGTATACCTTATACTGCATGCATGCATACTGTACAGCACACACAGTTTAAATAGACTAACATGGTTCCTGCCCTCCAGTGCAGCAGCAGAGGTGGAGCAGGGGATGTGCTTTCTGTTTAATGAGTCGTGTCTAAGGTGTAAATAACACATTGTCTATCTCAGACGATGGCTACGCAATGCTGCACCTTCACAGCTTCATTTAATCCTGATATTCACCTCTCCGCGCTCTTATAGCCTCTTATCCTGGCGGAGAGGGGATTCTTCTCTCCTTCATCATCAATCATCGGAGCTCGTGCCCTGTCACCCTGCTGGCAGAGGTGCCGTGCTGCGTGCTATTGTTTTGTTCTGTTTTGTTTGCTGTATTAGGCCGCAGCTCTATTTTGGGGCTATGGAAGGTCTTGTGGGGCTGGCTTTGCTCGCATTTAAAAAAAAAAAAAAAAAAAACTCAACGGTGATAGATGTTTACCTCCAGAGATTCCAAACTTTAAAAGGCAAGTTATCTGCTGCTGCCCTTGAAAGTCTCCAATGTTCTGTTGCTTGATAAGCAGATATGCATCAGTACATCGCATTAGCTTTAGTTTGGTAAAACATAATAAAAGGGCAACTAAGTTTATGCAGCATAATGTTAAATCCTCCCAACAAATATGGCTAATAACTTGTTGAAAAACACAGTCTTAACCCACTTTAAACCCACTCTTCTGTGTGCTATTACAGGTAAAATATGAAGTTAATATAGCAAACCTTTGTTTGTTGTGACTTTCTCTGGGTGACAGAAGCAATGATACCGTTTCCAAGGAAACCAGTAAGAAAACATTGATATTTGAAAGTTCACAACTAGGCCAAATATACAGTCAATAACCTGTATTTTGACATTCAGAAGCAAAAACAAAAATAATCCGGTCCATTACTTAACCTATGAATCATACACCATGACAGCAATATGATGTCACAACAATAAACAACAAGCCATTCAAGAGAAGTACCAGGAAGCAGGTGAAGGTACTACAGTGTAGAATACAGCAAAGAAAATTATCAGCAATAAGACGAGCAGAGCCAAGCACACAAACACACCCTGCAGCTCAGCAAGTTAGCAAAAGAAACAGGTGAATTTACGTCACCTGTTGATGGGTAGTCGTCCTCGGTGTTTCTTAGCACTTACCGTAATCCCCACACAAGAAGCATATTCGGATTTTTCAAAGGTCAGCTAGTTCAATTTCCGTGACAAGCACGCGATGGAGGGGAGTTTGCGCCTGCGCAGTCCGCCAGCAGAAGGTAAAAATGTGAGGGATGAACTGACATCCAGCTGAGAAACAGCGTTTCAGTGGAGTGCGCGCTGCTGGAAGCATTAGCCAACTATATGAGACAGAGCTTTCTGTCTATTTTTGTAAATTAAAGCTTAATATAGCCTCGCTACTCTAAAAAAGACAATTTAGCCAAACCTGGGCTCATGGTTTATCTGTTGTGTAATTTCTAACCTCATTATAAATTGTACTTAAAATGTTAATCATTATGGAAAAACATTTGGGGAAATATTATTTCATTGGATTTGTATCTATTAAGTTACTAGTAGCCTATTTCTTATGGAAAAAAATGATATTCAAATTTGAGATATTATTATTTACATAATAATAATATTATATTATTAATATTGTTTTGTTTTTGTATTCTTCTTTGTTAGATTTGATAGACACTTTGAATACAGTCTATCAGAATTAGAAAAAAAAAATCCATCTATTGTGTGTGGCCCCTGAAATGTAAAACAAATGCATGGCCAATCATTTTTAGTTAAGAAACGAAAACAATAAACCCATAAACATGACTTTCTGGGAAAACCACACCATTTCTCCATCTTATATTAAAATACAGAACCATCCAGACCTGGATTCTTTAGCCGGTTCAACAGATTAATAGCTAGAATATAACTTATAATGGACAAAGGACAGCATTACCAAGTCACAATAATTTAAAATCAGACAAGTTGCCCAATTAACAGTCCCCCATTTACCTGCCTTACGTGATAATAGAAATACAAGGACAGCAGAGTATATAAAGGTACATGTTAAAGCGATCTCCCACATTGGAGCACGCTTAAAAGTTAAAACTACTTGAATACAAAATATTAAGTCCTGCAGCCTGACCTAGATCATATGTCCTATTTTTATAGGCTTAATGCGTACAAAAGCATGCGGGGAGATGAACTTCAAGCCAGGATCCTGAGGGAAATCAGAAGGTGTTCTGTTCAAAAAGCCAGAACTCAGGACACGCCTGGAAGCAGTCAGAGAGGCATGAAATCCTGATGTTACCGCCCCGGTTACAGTGAGCAGACCAGGTCGACCGGTCATCTCTGCCTTACAAAGATTAATGGCCCAACTCACAGGTTGGGTTCCCATTACGTAGTTTGTCCATCGCCACCTCGTTATGGACACATCGTTCACTGTCAGGCGGCAGAAGAAGGAAGTCGAACAGTTGTATCCCTGCTAACCAAGCTCACATAAACCTGATATGTTCTATACCTCACATGGCTAAGACCCGTATATCCTCACCCCTCCTTATGCTGTGCACACGTGGTTAAAACACTGCAAGCTTTATAGGCAAGTGCTGCATCTTTTCAGATTAAATTAAACCAGGATTAAGACTTTTGGCTTCATAGACTTGGTGTACAAGGGGAAATCTGTCTCCTGCTTAATTAGGGTCTAGAATTTTCTTTACATGACTGCATCCCTGCAAAATAAGCTGTTATACCAAACAATGTGATATTAGCTGTTGCCCGTCTGCAACAGTAGACCTACTCATTTGTCTCTTGCTTAGTGGAACCATGACCTTATAGAAATAAATTCCCACAAACAATTAGACCTCAAGCTTTGAAAGCTAAAGCCCAGAGAAGATCAATAAAAGGCTAAATATGCTAATATATTATGGCGAGGCATATCTTTTGTGTCCCTTTTTTCATTTTTGCTTTACACACCTACTTTACATAAAAATGTGTAGTCTTGTTTGTATTTGCACCCATGTGTGTATTTGTTGGCTTAATATTTGTCGGTAAAATGCAAAGGAGATTTCCAGGCTGGACTGCATGGTCTGATCGCAGGATGAGAGACTGTAACTAATGATCTGGTGTCAAGCCCCAGATAATTTATGAGTCCACATACACTTGGATAAGGCTAGCGTGTATGTGTGGATGTGGATGCGTGCGTGTGTAGGTGTGTGTGTGTGTGTGTGTGTGTGTGTGTGTGTGTGTGTGTTAGTGCACAGGGGTGAGTGATATGCAGCATGTGATGGTGATAAAGTATCGTTTGTGTGTGCTTATGTCTCTTGGCATGTGCTCGGTTGGTCATGTGTGCTGGAAAAAGAATGCACCGTGAAGATATTTCTCAAATATCCTGAATTCTTTTTTTTTTAAGGAATTCAGGCCTCTGCTGCATCTCTCCAACTGTATGGGTTTGTGACTGTATAGCTGCTCTTTAAATAATTCATAGGGAATTCTACATGCCCAATGTAAGTTATTGTGTTTTTGTGAAACCATTCGTCTTCATAGTGACTAATTTGCCCAGTGGTGTAATGGCACTGAGGGCTTTGTGGGTGTAATGGGAGTCAATGACATTTTCTGTAACTGTGATTGCCTCGGCTTTTTTTTTTTCTACGCTTGCCCAAAAACAAGTGCGCGTACACACACACACACACACACACACACACACACACACACACACACACACACACACACAAACAGACACATGCTGCACAGATTTTTTTGCAGGTGGAGTTAACGTGCCTGCAAAAATCTCCTAAGCTTGAGTGAATGCAGGCGCTTCATCCCTCACATCCATCCGCCTATTTATCTAAGTAAGCTACATGTAAGCTGTTATTTATGATGAGCCTCTGGAGAATTATGGGATCTAAGTAGCTTCCTTCTTATTATTGCCCTAATGCGCATTAAAGCATTAAAGCTCGCTGTGTATACTCTCCTGGTGGGTTTCTTCATCCATATTCATGAGGACAGGAGAATCTGAGCTTCGCTCGGCCGTCAGTACATTAATCTTCCATACTCTCTCTCTCATTCTCTCTTTTTCTTTGGCTTTCTCCTGTGTGAGATTAAAGAGATCAGAAGTGAGCTAATGTAATAAACAGTTGCGATGGGCTGTCATGTCTGCACAATCTCAGTGGAAACAACTGGCCAACACTTGACGCAACATACGGACGACAGAAGTTGTGAATACAACGAAAAAAAAGACACGTTTGATGACGCCTGTGGCTCGAGACAATATGTTTCCTGTTTCATGACATCTCATTTAAACATCAAAAGCACATTGATGTTTTTATGATTCCAAGAAAAAAAGAGTTCCATGTCTAACATTGGACTTAAAAGAAAGTTTGGACTTCTAAACATTCATGTTTTATCTCGAAAACCAAGAGGCTGCAATCTTTCAAACTGACAAACAACAAAGAAGAAACCAATGTGGAAATTGTGTTTGATGTATACTCATGTCAACTATACTCAGTAATTGTTTGCTGCTATTAATGAAACAAGCTGTTATGGAAAATATTTAGAAAGTACAGTTTATCACAATGTATGGCCCTTCTGTGGGATGCAATTCATGCAGGATGCTCTCAAGAGAAATAAGCAAATGTGTGGAAGAGATGCAGACATTGTTTCTGCTATAGATAGAGAAGAGCAGAATGAGGTTGAAATAAAACAAGATATGGATGAGAAAGAAATAAAGAGACGCAGAGATCACTCACCTCTTACCTCCATTCACCCGTCCTCCTCCTCCTCCTCCTCCTCCTCCTCCATCCCCGGGTTCCTCCCCCCTGCTGACAGAAATACATTAACCAAGACACGCTCGCCTTGAAGTTCCTCCCTCAGCAGCTGCTGTCTCAAACACTTTATTGAGTTATCGAACAGAGAATATATATGACAAATGGAGTCAACAGACTGGGCTTTGGTTTACATCCCTATCCAAACAGTCTGTGTTTACTGTAGGAAATCAAAGTATAAATCTGTTCTCTGCCCGTGTGCCGATCAATAGTCTGCTTCAGATACCTTCAGGTGTCCGTCAACAAACACATGATTGCATTGAATACTGAAACTCTTCCTCAGGGCAACAGCATTGTGTAATTAACTCAGTGACCTGTTTGTCATTTGCAAATGCACAGGTTGTAGGAATTGTTAGAGGCTTTTCATGTTTGATAAACCTCCAGGAGTCACATATTTAAGATTGAGTGTATTTAATTTACAGCAGTGTCTGAATGGCTAAATGAAGCCCCTTTTTCTTGTGCACCACACTTACAATTTCCAAGTATTGCCCACGTGTGGTTCATGTGAAAATGTTTTTTTTACCTGACTTTAAAACTCTATAAACTCTTACCTCATTTTGAAAGTCTTCCTGCCTGTATCCATATGAAAAGATTGCGCAAATTTTGAACACATCAGGAACAGCGTCCTTACAGTACTGGTATTTATGAAAGCCCTAAGTGGATTTGCATCTATGTATTTATTTCAGTCGTTTCCTTGAGATCAGAAGAAACAAAGTCATTATCACGGGGAAACTCAGAGAAAAAAAATGTATGGATGCATGTCCCCTTAGGGCTTCTTTATTAATCCAAAATCAGTTTTTCCTCTTCACCTACACCAACCCAAATATATTTCCAGTTGTGGGAAAGTGGCTGACATCATCAATCTCTTTTGCATGTGTCAGCGAAGACAAGTCCAGTCAATGTCAGGATCTGACTGGAAATAGTCTAAAGATCATGTGTGAAAGAGTCTTGAGTCGGCTTTGATGGTTGTGTAAATATGTCTTTTAGAATTGTAGCCCCAGAAGGGTTAACATCAGGACCGGTGACTCTTCGTCAGAGAAGGTCCAAACCCTGGAGACGACAACATCTGTCAGACTCGTTCAGAGCCTCATCCTCCTTCAGGCTGTGTGCACATCTGTCTGCACTGTCCTCCCCCTGGTCCCAGCTGACCAAGAGGTGAAAGGAAGGGATGAAAAGGGGGATATGAAGTTTTTTTCCACAGGTCTTGTATAAGTTTCTTCGTTATTTTCCCTCTTGATCAACCTACCATGCTGTCAAAATAATGGCTTGGTCAGTGGCCCAGCATATTTAAATATAACCCTGTAGGGTTTATGATGCTTATCTCTGTATCACGTTTTGTTGAATGTGGTGTTAAAGTAAGGCAACGTATTACAAGGAGCATGGAAAAATCCACTTGGGCTGACCGTCACTGGTGACAAATGGATGAAACAACGACAGCAATCCAAATCAACTAGATATTTTCTTATCGTCATAGAATTTCTTTAATTATAGTTAATGTGTAATGTTAACTCACTGTTGCTGGTGGCAGTCAGACGTGATAGCTCCCTTGTCTAGAGACCAAGGAGAGCTGGGAGAGAATCAACAGCTTTTCCGGACAACTGCAAGGATGTTTGTTGTTCCCTCTTAGCTCCTAGATGTCATAGATTAGTCGAGGTGGATCAATGTGGCATGACCCTGATAATAATAATGTCTTTTTGAATATATGCAGAGCCTTTGGAAGTGTCTGGCAGTTATGTTTGAGCATGACACTGAACAACAAGTGTGATGTTGAATCATGTGTCAATGTGTGGGTTTAAGGAGTCTTATTGTGTGGAGTCAAGTCTTGATAATTTCACTTATATGTCATTGCTGTCTTGATGTCTTTGATTTGAAAGTGTTCATGGATGATGCACATTTATAAAACTTTACATAACAAGCACAGATTGCCGAGCAGTAAGATTGCACCACATGTACGGAGGCCATAGTCCTCCAATCAGGCGACCTGGACCCGGGTTATAATTTAGCTGGCATATTTGCTGAGTTGGGAGTGTTGAATTTTTTTTATGAATATTTTTATGGTGGGAGTGTTTAATTCTGTTTATTAATGTGTTTACAGTCCAGTTTTGTATGCAAACAATACTTTACTGTTTGTATGAATCCAGAGAGTGCCGCTTAAAGGGCAATAAGACCTCTGCGTGAGGCTCAGTGTCACTGGATGAGTCAGCATGTTGTTTACTAAAGTTGTTGGAGCAACAACAGAGCCTCACCCTCAGTCCCAGTGTGCCTCATTAGCTGCCGCCATTTCAGCTCTTGTTCCCTTGTTAATCACCTCAGTCGATCACCTCCGAGCAATCAGTTAAATATAGTGATTAAGTGCAGAAAGCTGAGAAATGCAGACCGGCTCCGATTTTTTGGCAGTTTTAGAGGAAGCACACACGGATGCAACCAAAGACTGTGTGTGTACTCAAAAGAAGAGGTCTGGATCAACAAATGAATTACATTCTGTTTGTCCATCTCAAAATATTGTCCTCACACTTTAAGTTCTGCTTCTGATTTAGTATTACTGTTACTGTCTAAAAAACTCTGAAAACAAATCCTTTTCATGATGAAGTCTCTGTATTTCATTTCAAAGCTAGAACATTTTTCATTCATCGCCCTAAAAGAGGCAATAAATGACCTTAGCAGCTATTGATTGTACACAGAACTGTGATCTGCAAAGAGTGCAGAAACACCTCTACAATCTAATCAGTTATTTTACAGTCCTGGGTTCAACAAAGCCACCCTGAAGAGTCTTTTGTCAAGAAACTTAATCCAGGCCCAAATGTTAACCCTCACCTTTCAATTGTTCTATCAGTTTGAAACATGCTAAATGTCAATGATTTAGCTTAAACTTTTGCTAAAGTGCCCCACTAATACCCAAAGACGAACATGTTTTGTATTCATTACTTTTGTGCAGGTTCTACTTTTTTTTTGCTGAAGCTTTTTCTATGTGATTTTGACCTCTATCAAATATCAAGGAAAATTGTGGTTTTATGGAATCTTGAAACTCTGAAAGTGTACATTATTTATTTTTTAAATGGGATGGAAGAGAGAGGATTTAAAGAGGGAATACCTGACAAAACACTAAAAAAATATAATAAAATAAAGTAAATATATAAAAAGTATTTCTTATCTTAGTTTACCTTTTATTGCTCCCACCTTCATTTTCTGCCATGACATAAACACCTCTGTTTACCACACGCTTATTTTTTTTTTTTTCAAAGTTCCTGTCATGTGTAATATGAAGTGCAATAGATGTTCTTATTTTGTGTATCTGCTGCCACATGGCTTCCTAGATAGTGACTTTAATGAGCCTCATTCACTCTCAATGAATGACCTTGTTGTTATCTGCCTTTGGGTTATTTGAAAATTGCATTATTATTAAATAAAAAGACCCTTCAATACACATGAATACACACAAACATGAAACACTTGGCCATTATCATAAAGTCAAACTGAAACGACATGCTGTCAGTCATGCACCTTATGAGCCTTTATTTCGTTTGACAAGCAGGAAATAAGACCATCAGGAATATCACCAGCCATGTGAAATCTTTGTTTCATTAGAATTGTGTTCATATTAATTTTCTTTCCTTACCATCTTCTGTCATCTAACATCAAACCACATGATTATTCATGAATTGCTTAAATTTTGACAGAGGTTCACCTTCATGTTGTTTTGTTGACAAAAGTAATCATAACAGGCAGGGGTGTCTAGAGAGGTGGCCACTTGCCGCCCTATGTCCCACCCCACAAATCCTGAACTCGTATTGGTTATTTGCCCTGTCAGAGGCCAGATTTATTACAACTAACAGTTAGGTATTGGTTTGTTTGATTCTACTTGATTTACTTTTACAATGGAAGTAGGCAAATTAGCCTACCGAACCGGCTGCCTCAATCATTGTTTGTTTTTTTTATTATTTTTTAGCTTTACTCAAGAAGATTAATGCACATATATAGTCAGGTAAACAAACAAACAATATCACCATGTAAATAAAGTTAAACACTGATTAGGAAAACTGAGGTTTCAGTTCTGTTTTGTTTTTCTGGTGTAGTTTGTGTTGTCTTTTCTCCCCCTCCCTCTTCTGGTTTGTCTTCCTTCTGCAGGTATGTGAGTGGCAGGGGGTGTGGCTGGCTCCTCCAGGCAGCAGGCGAGGCACACCTGACTTCAATCTCATCAACTCCTCCATAAAAGCCTGACTTGCCTTCCACTACTCTGCCAGATAATTCCGTCTTGTTCGGTAGTGGTCACGTTTGCTTTCAGCAAATTGTTTTGGTAGCCTCTCGTGGATTTTGTGCTTTTGGTTTTGGTGATTTTATGGACTGACTGTGTTTTTTCTTATCTCTAGTTCTTGCTGTGTGCCTCCTGCTTGAGTTCAACTCGTCGGAGTCCCCTGTCTTCCGGATCTTCCAGCCAGCCAGCTTCCTGCCCTCACTGCCTGCTCTCTTTTGTTTTTCCCCCTGGAACAATAAATATCTTTTTGTTAAAACTGTTTTTGGGTTTTTTATGTCTCTGCATTTTGGGGTCCGCCAAACGAAAACGTAACATAAAACAAAACATTGCCAGTTAGACTGTGTGCAGGAATTTGCATACATTTTTTTAAATTGTGTTTTGGAACACACAGTACATCTTTTTATCATTAAAAAGTTAAGCTAATGTTTATGTTATGTGTTATAAAGTCAATCGGATTGACGGTAAAGTTAGAGAGGGTTAATAATTGATATTTGTGTGACTTAGTGCACACGTCACACTTAAGGCCACCCCTGGACACTTCCCTGATAATGGGAGCTTAGTTAAAAGTGAACTTTCATAACCTCCAATTCATTGTGTAAAAACAAAGAGCCAGATTTTATGATATGAACATAACGGAAAAAAGGAAATCTTTTTTTTCTTTGCCAAAGGTAATAAACATTAATTCATTTTTTTTTTTGCATCTGATAAAATGATTATCTCAAACCTCTTTCAACCCTCTTTGCTCTGAAGATTTTTTTTTCTGAAAGCTGATGGATTTGCTCTCCATATCTAAATTGAATTTGTTCTGTTTATCAAACCTTTTCAAACATGTTGGCTCTTTTTATCTGATCAAGTAAACGCCTCTCTTTGTAGTACCGTACTTTTTTCACCCTCAGTTGTTATCGCTTATGTATGGCCACGTGCCATTTGGTTCAAGGGCAGTCTGCTCACTTGTACTTCATCCTTGAGCGTAGATTCCCCACGGTGAGCGGACCTGACCTCGGTGCGCAATGCAGATGAGCATGTGGCTGGTGCCAATGCGAGATCAAGACCTTTGCTCCCTTTGGTTCAAACATGAGGGGTTATTTTAGCACATACCCTACAGTTGTTTTTTGTTGGGGGTTTTTTTTTTTCCCGTGATGAAATATTTTCATAAGTTTCTCCTGCCTCTCTTGTGTCTTCTATCAGTGCCCTGTCAGTCACCGGATGAATGCAGCAGTTCAGAAGTCACTCTGACCTTGACAAAAAGAACTGTCCTCCAGTATATCTGCTGCATATCAATGCCCCAGTGTTGTTGCTCAGAGATCTGGATTAATATATTCAGAAAGTACTCTGGAATGTGCTGGCTTTTCTAGTCTGTAAAGTTGCTATGCAGTAGGGAAAAAGAGAGTAACAATGCCTGCAGGATTCATATGCACATATTAATATACATTAAAACAGACTTTTCTTAAAGTTAAAGAATGAACAGAATAATATCAACATGTTGCTGTGGTCTTTTAAGTTTGTTGGCGTTTCCAAGGCTGCCAGAGACAGGGGTTGAGTTGCGTGGCACACAGCGACACACTAAAAGGCCAACCCAAATAATGATAACAAAAGACAAATGGAAAGGAATACAACAACAGCCTAAGTACCACAACAATATTTTATGTAGTCATTCATTGTAAGAAATTCTTGAAACAGAAAACAAGTCATTTTCATGTATCTTGTTTCTAGACTTCAGCAATGAGTCGACATTATGAGACACACAGATGTATCTCACTGGAAATAGAAGCAGACACATACATTGTTGCTGTCATTTCAATTCTTCTGCTATTGATGCTGTTTATATTTCCTGTTTTCCAAGAGCTGCTATAAAAACCAAATGTCCCCCTTTGGGTATCAATAAAGTTCATCTTTTTTCTATACTTTCTATTTGTAAAGTCCACCCCCTCCTGCAACATCTCAAGGCCGCTTCATAAACTTTTGCCAGCTTCAACCTAAAATATAATAATAAGCTAAAGGACACTGTTCAGGATTTATAATTCAGCGCACCATATTTTGATGGACAATTGTGTTATTTTTGACAAATCCAAGAGAGAAGAAATCTGAAGTTGATGCTCCAAGTTCAGGGGCTTTTAGCGAGGACAGAAAGGTTCATCTGTGGGTGGAATTTAAGTTAATATTACTTTACCTTTAGACCTATAGAGGTATCCTGAGTAGTTAGATAGCTGGTGGCTAAAATGTCTCAGCCACCAGGTTAACTAGTTTTATTTGAAGACAACATACAGTGACCCATGTGAAAAGTGGAAGTTTCAGTTATTATTATTATTATTATTATTATTATTATTATTATCATCATCATTATTATCATTATTATTATACCTTCATGGTACTATGTGGTTTTCATGCCCTCCTCTAATTTAGCTAAGCACACTAACCTTTCACTGCAAAGAGTGATAATGGCAGGTTTAATGTCACAGTGTCGTTTATTGAAGGCAGATAGAGGAGTCATAGGGGAATTACACAAAAGATGAAGTGGACTAATTATCCCATGTACCATTATGAGTGACATGCAGCTGATTGGGAAGGATGAGGCCAGAGTTGACAATGTACATAGTCATTAGAGTTTAATTATGTGTGAGAAGTAATGTAAAGAAAAAGGACATTACTCTGCTGTGATAGTCATTTTCTGAAATTGGCGCTTACATGGAGACATGTTGTATGTGCATTAAACATGTTTGTGAATGTAACACAGCTTTGCTTTTTAAATAGGGGCTTTATTAGCTGTTGCAAATCAACCGAGAAGATGGTGTTGTCTTTGCTACGTGGTACCAAAAATCCGATGTGTAAACAGTCACTTTAATGTGATGAAGTCCTCGAACAGCTGAGCTTCTTTGCATATTCCTTCACAATTCTTCAATGTGCCTCGGGAAAAGTGTTTAACCAGTGTGCGCGACACGCTTCCCACAGCTAGTTGCAGTTTTCAATTTCTAGTGTGTTTCATTTGACAGAGTTTGCATCTGAGGGGGAAAAAATTAGTTTTAGCGTCATCTTCTGAATTGTTTCTGAGCTCTAAATTTAGAATCCTTTTAAATCTCTACAAGTGAATAAACCTGTAATCTCATTTGACATGTTTGGGGAGCTGATGCATTTTCAGTGAAATCATTCTCCTTTCCATTTCATTGTAACACTTAACAACAATAAGTTCATATTTTTCAAACCCTGTCAGTTTGTGCTTTTTTGAATAAAGCATTGTGATGTAAAATGCACACAGTTCAGCAGAATTGCTCTGTAGACCAAACTTTTCCCATATGTTTGTACTTCATTTCCATTTTTATGTGGGTCTTCTCAGGATATTCTAGCTGAAGTCTTGCATTTCTTTGGAGCTGCAAACAGGTGTACACAAAGTCTAAATTGCTCCTATGAGTGTGAGTGTATATGTTTATGTGTGCGCCAAGCAGCGAGCTAATGAAGTGTCCAGGGTGTTTTTCTCTGTGCATGCTGATTATTAAGTACAAAAGGCGGCTGAAAGCTTACACACATCCATGAAGATATCATTACATGAACAGATAAGGGGGTCCACCCAGACCGCCCCCCACCACCACCATAAACACACTTTTACCCACGAGGTTGTTGACTGACACCTCAGTAAGAGAGACAGGTCTAAATTGCTCTTACGACTGGGATTTAGTGAAAGAAAGAGAACAGGAGTGAATAACTTAAGCCTGGATTGTTATAGAAAAGAAAGAGGAGTTGAATGAGGAGAAGACGAGTGGAAAATGTGCCTGCTGAGGCGTAAAATTAGCAATTACATTGGGTGTCATCAGTAATGACTATTTCAGTGCAGATATAGGGGGTTAATGTCGAACAGTGAGACTGTAATTCAGCCGTTACACCTGTGTTCAATCAGCCGGTCAGCAGAGGCTGTGGAGGAGCACAACCAGGCTCAAAAAGCACACCTATGCACCGATAAGCCAAGATGGCCGCCATCTGCTGGGAAAGCTTTCAGAGGCAATTTATTTTTTAAGACCCATATGCTGGCCTTGATTCTGATGGAGCAAATGTGTATGAAACCCCTCTGCTGTTTTTTATTCCTGTATGTGTGTGTGTGTGTGTGTGTGTGTGTGTGTGTGTGTGGGTGTGTTTACAAGTTGACGAATTTCTCTATTTACTCGGACAAAAACAAGTGCAACAGCTGAGCCTGGGAATTTAATTGGCTAAAAAACAGAGGTCAGGCATACAGTTTACACTGGGCATGACAAGTGGAGAAACAGGGATTGGGATTTGTGACCATCCATCTGTTTTGAACTATTTAATCTGGCTGGCCCCTATGGCGTTAATACATTTTCTTATCCTCTTTTTTACTTTTTTTTTTTCTCACGAGATATTCAATAAAAAAGTGATCACATAGGATTTCTGTAAACTGACATTTTCATTCCCACCCTTACACAGTCCCCTTCATGTCTGGCGAATCTGTCCACAAGAATATTCCCGCTCATTTGCTTTGATTATTCTGCTGCTCTCATAAAAAATAACCATCTGTCCTTGGTTTCCAGAGGAAGCGCTTTTTAAAATCCCTTCGCCTTCATTCATCACCATGATGTCACATCTATCACCGTGGCGACGGGAATACAAATGAGGTGGATGCGCACTCGGCGGCCCGCTGTAAATAATTTACTGTTTTGTTTTATTGGAAACAGAGACACAACATTATTTTCTGCTCGGAACCCCCTTGGCCAAGGTCTGCAGACACATTTATCCAGGATGCACCATATAGAGAAAGTTTAAACTGGTTATTATGTGTCTTTATTATGCATTATCACTAACCATTAAGCAGGGCTCTCTCATGGCCTGGACACACACTGGAGTGCTGTTAGCGAGATGACTTGATGTATCACAGCTCCTCAATGCCATATGGTAAAAGCCTTGGTGTATCATGATGTGTTAGGGATGTTTTAGGAGCCAGATTTGGACATATTCTGTTCTCTCCTTTGTTGTTATGATGATGGACATGCTACAGTGCAGCCACAGGAACACTGGCTTAAGGATCCCTTTAAAAACACGTATGGTAACAAATAGAATAAGTCACCGACACATCTGGGTAAACACCCAGCTTCCACCCTCTTCATCAACCTCCATCATCCTCCCCCGTTCCCTAAACTATAAGTCACTTCATTTCTACCCAAGCTGAATTTAAAAACATTCCCTGGCAGAGCATTCATCCAGCAATTTAAAGTGCAACTCTGAACGTTAATCCTGGTGCACCAGTTCACTGACAGTGCTGATTATAAAAGCTTTAATTGCTGGCTTTAATTACTAGAGCATCGCCACTGGAGTGACAGTTTTAGGACTCTCCACTTTCTGCACCTTTAAACTTGCCAGCCAGTCGTAATCCTGTTGGGAGGGTGACATAGTGGAATTGGCTGTAGCCATGCTCCACAGTTACTTTTCAATAGTGCGCAAAGCATCTAATCAAACCTTATGAACTAAAGCACACCCCAATCTATGAGACCAGCACTGTATCCCCCCAAAGGTACCTTATTTTCCAAGTCTTTAAAGTTGCAAGAATCAATATTTTTATATTACACATAGGTCAAATGATTGAGTGTAATGTGAAATGTGCATCTCATAGGGAGAAACACACTGAGATGTATCACTCCACCTTATAACTCAACAAAAATGTTTAGGAACATTGTTTTAACTTTGAATCATAGAGTTTTTCTTTACTCTGTCTGCTCAGTCTCACAGCACTCGACTTTTTCAACTGCAGCAGGCAGCTGGATCCAATGAAAAAGCCCTGACAAACTAACTGTACCTGATTAGCAACAAACTGAAGATGGTCAAAGTTAATGGCTTAAAGATTAGATTTCTAAAAGAGCAGTCGGTCAAAAGCTGCCAAGATGAGCGGCATTAGGTAGATTGTGTCTAAACGATGCAAACTCAAAAACACATGCAAAAATCCAACACACACACACAACTATGGCAACGTGCTACGACTCAAAAAAAAATGCTGCTGCTGCTGCTGCAAAAAAAGAAGCAAAAATTACTTACTTTTTCATTTCTAATTAATAACTGCAAAATTACAATAATGAACATCCAGTCTTCGACAGAAGTGCTCCAGGCCTGTAGGGGCGCTCTGGTGAAGAGTTTTCATAGACTAATTCAAACTTTTGCACGTTTGCTGGCTTGCATCAATTCTGAATGTAATGCATGTTGATGAGGATGCTCTAAGATAAAAAAAAACAAAAACCCAAAAACGTTTAGCCTTGCTTGCCATAAAATGTGTGATTCCTAATGCTTTCCTCTGGCTGTTTTCTCTAGCGAAGGCCTCACACAGCGAGGCTTCACTACCTCAGTGCTGTTGCCTTCATTTCCTCTTGTTTCTTGGGCCCATTCAGCCAACTGCTTCTGACACATCTCTGGTTCCCTCTCTCGCCCAAAGCAGCCACTATACCAAAACTATCCAGCCGCAGAAAATCAATTTGTCCTCCTCTGACGCGTACTGCACATCCGTCACTTCAAGCCCCAGCTCGCCTGTTCATTTACAGGGAAGACTTCAGCTGGCCTCAGGAGTGTGGAGGAACTGGACCGTTGTCAGCAAGCTAAAGAGTAATTCCATAAAAAAATGACCGAAACCTCTGCAGGCAAGCAACACAAGTGATACAACAATTTTAAAGACTAAGAGAATATTTCGATTTGAGTAATTGATAATGCTAGTCATTTACAAACATGTTCATGTTTGTTTAGTTTTTGTTGAACGCGTTGGACAGTGTGGTACCTCTAATGTCATTGCTGATCTCATCCTGTATACATGTAGGTTTGTGTTTTCTCTATCATCCTGCTTGCTTTTTATTGGTTACTGCTTATGATCCAATGCTTACAGGACAGAGGCCATAGCATTACTGAAAGTAATTTGAAACAGCAAAAAAAAAAAATGCTTACAGGAGTTTTAAGATATTTTTTTTCCCATTGATCTGTATGGCCATTTTGCAAAGAGTGCTGATGTGCAAACAAAACATTTGTACGAGGACCAAACTCTCCACACAGGAGATGAATAGACTGTATATAAAAATGACAAGAAGAGATATCATTTATTTTTCTTTTATTTTGATAAAACGGTATGGCCAGTGTGCTGTGATTTACTACATGGTTTTATCTGTTCAAAGTAGACAGGACACATGTTTTAATCTTTTCTTTTTTTGCTGAGCGGTATACCTGATCTTGCTCAGACCTCTACCTGAATGCCAAGATGACCTCACCCTCATGCACCCTTGCTCTGTTTTGGAGACTGTAACCACAGAACCCTTTCCTTTATAAAAGAGCGATATTCTTCCATTTCTCACAATCCTGAGCCATAGCAGCTCTATTGCAGGGGTGGATAATGATGATTATAATGTATCTGTTTAATAGGCGGCATTCAAACTATCTGGCATGTGAAGAAGGTTTTGCTCAGTGTCTCTCTCTGAAGCCTCTTTGTGACAAACCACAGCTATTGTTGTTAATAATGATGAGCGGTGAAGTGGGGGTATAAGTATTTGACATGTGCTTGACTTAGTTTCCATGTGCTCAGGCTCTGCTGCAGTGAAACAAAGTGACATCTTTGATGCACTTTTCCATTTCCACAGTCACCAGTTGCATATTAATGATAAATCTACACCTTGCTTTCTTCACACATAAGGAGGAACCATCAAGTCGTGTTGTAGTCGTATGTGCTCCTAGATAATTCAGCGAAGGCACGCAGCGTTATGGGTATAAAAAAGCAGATAAAATCCGATTTGACAAATGGAGCATAGCAGGCACAATGTGACATTGGCATCACCACAGTTAAGACATCGTCTCACAGCTTAAGCCATGCTCTAAATATGAAGTCTTAACTAAATCTCTCAGCTTATCTGATAGCAGACACTTCAGGGAAAGTGCTGCGGCTATGAGTTTTCATCCCTGCCGCCGCTGATTTGTTAGGGCCACCTTCACTGCTGACACTGAGACTCTCCTCTCCTCTCCTCTTCACTCCTTCCATGTCCTCACTTCTCCTCTCCTCTCACTGCTTTTTCTTTCCTTCTCCCCATCTTTATTACCATGGTCTGCTGCTCCCCATCTCCAGAGGGGATTAGCAGGCTAAACACAGGGAGCGGCTCAGTAGCATATGGGAGATGATCGTAAATTCGTCCATGATTGAGGGGAGAAGCGGCGGGCCCCAACTGGGCAAGCAGAAGTTTCAAGGCGTCATATCAGGCAAAAAATGACCTCAAAGTGACATTAAAGCAACCTTGAGTGGGACTTAGTGTGTCAGCGCTCTTGCTGGAACATGATGATAAGGCTCCAGATTAACAGTTGAGACTTGTGGGGAGGGGGAATGGAATCTTTTTTTTTTTTTTTTGCGATACAGGAGATTAAGAAGAGAGGGAGATGCAAGATACATGCATGGTGAAGCAGCAGCTGCAGCATGGTTTTCATGTGATTTATTTGAGGTTAAAGTGTAGTCTTTTCTCACAGCATGCCTTTAAGGGTTAGGTGAAGAATGAGGATAGAAGTTGGCGAAGGAAGGTTTAATCTGCCTAATGTGAAAACACCATTAAAACCTTCCCTCAAAATGTCACATGAGGCCAGAATTTCAAGTTAATATTTCTCTTATTAACAGTTTGTGGAACATCATTAAAGAAGAAAGTCTTGAAAACATTAGGCATAAGAGGACATGATAATAATAAAAAAAATTATATTGGAATTTAAATAAGTTTTTCAGCCTGCCTTGTTAGTGGACCCTTGCCCGTGGCCTCTTTTGCATTGATTGCATGTCCATTATGAATGGGGATGCAATGCATTGCTAACTACAGTTCTTTCCTGGTTTAGATGAAACTAATATTTTTAGTGTTGAAAATTGGCCATTAATTAACAGCAATGCTTACAGTGTAGATATGAACCTATAAAGAGACTGTAATGTCAAAAAAGTACTACACTGAAATGTCTGCCTCTGACAAGGCCAATAGCTAATAACAGTTTAGAACTCAAGTCACCTCCTGGATCTGCACCCTGCACATTCTGTTAACAAATGTGACCCTGTTTACCTGCACTGTGACTATGCATGGTCTTAAAAGTGAACCTTGCACATGACGACAGTGACTATTTCCTGATTGTTCTCTTACCTTTTTGACTAGCCAACGAGTCAGACTTCATATTTCTTCCAAATAAAAATCAAGTCAAATTAGTTTCTTGGAAAAGGCCTTCTTAGGACACCACACAACTTGCTTGCGTGTGAAGACATTCCAAACACTTTATGAACAACTAATCCGTTGCAGAGTGCAGCTCTATCACATTCATCTCTGCCCTTTTATGCAGAGTTGACCCCAAACTTGGACGCCTTGAACTTGCTTTCTTTGTCTTGCTCTGGGAGTGGCCGTGATCCAGCTCACTATCAGCCCTTCATCTGGAATCGACATGAACCAGACTTATCAGATTTCTGCTCTGTCTAGAGACAAACATAGGTTTTTCATGTTCTGTGTGAGAATAATACCCAGTGACTCTTAAAGGAAGCTCTGCGGCTTAATCAAAAGTATAATTACACTTGTGGAAAATATTATGTCATGTGTGGCAATGGTTGGACTCTGGTGTGTAGTAATCAGCGTACATGCTGTGGATATGTCAGCAGTGAATAACTGTGGATGAAGAAAATAGAAGGACATGGATGATCTCATAAAGCAGACATGGTGTTTATAATCAGGCTGTGGATTACATGAACAAAGTCACAGTATTACAATGCTAGATCAAACTGTTATAGCTCCAGCCCCCTACAAAGATGATTCCCTGGAGTTTTTAATTAATTTCATACTTGGAATACTTAACATTCAGTATCACATGTCTCTTATCTCCATTTATCCAATTCCTGACTCATCAGCCCCTCTCATGTTCCCTTGATCGATTAACCACTCGGTTTTAGCCGGTGTGTGAATGACGCTTTTGTCTTAATATGGACCTGCTGACCAGATGCTTGTTTTTTTTTAAAGTTTATTCTAATGAAGAAGAAGAAACCGTAATGCAGTGAGCACGAGAACAGCCGAGAGCTGTTCAAAGCACTCTGTACTTGTTTTAGGATTTTAGGACATCCTTTTTGGAGACACATTGGCTGAATTGCAGCGCTGTATTAACTTCCCTCTGGAGACCTCATTTGATTCCAGTCAATGACAATTTTTCTGTAAATTGTGACTTAAGGGAGTAAGAATGAAACCTGAAAAGTTTCAACTCAGCACCCCAGTTCTGGCACTTGTAAGTGTTTTTGTGCAGCTTCTGTGTCAGGATACATCAATAAACTGCAGCAAGCAATGAAGGTGTGCACTGAGTGGGAGCAGGAGTAGAGTAGAGACTATTCCTTTGGCAGATTTAAAGGAAAACATACAGTATTATATATTCAAATGACACTTTTATTTGTGAGAGGTGGAAACAAATCTACATTCACATCTGTTCACAAACCCTGAGAACAATTTGTTTTATTCTGACACTCAAGCACGGCTACAGGCAACAGTTACTGATTCTCATTAAAGATTGTTCCTTTTCACGTTGCATTCGTCTTGTGTCGCTGGAGCCAAGCTGAAAAAACCCCCCGAAAAACATGCCCACTGGAGTTCTCATCACTCTCGTACTCGCTGTGGCAGGACTGGCAAGCGGCCGCTCCTTCAAGGGTACTCGACAACAAAACATTTTTATTCCATGTTTTCCTCTGAGAACACAAAAGAGTTCCTCTTCACCTGTCAACATGATTATTCAGTCCAGTGTTTCCCGCTGAATGCAGAGCGGTGGTCTTACTTTCCCACATGGGAGCTGTGGGAAGTCTTGAGATTTGAGACAAAGGAGGCCTACAATCTGGCCTGGATTACCTCATGCCTTTGGTCCCTGAAGTGGCCAGTCAGAGTCCCTCTCCACACTCTTAAAAAACAAGCAAGGAGGGCGAAGGAGTGAGGAGGGAAAAAGGAGAAAGAGTCGGAAATAGAGGAAGAGCGGAGGGTTGAGTACTGTAGGTAGGAGCATAAAAGGTGCCTCTAAGGAAGAAGGAAGGGGGGTAGTGAGAAAAAAACAGGGGTCTAATGTTTAGCTTTTTTTTTTTTTTTTATGATTAGGCCAAGTAGGGCAATTAGTCCAGATGGAGAAAAGGGATTGAGTCTGAGCACAGGACTACTGATTCACAGAGATGGTTCCTCAGGGACACAGTTCACCTGGTGTGAACTTCCCATCCAGAGCTTCAGGGCAGCTGACCTGACACAACACCCAGCACGGCATCACACACATGTTTATTATTGGAGACCTTAAAACCAATACATATACGCCTGAAGCCACACTGACCTCATGAGTTTTTTGTTTTGTTTTGTTTTTACCAGAGAGAGTCACCAACAAAAGTGTTTTTCTTGTTTGCAGATTTGGTTTCAGTGATAGATGTTATTTTTTGTGTTCTCAGGGAGAATTTCTATCCCAGATCACTGTGCTACATTAAACAGGTGGTAACAAAAGGCTTCATCATGGCTGACAGTAACAACCTGTATGTTTAATTAACTGTTGTCTGTTTTTAAGTTTCATTTCTGTCCATTTGGGGGCAGAAATCCCCATAAAGCTCATCATCTTATAAATTTCAACATAAAGCAGCATAATCCGATTTATACGGAAAATGTCTTTTGTTTTGTTTTTCAAAGAGAAATTAAAGTTACAGAGATTACACTTCAGATGATTCTGTTGATTTGATTTACCCTTTTCTTTTTAACAAAGATAGACCCTTTATTGTTGTTACATGCAAGAATTAAACACCATTTTGACAGCAATCCTGTACAGCAACATTTACAATCTGGTCCAAAATATTATTTTTTTTAACATTAACATGTACAAATACATTGCCTGCTATTTACATATGAGACAAACATGAAGGACCCTTTGCCTTTACAGGACAGCAGAAGAAATACAGTAAATGTGGGGAATTAAGCCGACCAGTATGTGTGACCGCACTGAGGCCTCTGTAAATTGAGCACCTGCTTGACTAACTGAGCTAAACCAAAGTCCTTCTTTTAATAAAGTTTAAACTGACTCTTAAAAACAGATCTGGTACTTTTGTTGCAGAACAGGCTTGCTCTACTGAACCTGCACCCACAGTTATGATGGCACCTGGTCCCTAAATTCATCTGAGAATAAATGCTGAAAGGTGATAATGAACACCACTAGAGGTCACCAGAAACAAGACTTTGAGAAAAATTAAAATACACAGCTTCAAAAGTTGCTACAGATTCGGTAATAATCTGTGAAACATTTTCAACAAACTTCCCCAATAAAAATAAATGAAAAATCTGTTGACACTGCAGCAACCTCAAACCACTTTCATGGCGTGATCACAGAACAAGATGATGTTTGTGTCTCTAAAGCCTGTATTTGTATTTGCTGCACAGATTTAAAGACGGTAAACTTGTGCAGATATCTCTTGCTGTAAATGAATGATGTTGAAAAAGTAATGAGTTTGCAAAATCTTTTTGCTCATAAGCAAATAAGAACCGTTCAGAGTGATTTATTTTGAATCAACCTCAAACACACCACAGGTTCCAACATTGAGTTTAACAGCTACAATTTTCTCACTGGCACTGTGAGATATTTTTGCAAAAATGTAAAGTGCATTATAAATAAAATATCATCATTATCATCATCATCATTATTACTTCTGTTCATACCTTCTGTAATGTTAACATTATGCACGGTTAGACTATCTGCTGCTTATTTAAAGTGCGTTCTATAAGGACTCAGCATTTGTTTGTTTTTTCACCTCCAGAAAAGAAATGAGGATTTGACTATTGCCATGAAATGTATGATGCTTTTGCACCTGTGGCCTCGACAGCGTGTTGTTCCTCATGTGAATCTATGACAGTGGAAGAAAAAACGTGGTTAAATTGATAATTCACTTTTAAGAATTTGAACTTCAAAGTTGATGGAAAAAAGGATTGTTCAGAGCAGGTGATGAAATCTATGTGGGGAAAATGTAAGTTCTGGCAACTATCACCTCAATATCTGAGCGTATCAAACTGTCTCAGGGAATCAAGTGTTTCAAATCATAAATGAATTGGAAAAACAGCTAATATCTCACTGGACTGAGCTCCATTGATTTTACCCTCAGAAAAAAAGAAGAGAAAATCACTTTGCAAGCAGCATGAAGCTGTTAGCTTACTGACTTAACCTTGAGGTGTTGAATACATTTTCTGTCATTTGGTGTGATCTGTGTTGCCTTATAGCATGAGAACTGAAGACCACACATATAGGCCTAAGCTTCAGTGGTGGTTAGCCTACCAAGATGGTTTAGAAAAAATCAGGGACTGGTGATGAAACCACTAAGCTATGAAAAGTCACAACTAGGAGAGGAATGAAAGAGCAAAATAGTTTTTTCAATAATAATTGTCAAGGTCTCATAAGATGTTGTAACATAACACTCAATGCTATTTAGCGTGGAAAATTATGGACACAAATTCTCTGTATAAGAATCTTTTTGACAGTGATCGAGAAACAGTCAGTTAGTCTGCGATGTTATTAGGCCGATGCATTACCGTATGTTTTTGAAGTTTAACCTAAATGGCCTATAAAAATCAGATGAAATAAATACAAAAACAAACAAAATAGCAGATGATTGGTAGCTGAAGTCTAACAAAAGATAAGCTATGATAAGGTCAGATGTTTCTTTTCTCAGTGGGACTTCACAGTGCTCATGATGCAGGAACAAAATATCAAAGAACTCATAGGCTACATTTATTCTTCAGTAAAACATGTCTAATAATCATACAATTCCTTCCATACTATTGGCTAAAGGCCTATGTGACTAATTACAACAATACGCTATGTATCCTAATAATTAAGATTAAATGGGAAAAAAAGATAAGACAGACAACTTCCTGATCTCGTTGCAAAGATGAAAACATTGTCAGTCTTTTGATTCTGGGGCATTTTTTTTCGTCGGAATATTGTTCCAACTCAGATATATTTTCAGACAATGTTCATAACTTTTCAGAAGTCATCATGTTTAACAACACTGTGTGAAGCAGGCTCCACTGATCTACAGGCTCTAAACAACTTCCCTAAAAAAGTCTACATAAAAAAAGGCTATTTAAAATAGAGGAAGTCTCGGCTTTTTTTTTTCCTGGACATAGAACATCCGGGACTTTGAATTCTGTGCACTTTTTATTGTTTATAACACAACAGGTAACGTGAGAGAAGAGAACGCAGTTAAAATGCAGACATGGGTCAGAAACGTCTTCAGCTGGCTTTACTTTTTAATAATCTATAGATTTACAATACTGCAACACATCTCACTGTGCTTCAGGTTGTCAGCTCTAATGCAGGCTTATAATGTATATGGCAGCCTCTCATCTGCACTGCATATTTAAACTGTGTGTCAGCATATAAATATATGAACACATTTCTATACATATGGAACATCTATTATTAACTATGAAATATGAATATGAAAACAGATTTTTTTTCTCAGTTTTTCTGTGATTACAGCAACTCAATGTATTTAATGACATGAATACATTTATTTAATGTAATGTTGTTTATTCATCTGATTATGCACAGATGAATGCAGTCATACATTCATAATTGCACAGCACAACAGCAGTGCATTCTGTGCATACAGCCTTTTCAGGTGCAGATTTCATTGAGGCTATGTTTTCAGTACAGATATTGAACTTAAGTTTGATTCTATTCTATTGTTTTAGACATTTTTTTTGTCCTCTGTAAATCATAAACTCATTCATACATTTTGTTTCAGTATATTTTGTCATATCCATATTTATTTCTACTGACACAGGCATAGTACTCACCCGTCAGCCAGTGCCTCCACGTCTCTCAGAAGCTCAGTGAAGCCGGGTCCGTCTCTCGGTGACATCTGCCATCAGCAGTGCATGACTGTGGAGAAATCTGTTGAGAGCTACAGGGCACTGTACTGAATGGTTCCCATTGATCTACATTTGCCTGACACTGTGACTGACAGAGCCAATCAGCCTATCATGGCCCTGGAGACGGACAGACACTCATTTACAGGTGAGATGGGGTGGGATGAGTTTGATTGATTGGCAGGCTGTCACTGAGCCAGTGGGGCATTTCAAAACCATCTCTGCTCGGTGGGAGAGCAATTTTATGTTGGTGTAGGAGTGTGTGTATGCAAGTGTTTGTGAGTGTGGGTGGTCAGCCTTGTACAAATTACCCAGCGCACCTTCACTGTGGTGACAGGTAAAGAGCCAGGCTGTCAGGTTGGCTCCGCCCACATCTTAAAAGACTGTCGGAATTAAATAACCTATTAGCCAGACACACTACCAAGTCACAATTATACTGACTCTAAACACTGAAATAAAGACTCTACAGTATGCACACATACTGACACGCCCCTAAGATCTTTCCCTCCTTTGCCTGTTTTTTCAGCCTCCCTCCTCCGTTCTCTCTTTCTGTCTTTCTCTCTTACTCCTACTACTCTCCACCCTGTGGTTCAGTGTTGGATTCAGCAGCGCCATTACTCAAACACAGCCTGTCAGCACAGATAACAGTTTGTTGTTTAACACTGTACAGAGCCCTGCATGGCATTGGCAAGCCAAAATCTAAAAGAAATTTTTTTGTATTCCCACTGTTTCCCACGAATTACAGTCAGCATTTCAAAGGTGGCTTTAAGCCTTACATGTGAATTAAATTTGCCTTTCTGTCATATTCTATTGCAAAAAAAAAAAAAATCATCATCATTTAAAGAGAGGGAAAGTGTTAAATAAGTGTTATGTGCTGGTCAGCATATTGAGACATCAATCAGAGAAGAGAAGAAAGGTTCCTTAAAGAGCTTCAATTTGTCCATTTGTTAACTTCCTGTTTCACAGCTTCAGCCTATATTTGCTTTACAGTAGGTCTTTGGTTTGGAAGCTTGGATTTCTGCTCTGATGGGATGTCAGCCTGACAGGGTTTTAAATTACCTTGTTGTCCTGAGTACATCTACTGCCCTCAAGTGGCCAGGATGTGTATGTCACGCACCAACAATGATACTGTAGATTCTCCTGTAGAGCAGGGTGGATTATTTAGACCACGTCTAGTGTGAGTTAAAATTGTACTTGAGGCTTGAGAATAATAGTTTCTCCAGTTATTTACCTTCATGGTTTGACACCAGGATCTTCATGATAAATATGAGGATATTTACTTAATCACTTTACATTTGGTAGGGACTCTTTATTTCCTACCATGACAGATCCCAGACTATTAGTGAAAAGTCTCAGTTGAACAACACTCACAGTTTGTTGCTGTTTCTTCCCCTGGGTGGTCTGCTTCAGTGATGAGGTTTCGTGGGAGAGGAAGCACGTGGTATTACAGTTTCCTGACGGTACAGTTTGGTGTGTTGGCGTGTGTGTTATTGATGTGCTGTTGACGTGTTTCTATGAGGCCAGTCATGCTCCACTGGAACCTGGTTTACTGGAACACACCTGTTGCTGCTGATCCCAGCAAAAATAACTTCCTTTACGCCAAGGAAACATCAGGGAAATGTAAAAAAAAAAAAAAGAAGGCATTTTTTCGCGAGTTCAATTATTTACACACCTTTAAAACATCTCTTCCTCCCTCTATGTCTACTCTTTCATCTGCTCTCTTTTTGTTTTTATAGTGGATGTTTTATTTGTAGGAATGTTGAGCAGAAACCTTGAAGACAGCCGGGGACATATAACTGAATAGTTGTGAAAAGTCGAGAACAAGCCAACAATTCTGAACACACTGAACTACATAGACCATTTGCCAGCATGTCCACCGACACCTTCTGCCTGCACATATATTCTCACTCTCATGTTGTTCTTCATGTCCAGGCATCCGCAGACTGCTCCTTGTTGCGTTTGGATGATTTTGGAACCTATAGGCTGTTTTACCAAGTGCACGAGTCCCTGAACAGGCTTCACACCTCGGGTTTGGCAAAGGATATTTCCTGTGATAATAACCTGAGCAGCAGGAGATGTATTCAAACAATAAATGCACAGTCAGGAAGGCAATAAGGAGACGGGGAAGTATAAAAGGTGACTGCTCAGCATGAACTTGAAAACAGATACGGATGATTTACTTCAACAAGTAGTGTGCATTTTTAAAACTTTTTTTAATCACCTTTTTTTAACAAATCTGAATTGTTTAAAATTCTTGCACTTGAAGGTTTTTGTTAGATAAATCAAAAGTTGCATCGAGTGAATCAAAACAGAAAATTTAGGATGAAAGAAGTGCACTGTGTGCATGATGGGGTTTTTCATAACTGACTGTTCAGTGTTTGTCACAGCTGCAGTTCTGTCTGTTAGCTCCTCAACTAATTTTATTTTGTATTTCATTGTGCACTGTGTGCTCTCTTTTTGGCTTTTTGTCTCTTTCTCCGTTGTGGGACAAATAAAGTCAAATTTATTTTTCACAATCCAAATACATTCATTTTTTCATCTCCACATAAACATATATGCACGCACACATCACTCCTCTTGAACCACAGGGAAATGAAGTCTCTTGATGTCACATCACGTTGCACAGAATTATTTAGAGACCCTTTCAGAGAGCATTTAATTTCTCTAACTTTACAACGCTTAATACAGAATTCATCCAGTGTACCAGAAAGGAGAGTAGATTTCCATCTGAGCAAAATTAATCATCTTGCCAACAAAGTGACAAATGCTATACATACACATAATTCAGTCAATTAATGCAATTAAGGCAGGCTTTCCCAATCTTAAGAGCCTGATCCTAGATCAGGTGGCATGGAATTCAAATTGGGTCCCCTGAAAAGTCTAATTATTGCTCAATAAAAGATATTGTTGCCTGTTTTTTTTTTTTTTTTTTTTTTTAATGATGCTGTAGCCCATGCATGCTAAAAAACGATAAAACTTACAGTATATCTTCTTATCTCTCATCTAGGATACATTTCTGGCAGTACATAACCTGCACTAAGATAAATAAAATCCTCACTTAGTGCTCAAGTCTCATCTGAGCCTTAGATCTATTTCTGTCTCTGTTCGCAGTAATATACATAAAAAAGCCTGCATGTGGTCTAAAATTGAAAAAACTATCACGATTGGAAAAACAACAACAAAATGATTTTAGCAATACGCTGAAAGTGTTTTGCTTGGCGTGGGATCATGAGCCAAGAAAGTTTTGGGAACCACTGCCTTTGAATTAAGGGGTGAGAATCCCCCCCCCCCCCCCCCCAGATGGCAGTAATACACAAATAAGCCAATATCAATTCAGTCATGAGCGTCTATGAATATGTTAATGTTAATGCTAAACAGAGATTTCAAGGCAAGTGAGGGTCTACATTGTTTTAACATTTTGGAAATTGTATGAGCAGTGATTTCAGTGTGTGAACAGAGAAAATGTTTTTATCTGAGCAAGTTAATTAGCAGAGCAGGAGAAGAGCCTTACGTATGCTCTTTGCACACTATATCATTATCACTTAGCTCATATGAATCTGAAACTGTGCTCAACACACAGGTTCAAAGCCAACTTTAACTCATCTTAATGCGCCTGCCAAATATTTTCTTACAATTACAACTTGCTTCATTCCCAGAATGTAAAAAAAAGGATGATTGGAAAAACGTTAAACAGATAATTTCTCTCCATTTCTTAATTCAGTTGTAATAGCTTGCAGTGCTTATCTTTCAAGAAAACACATGACTTCATGTTACCTTACCCTTTTGAGAAAGCAATTTGTTTTGCAGTCAGCAGTGAAATACATCCAGTACATACAGTCATACATCATGAGAAGGACACCTCAAAGTAAAAAGTCCAACAGACAGTAACACAATAGATAAAAAAACAGATGGAAAAGGGAACATCATTCTTTTTGTCCCACATGCTGAATCTGAACGCAGCAAATTCAACTCCTTTGAATGAAGAATGACTGTGATCTGCTAGCACTGACTAAGACTTCTTTAAAGTCTTTACTCTTTATACAAGGTCAGAGAGGGACAAACATGACATTTTGTCACACAATTTAATGATAGTCTGCATTTTGCTGCGATTCTTAACGCTTAGTTACCTGTACCAGGTGATTATGCAGAGAGTTAAAACTGTTTCAATAAAACGAGAATAAACCATCTTCAAAAAAGTTGTTAAAACTCTGAAGCTTCCAGAGAAAACCAACCCCCTGGTGGGATTTTTACAAACAGCATGAGTTCAAAGCTCAAAGGTCAGTTTGTCATCGATGATGGTACCCAGGTACGTATATTGATCTAAAGCATCAACAGCCTGGTTGTTTATAAAAACAGGGGAGAAGACAGAAGGATTTTTCCTGAAATCCACTGTCATTAATTTTGTCTTTCAGACATTAATGTCCTTGAAGGATGCAGCTGCACCTGTCTGTAAAGTCACTCAGGACTCTGCTGTGATCCGGGTCATCAGTGCTGAGGAGGGAAACAATCGCTGAGTCATCGGGAAACTTAATGATATGCAGGTTCTGACGTTTGCTTTGACACTCGTGTACAACATACATAAAAGAGGAGAAAGAACACGTTACATAAACAAGAACACATGACATATGTTGAGACTTTGGTTTTTCTACTAGAGACTAAACAGAGACTTGTATTGACTACTAATTGACTTTTCACAGCCAATTATTTACCATGCAAATTTCTGATCAACAACCCTGTGAGAGATGAGCATATTATTATGCAAGAATCCTCCTCCACTGTAAGACTAAATAGATGGTGTTCTATGAATATACAAGAAATATCAGGAAGACTCGTCTGTTTGCTTTTACAGTGAAGTTTTACACATTGATTTTAGAGGAAAGTGTCATAAAACATTCAGTTTATTAGAAGCACTTTAGAGAGAAAACAATGATAAAAGGTGGCACTGTTGGATTGGTTGAGTCATCAAACAGGCCAAAAAGTCCTTTGATTTGATAAATATATTGCCTTCATAACAGAGAAATAAAACATTGGCATTTTTTCCTGGCTGAAGATTAGTTTATTATCAAAGCTGCTGTTTCCTGATAATCTGAACCGCTTTCCAATAATGCAGAAGGGAGGAGGAGGAAGAGGAAGAAGAGGAGGAGGAGGGAGGAGCAGGAACAATCAGCCGATGCAGTGGAAGATGGTTTGCAGCCATACAATTGGCTGCTTGAAAGTCGGCAGCTGGCCACAAATCAACACTTAACGTTTAGGAGGCTGGAGGATTCTGGGAAAGCGTGTAACAACAGCAGGCAATATAACAGCTTAAATAATCGCTTGTAGATTTACTGTGGATATTACAAGAACTGCTGGCTGGGTGGAAGATGCATAATCATGCTTCCAGGAAGAGAGCTGAGCAGATCGACTTCTGACTGTGGTTGGATGTTATTAAGCCAATTTCCATTTAAATGAATGATTGTATTATTTTAATATTGGGTTATTGAGGTGGTTGTGGATGTGTTTAAACAGAATGATTTGTTAAAAACTCTTCCAGGAGAGCATCTTCAAGGAAAAAATTTTCATTCAGTGATACACAAAGATATCGTTGGATATATTTTGAGATGTTGCAGCTTAGGGTCTGCTTAGAATTGACGTAATACCTCCCTTTCACCAGCAGAGGTCAGCACATACCTGCTAACCAAATGAATTGCTGGAGCCAAATCGATGCTTTCTGGAACATGCGTGTGTTTTGAACATTTTACCAGGAAACGGACTGATTACTTTTCCTTGCATCATGTTATGCAGGCTCACACTTGACTCCAGCTCGGAGCTGCAGAGCAGTATGCTAGTGTCTTCCAGAAGTTGGCTGTGATTTCCAGCCTGGTTTAATGGGCTAATTATGGATTGGCCTCTAATGTGTTTCCCATCTTTGCTTCTCTTGCTTCTATGGAACACTTTTCTGGCTGCATGTTTTACTTTGGATGTTATTGTGAATCCTGATACCAATGAACCTCTTTTACAGCATGTTGAGAGTGCTGCACTTATGTGACATGACATGTCTTGCAGTTGTACTCGTGCTTCATACCTTAAATTCAGCTCACTGCAGCACATGATAAGGCAAGGGGGGGCGAGGGAAGAATTGTCTTGTCACATGCTATCACCTGACTGAAGGACGAGTGAGCGAACACGGGGTGCTGTTACAGTGTTAGAGTACATAAGTAGTTCTGTGATTTAGAGCTGGATACACAGCCTTATGGAAGGATGGAGGTCATGTGGTGTTGGTATGCAGCAGGACACCAGCGCCATCCAACTCTAGAGGTATGGCATGCTTAGTTGTGACATCACTAGCCTGCTGACTGCATAACTGATAAAGAGGCATGTCTATGTTTGGACATTGTTGCAATGAAACCAAGTAAGGATGCAAAAAATGTAAAAGCAATGATCACACTTTGAGTTGAAGGCCACGGTTGTCATATCAGAATTTTAAACTTTATTATGATTCTCGTTAAAAAATTATACAATATGCCTATTTTTGATACTACGACAACAACAATAGAAATCCTGGGAATCTTATTATTTGGTAGTTTAGTCTTTTTCAAACACCAACAATTGCAGGCACACTGTCTGACTTGCACAAAAATGGCAAATCAGCAGTGCTGAAACCTAATTTGTTGTGCAATTTAGAGTGAGTATAGGAGATGGTCTGCAATTTCTGAATGAATTAATTCCCTCATCTATGCACAGGTTTCTATGGGATAGATATAGTTTTTTTAAGTTCAGGTACTTCTTGACACTATTAATCCTAAAAGCAACAGAGATTGTATTTGTGAGCAAACATTCCTCATCATCAATCATAACTAATCTGATTTCTTATTCTGCTCATGTCTGCCCTGGATTAAACAAAAAAAAACCCTTATTTCCCAGGGGCTGTTATTATCTAATAGCTCGTGTAACCTGTTGGTTTTTTCCCATGACATTTGGTAAAATCTACCCAGCATGCTAAAAAAACCCAACGTTGTTTATATGACTTTACCTATCTTGTCTGCCTTGGTTTTATGCCAAAACAGAACTTTATGCCTATCCTCTCTGTGCTCTTCTGTCTTTATAACCACAAGCGGCCCATAGCCTGGAGGTTAAAACAGTCTGATAGGTTTTCTTCATACTGGATTTTTCCTCTGTCATACTTTTTGTTGACTTTGCATATTTTGGAACATCCCAGACCAGGAGGCTAAGAATGCAATCTCACCTTATAAAGGTCTATGTGAAACAACAGGGTCAAAGTTGTCTGGGTGGTCAGAACTAGTTCTCATGACTTTGATGTCCCAGGCTGTCACGTTAAGTACTCAGCAGAGCCAGCTGTGACTGTAAAACGTGATCAGATGTAGGTCATGAAGCTGATATCAGGGAGAGTAAAAGATGACAAATACTTTCCTGTGTGTTAAAGTGGCACCATACCTCTGTACTGTTTTAGAGCAACAGTAACAACCCAATTTCCCCCTGGGATTAATAAAGTATCTCTGATTCTGATTCAGAGAAAAAGATTGGAGCAATGAGTATGAAATCTCAAGGATTTTATCGTTCGCAGTCAGATACAAACCACCTGTTTACTGTAACAGGAATATGAGGGGGAGACAAGCTGTACACAGTGGAGAATTTAGCCTTGCAGTAACAACAAACAGCGGTGTCAAACTTCAGTCAGTGCATTGTCTGTCTGTTCTGTATTTGTTCAGAAATAAAACTTTTCCCGCAAGCCTTTTAAAGCTTTGACAGCTGAAAAAAAGCATCAAAAGCAACCTTTGCCTGCACAGAAAGGTGAGAGATTGCAGATACAGGGTGATTTTTTGAGTGTACTTTCACTTGGGAAAGAAACAGTAGCAGTCTGATTTTGACTTTGTATCATTTCTGAATTCCCTTGTGACCTTTTCTTGCAAAGTGGTACCTCTTTACAGTAAAGCTGCCCCTTTTTTGAAGCATGACTTTTGCCTTTAAGTTGTGTCAAAGTCCCTTGGGGGACCATAAACCCTTTCAAACCAAAAAACCCAACTTTCACCTCCCCCACACAGAGAGTGGGATGTGCTGCTCACTGACTCAAACTTGACATTGGTGGGCTTTCAGTTCTGTTTGCAGTTAACATGGATGCTTTTCAATCAGCAATGAGTAGCAGAAAGGCCCCCTATGATGCACACATGCATGGAATTTCAAAAACATGATATGCCGGCAAAGAAATGCATCCAGGCTCTACAGCTTGTGTTCTCAACGTGCATGTGCTGAAGAAAGAGAAAGGTGAGAGGAGGGTGTGGGGGGGAGTAGGTAAATAAATGGAACAAAGAAATATGGTGCAGGACATTCTGACCCAGAGTGAGGAAGCGAGAACACAAGGCTAGAGTAACACTGTGTGCCTCCTTTGGCCCTTGTGATGGTGCCCCCACGCCAAGACTGTCAATAGATCACAGAGGGGCAACACACATGCACATCTGCAAACACCAACACACGCACTTAACATTGCCTATTGCAAACACTCGAATCATTGTGCACACGCACTTGCACACTTTCACATAGTTATTGATGTTCTCCAAAGGGAGCAGGAAAGGAGATCAATAGCTATTAGAAAGCACTGTGAGGTTGTATTTCTCTCTCTTGCCTCTAATGTAAGCTGGCTATGATTTGTTTTCAGTAAAAGTGCATAGCCATTTCTTTTCATCTGGTCACTTGCTATTACAGTAACAACTTAATATTACCAGCAGCACATTTCCTATTCCTCTGTGCCCGAGAAGCTATATTTGTGTCATACCCTTAAGTGATGACAAGATGGCTGCAGACTATATATAACCATTTTAACACCAAACCCCTAAAAAATAATAAAGTAATAAAAAGGAATTTGACAGTGACTATTTCATAATTGCAGTGATAAGTTTGCACTAAGACTCGATAAAATCAGCACATTTATGAGAGCTTAGCTGAACTGAAGAAGAGACAACTTGTCCCTGTGCAGCTCCACATGACTTTCTTTTATAGCGGGTTCAAATGGAGAGACTCCAGAAATAGCCACCTGGAAGGACATGCTGTTTATGAAGCATGTGTCTGTAACACATGTTTTGAAAAAAAAAAAAAATGAAAAAAAGTTTTCATAAGAAGTGATGCTGCTTTGACAAAAGGCATGAGTAATTGGATTTGGGTCAGAGAACATTGTGATATTGCTTCCTCTCGATATGGGCACTACTGCTATAATAGTATCTGCAGCTGACTCTCTCTATTTGGTCAGTTGTTTGTTTAGAATTTAAAACAGAGTCCTATTTTAAGGGGTCAGTGGATGGAGCAAAGCGAATTGCAGAGCACTTGAGTGCAATGCTTGAAATTTAATATGGGGGTAAAGAGTACAGGACATGCATGCCTGATTGCCCAAGATGTTATGTTCAATGTTTGCAAAATGATGGCTTGATGATTGCTGAGATGGATGCTAGAAAGAAATGTTGCACATGTAGAGCATAGTGTGCATTCAGAAGAGAGCTGCAGACGCACAAACACATGCAATGGAAATAGCTAATGCATGCTGTGGTAGGTGTAAATATCCGTGTACATATGTGATTATGCATAAACCATTTACATATCACAACACTGGAGCAAATAACCAATGTTGTAATGCACTTTCTGCATAATCGTTTACAGGATCACTGCAATCCGTGCTCTGTTTGCTTTGAGTGTGCCTCCCTACCCACGATGCCATGTGTGCCGTTCTCTCCATGTACACATTACCAACCTGTTCTCATAAACCTTGGGGGAGAACTTCACACACTTGTTCCAGTTTATCATGCCTGAAGTGCAAAATCTCCCATCAAATAGTCAGAATCTGCTCACTGTGTTAGGTATCATAGCAGCAAAGCAGACAGCTGAGAGGAAAGGTGTTTCAGTGGTCGGTGCTTCCATGTCACAGTTTGACACTCTCCTCGTGTTGGGTTTGAGGGTTTTCAAATTGACTTTGTGCAGTAAAAAAAAAGTATCCCAGTTGCATCTGTAACATCTACTGAATGTGTCATGATGTGATTTTGTTTATGTTGTATGTCTGTGTTTTGAGTTCTGTTTTATTAATTCTCTAGCGTTGCCTCTTCTGTGTTTCTTAGTTCAGTCTTCAGTGTTTCCTGTTTTAAGTCGTAGTTCTGGTCTTCAGTGTTGTCTTGTTTCCTGCCTCTCTGTGTTTCCCTCCTGTCTTGATTACCCTGATTGTCCTCACCTGTCTTATTAGTCTTACCTGTGTCTGATTACCCCATGTCTATGTAGTCTCTGTGTTCTTGCTTTTTGTTTCATAAATATTCTTTGATTTTGCAATTGGGTCCTCCTCCCTGTTTTCTACCCGCACCCGTGACAGAATGTGTTGCATCGTCTGTATAGATAGATAGATAGATAGATAGATAGATAGATAGATAGATAGATAGATAGATGTAGAATGTATGTAGTACTTTGAACTCTTTTTAATACAAAAACTGCCTTGTGACTTTACTGAGAGCTACAGTAAACATGAGTTTCAGCTTACTTATTCATGTGATTGAACCTACTGTGCAGTGCTGTGAGGCTTCCTGGAGCAGTGCACTGACAAGTGGTGTAGGTTTTTGTCAGGCAATCGTTTTTTGTTTTTGTTTTGTTTTTTTTTGTGTTCAGTTTAATTTTGTGATGGAGTCATTGTTTGTTGAGAGACTGATCCAGTGATTGCTTGGGATCTTGACTCATTATTAGAAAAAAAAACTGAAATGAAAATGATGGGTAATAACACATTATGATGGATTTTTTTTGGACCATGCACACAATGAGAGACAACAAGAAAGTCTATGGCATCACTGGCCATGTATGACATTAACAAAACATTGATAACAATTCCGGCATTATCATTTTCCTTCAGAGTACTGTGAAGTGCAGACACAGAGCATCCACCTCATTCTTCTCTCTATTAAAGAGCCACATGCTCGACCGTCAATTAGAGTTCAGAGTTCAATCAGTAGCAGAATGAAGGGTCAGTGGGTCAGAGGTCAGTCCTTGTGTTGTAATTGTACTGTCCCCAGGGCTGTGTAAGAGGGACCAGACAGCTGTCCTGCCCCATAAAGACACATTAACCCTCCCTGGCTAAATGCAAACTGGACCCGTGAATGGCTGTGCTCAGGCAGGGCTGATAGTCAGAGTGATCATTGATCCGTCTCTCTACGATGAGGTGATGTGATTGTCATGTTTTTTTCTTTTTTTAAACTTCAATTCAAGTTGCATTAATTTAAGTATTTCTTTCATTTGTATAGCACTCCACACTGCAGCTCTCTGCTTGTTGATAGATTGATCATTAGGTTATGACAACATTTCCAACATGGCGACTGTTCACAATTCTTTAGAAACCAATGGATGACATCACTAATACATCCATGTTTTGTACGGTATGATGCTGACACGCAACAATAACTCGGTGTCTAGCTAGAGGAAAGTTAGGAGCACAGGCTCTGATTGGTTAATAAACTTAACACAAGGCATTAGCTGCAAAATCTCTTTGATCTGTTTGGATCACATGATCCTAGGATCAATGGAAAATTGATAATCTATGTGTAAAGTATGCACTTCCAATAAATACCTTTGTCAGTGGCAGTGTTTAGAGCGTATAGGCGCAATGTTGATCTGCTGTAGAATGGTAAATCAGCTTAGACTTAAGTGCACAAAAAAAGTCAAACTGTGCTTTCACAACTCTCCTCTCACTCTCACTGTATCTGCATGTATCATACAGGTGTCAGCTGGTAGCAGTGTGTGAAAACAGCCTGTCACTTTACTTTAGCAACGTTATCCTGCAGGCAACCTTAGTCTGTAGCTGTAGTCTGTACCAAGCAAACGCCATTATAGAGAGCTGTGTTGGCTTCAAAAACTGAACAGATCCTAGCAAGAGAAGCCTGAACAAAGACACACTGATCAGCTAAAGGAACGATGCAATGATGTCACATGTTCAACATTGTGAAAACTCAAAACATGTTGTTACAGATGCAGCAAATGTGTTATTGGAAGAAGGACGTCTGTTCTGTCTTTGTAATGTTGTATAACTTTGTTGGTGGTTAAGATATACTATTAATGAAATGATAATTGATGATTGATGATGATTTTATTCAGCATTGTCTTGGACTCAGATATTTCAATAATTCTCTTATTATAGATGTATCAAACTGTACAAACAAAAAACGATGTTCGAGATCAAGACTGATTTAGGTATCTCTAAAATGCCACGTTCTAAAGATATTAAGGATACAGTAAATAAACATGCGTGTGTGAGTCTTGTACCTATTATGCTGTACTGTAAGAGACATCACAAATGCATCTTGTGCATTGTGTGTCCGTTAAGTGGTGCTGCTCTGTGTGTGGTGCAGCTGTTGCTTCTCCCCTGGGTGAAGAGGAGAAGAAAGGGGACAAGAGGAAAAGGGTCTTTGCCCTTTACTGTGCTGCTGCTCCTCTCATTCTCTGCCTACGTCTCAGGTTTCACAGCCCACACGCCTGAATCACACAGTCACCCATAATGCGCACATGTACACTCACACACTTTCTCATAGCCGCGGGGATGATTCACGGTTACCCCCCTCATTTCCCTGGGGAGCAGTGACTCAGGGTGAGAGGAGAAGAAGAAGAAACAGAACAGGACACATAATACAATAGAGTTCTGTGAAAAGTGAAAGAACAGAGTGGCGGAGTATCATGGTGTAAGCATGAGCAGTTTGGCCTTCAGCCCTTTGAGGAGGCAGCAGGCACTCTGTGCAGCTCAACTCGCGCTAAACATGAGCTTCATGATGCGCAATGCCTGTCTTAGTCACCACAGCAACTGTTCTATGGAGTTCAATAGAGGGACGTTTTCTGCAAAAGACTGTAATGAGTGTTTCAGGGAGTGAAGGTTTCACTTAGTCCACTCGTGCCTCACATTGTTACAAAGACTGTATACAGTGAGCAACAGGCCCCCTTGAAGAAGAATACAGTGTTTAACTACTGCTTCCAGGAATTAAATTACAATGGGAATGGCTGGAACAGACCAAGCTGAAATATCTCTTTTTATCTTCACTCCAGAAACGAGGGAGTCCTTTTTTTTTTTTTTGCAAGAATCTGCTACAACCTACTTTTTCTTCTTTTTTTTTTTTGCAAAAAAAACCAAAACCAATTATTATGCAAATGTTAGTTGTGGCTGAGGTCGGGACCTGACAAATCAAGAGAACCCACAAAATTACCCTAACATCAGGGGACTGCAACAACATCTCCATACCAGTCCTGCACTGCAAACACAGCTTCATGAGCCCTTAATTAAGTCTTCCATGTGTTGAGTACTCATTATTATCTGACAGATATTTGTCTTGTGAAGTGGTTAACTATATCTATGTTGTTTTTTGCTAACAAAGAGAACAAATTCAAAGTAGTGGACTAAACATGTTAAATAATCTCCATGAAGGTTTTAAAAAACAAACTCTTATTGATCAGTATTGATCTTGGGATAAGAGAGAGATGTTAACGTCTATCCTCTTTTTGGGATGTTCTACAGACCAAAATTGTTTGCTTAAAACATGTATTAAAAAAATGAGTGAGCATTGTTCTCAAATGTTAACAATAGTGTTCAAGCATTCATTGTCTCATGAAGCAATACCTTTTAATTTTATAGATACTTTGATTTCTTCCATTAAAGTTCATGACTGTAGTCTGCATGAGAGTTAGATAAGCAATGGTGTAAAATGAGTGCCACAGCTCTTATCACAGTATCTGCTTATTGTGCAGCTATGCCCTAACAGGCAAGTCACACAAGCAAAAACTATAGCCCACAAATGATGCAATGTGTCTGTAAAGGTGCTGACAGATAAGTGAAATGTTTCAGAATTACATTCTAGGAAAACACCCTGCTATCTTGATCCAGCATTGGTTCTCTAAATGATCTGTCCGAAGCCAAGCACAAAAGCACTTAGTCAGAAAACACCTCGACCTTTTGATCTCTTCATATCTCTCTCTGTATATTCTTCCGTCTTTCCCTCATGATACAGTCATTGCTACAACCATTGTGAGAGTAGCTACACTCTCTAGCCAAGTAGTCCTAAGTGGTGCATTTATGAGCAGTCTACCAGTGTGACCTTTTTCAGAGTGTGTAAAATAAAGCATCTTAAAGCATGGCCAGACCACATGGTGCAGAGTTGAGTGTGAGAGGGAGAGAACCTTGCAGCAGTCGGGTACATGACTCACGGCTCTTTCTCTCTTGGATGCTTTCAACCCTAGGTGGGTGTGTGTATGTGGGATTGTCATCATGTGTAGTAGCTTGTGGTGATAATCGACAGCAGATAATGTCACATCACTTCATGCACACACAGATTCAGTCTCGACTGAAATGCATCAAAATGTTTAAATATGCACTTGTTTTAATGGGTAAACTAAATCCTGCAAATTAGTTTAGAAGTTTCCAATTTAAACCGAAATGTAGGGTGGAATATTCGTTCAAAGCAACGTCAGCGAGGGTGCCCATGATGTCTTGTTGTGAAGTGAATGCCGAGCAAAGTGGAGCTTCCGTCAGTGGAGGAATCCCCCCTCGCGGGTGGGAGTTTCTGTTTCTCTCTCACATCACACACCAACTCACACCCACACGTACAATACTTTGAAAAGGGCAGATGTCAGATTGATTTGTGAACTTAACTTGTCATATAGTTGTATCAAATTACCTCTTTAAACTGGAGTTGTTCTAATACTGATGAAATGATGAATTTTACGTTAAAGCTCATATGAGGAACGTTTGGTTTTGGCGATTTTGGCGACCCCTGTGGACAAAGCTGTTTGTCTGATCTCAAACTGGATTTTGTCCAGTACATTTGTAATTAGTGTTTTTCAAGGAAAAATCTCCTCTTGCTTTATTTTAACAGCCAAACCCATCAGTCATGGAGGATTTGTCCTCTAGAGAATAAGTAAACAAAGGCTGTTTCTACTGTCTTTTATAACAAGGTAAACTCTCCTCACAGGAGCTTTAAACCAATAACTAATGTTTTCATGTTTTCAAGGTAAAAGCCTCAAACCAGAATGGGTTACCAAGATCTAATTGACATTGATGTCTACTTGATGGCGGAGTGCCAAACAGACAAAGGTCCCCTTTGGATTGACCCCTCTAATGGGGTATGATGATCCCTGGCTTTTGACCTGTCTGCTCACACTAGTCACGACCCTTATTGACTCAGAACGAGAGTCAGCTCACACTGACCCTGAAGAAAAAGTGAAAACTGGCCCTGGATCAGCATCTGTGACCCTGTTAGGCTCTCCTGCTCTTGCAGTCGGTGCGTCTGACAGGCAGGAGGAAGTGAGTGTAATGTGTGATGATTATCTGACGGACAGGAAACCCCTTTGTCTCCGGGGTTATCTGGATGCTTGCAGAGGAGATGACGTGAGCGCTGGAGGATAGAAAGGCTGTTTCACTAGCGCTGTGGACAAATGTGAGTTTCCTGCCCACACTGATCTAAAGAAGACTCTACCTCAAACCCATCAGATCAAACAAAAATGTAATCAACCCAGACCAGCATATACTTTTCTTCCCACTCCTGCTTATCTCCATCACAAATTTTTCCTGCTGCTCGTGTTGTTTTATGCAGCACTTGGTTCCAGACATAAAATTTCACAGGATTATGAGTAATGGGACCCCACAGTGCATAGAGAACCTAGCAGGGTGGTCTAGTCAGTGCATACTCCAGTTCTTTGTGTCCCCTGTTTAGCTTTTTCATACCTGTTTGAGCTCAGTTTGTGAAGCAAGAGATAGAAAAGAGGATAGGATAAACAATCTATAAACGCAGAAGCCCCTCTGCTTTATATCTGTAAGGCTATACATTATTATGACTATTATTAATTGTATAATAACATAGATATATAAACAGGTTTCAAATCAAATATGCAACGTTTACATTGGCTTTTAAGACATCCAAAAAACAGATGCACGCATATACAAATGCCTCATCTTTCCATATAAGGGGCTGCTGTGGCTCAGTTGTAGAGCAGTTTGATCCCTGCTCTATGTCATATAACGCTTGTTAAAGATACAAAACCCCACATTCTGTGAATCTATGCCTGATTTCTGGATAAATGTATTTTTGAAGAAGTGAATGCATGTAGGCTAAATCTCCATAACTGTTCAGAAGACAAAAACATGGCACCGTTCTAAGGTTGTCATACACAGGGAAAACATGCACAAACCACACAGAGAGGCCCTGACTGACAAGGGTTTCAAACCAGGAACCTTCTTGCTGTGAGGTGACAGTATGATAACTGCTCCTGTGTTTAACCGACTTTGCAAACATGCAAATTAGATAGTGTGCATGAGTATGATGCATCAAGACAGGTATCATTATTGAAAAATGAACCAATAATCTGTGGCACCCAGAAAATGACTATTCTGTAACTGTACGTACGTTAAGAACAGGTATCACTTGTAGCTTCCTCAGCTTCCTTTAAACAGGTTGTTCACTCACAACAAAGTCTAAATAAAGTAATTTTCAGTGTGCTGTGGATAAAAGATTTATTTTTTCATTGTATGTTCCTTCAACCGAGTGATACCTGAGAAAGTAGATTATTGGCTGTACACGTTTACCCTGTTTAATTTTTACTAGAAAATCAAATTTTAAACATATCCTATTGTGACAACTGTAGCCTATTAATACAGAGAACACACAAAGTACCTAAAATTCAGATTTCACCTGTCAAACTCATGTAAGATAACTTAACCACATCTACACTTTCTACACAGTTTCAGTTTTAATATCATATTTCAGCATTTGATTATTGACTGAATCTCACTGTACTATGTGCTGTGTATACTACAGAGGACAAGCTGACTCACTCTCCATTTCTCCCAGATCACAGAGCTTACGCAAGTTCTTTTCCTCTTGACCATTTCTTGATATGCAGACCTCTGTATCTAGAGGCAGATTAACATTTCATCCGTCTGAAACAAATGATTGTGTGCCTCTGAATCAGCAGGATTTGACGCATGATTTGACTTCATTTGCATGGACATTCCTCCACCTCTGTTCACCACTCAACATGGTTATCTGCTCAGATAATATGCATGATGAACTGGCTACATGATAAGATGGCCTGCTTAGAGGGACATCTGCTTGTTTACACATCTACAAAGTGAAAGGTTAACTTTGCAGGTGTGTTGTGTGTGTTTGTGTGAGCATGTGTACAGTAAAGGTGTTTCACAGGGGAGTTTTTATGTTATGCCTGTTTGTGATTTGCTTCTACACGTGCATGTGTTGTGTGGGGTTTGTAGGCTGAAGTGTGATGCTGTTAGTCAGGTGTTTGGTCTGTCGCTCCCCACACAAGATTGCAGGTGGCCCCGATGTCAACCACAGACATCCAGCACCCTCAGAGAATCAGCGCTAGACGACACAACCTGTTTTTGAGTCGCAGGGTGGGCTCGTTTTCTGAGACTTCACCCTTCAACTGCTTGATCACCCTCTCATGCCAGAAAACATCTGTCCTACTGAAAGATACTTTCAAAGAGCCTTGCCAAAACGAGAACAATCACCTTTGATCTTCATGTGACGATTAAAAAGAGTTTTAGCACACAAAAAATCAAGGACCACATAGTTTACGATCCCTGTCTCTCAAATTCTCCTCTAATCTCTCTGTCACACAGACACCAGTAAAAACGGCTGGCCTTGTTGCAGAATTTGTCCAACTAACAGTAACAGCAGAGTCAGCTGCCCCTCTAAGCTAATGAAATGGAGTTTTAAGACTGCGAGAGGGGATCTGCTTACTTCTGAGAGATGCTCCTTTTTACCCATAATGCTGTGGCAGGTGGAAAAGCCGGCTAATCCCATTAGCAGAAGTTCTTCATCTAATCATCCAAGACAGAAGGTGATAGCTGCATAGACAGAAACAAAGCCCAGAAAAAGGGGCCCTTTGTAGGGAGGCACATGCTGTTCCTCTTTTAACCCAAGTCATAGATAGATAGATAGATAGATACTTTATTGATCCCGAGGGAAATTCAAGTTTGTTTTTTTGTTTTGTTTTTTTTAAACAGACCTTTAGAAAGGAGAGGATCGAACAAGCGCTTAATTTGATTCAAACTCCCTTGCATCAGATCTACTTCCTTTGAAAGGTGGACAACATGCTAGATTCTAGAAAGTATCATTGATTTCTGCCTAGTTCTTTTTTCTTCCTGTTGCATAAAGAATTTCCAAGGCTTCCAAAGTGCACTGGCTTCAGCTGTAAACAAGCATATCTTGTGTAAGGTCCTGCTCAGTCTATTATAAAAGGTCGAAGCAGGACGTAAACCCTGAATGCACAGTCTCCTGACAGCTGAGGGCACTTTACCACTGCAGCTTAGATCTGCTGTTCTCAGCCAGTCTGCCTGCAGAGCTGTAAAATGCATTTTCCAACCGACTGTTTTTTCCATGTTGTTTGGGTGTGTGGGTGCAGGAATGCAACGCAACATGCTCCGTCTTTTGTTAATGGACTTTGCATGTTTTAATCTGCAGCTGAGCTTTGTATGTCTTCATGCAGTCACGTGTGCAGGAGGGGTTACTGGTGCATTTGCAGTGACCTGTGTTGTGTTTTTATTATGTCTTGTTGGATTTTTAGGTGCCGGGGTGATGTACTGGGTGATGTTCAAGTGTCTGGCACATGGACAATTCATTCTTCACACACTCCCGCAACCAGACTGTTCACAAGCACACCCACCCACAACTTCTGCATTTCCATTCACATGCACATGCACATGTATGCCTGCTCTGCCCAGACACTTCAGACAGACTGAAGTGATATCCACCCTGTCTGAATAAGGTTTCACTGTGACAGGAAAGGTTATGTTGTAACCCAAATGAAAGGGTTTTTCTTTCAAGATTATGATGTTTTTATGTCTGTCAGTGCAAAAATGAGTACGTTTCATATTCATCTACGAGTCTCTTTACTTTTTAGCCGTCTCTCTGTCTGAATCAAACTGATCTCCACCCAGTGAAGGCTCCTATAATCTGAGTCAGACACAGACGAACACTCATAGGAGAATCTGTAAATGACACAGCCTTCATATCTGAATGTTCTGGAGGCACAAAACCAAACCTGAAAATTGGACGTGTTGCAGACAGACAGTCATACAGCTAAATGGGCGATAACTGTCACATACAAAAACCTGTTATTTTGCAATCTGCAGCCTCTAAAACTCACAATTACAACTCTGAGTTACAGGACATGCAGTCAGAACTTGCAGTTTCTATTAGTACCTACAAATTACAAGATGTTCTCTCCACCTTAATACTGTAAGCAGTTCGAAATGACGATGAACAAAAAGGCATTATTCAACAAAACCTAACCTCGCTTGCTGCAGGACTTCTCTGTAACCTCAATCACATGAGATAATTCCAGCCCCAGCATGGAATCGATTACGCTCAGACAAGTTTAGACGTTGCCTGATTTAGAAGCCCTGGTAGCCACAGATGGAAACCACGAGATTTAACAAGCTGAAAATAGACAGAAGAGTCACCTTAAAAAGGAACTGTGGCTCCAAAAATAAACATTTCCAGACCCGGTTAGGAATAAAGCTCCCAAAGACACAGCTTAGGGGATATTTATTGCGCTGTCATCCACTTAAAGGGACACGTATTCCTATTCCTGCTGCCCTACATTAACGCTGCCTTGGCTGTTCTCAACAATGCAGACAGATAATCCATGGTATTCAGGTGAGAGGTAGCAATAAGAGCTGGTTTTCTCTGGTCAGTTCTAACTACAGGCAAATAATCTTATCGTGTTGCATATGCATGAGTGGCTGCATACGTGCATGTGCGTTTGTGCACCTGTATCTGTTAGTGAGTGGGTGTCCTTTGAGACTTTTGGAAAGTTAATCAGCTTAAAGTCAGTTAGTTTAAATTACTTCAAAGGTGCATCTCTTTTACAGAATTTATCCTGTAACCGTTTTGTGCATGTGCGTTCTGTGCAAAAGTGCAAATCACACACTCTTTTCCCACACATGCGTTTCGAGAGGATTTCAAACAGCTTGACCACAGTGGGAAGTACAGTATTCCCTGAAGCCACGACATGAAAACGATGCACCAAGTCAGCGGACAACCAACAGAGTCGCACGCCCTGATGATGTTTTGAACATTTTATCAATGCTAAGAGTAATTGGCTTATTCCCGGTGTAAATTAAACTTTGAGTACCATACTGTGAAGTCAGAATCTTAAATGTGAATGTTCCCTTCTGTGTTGACACATCTTCTCACCCTGACTTCTGAGGAAATGTTAAAAGGGGGCTGGCGGGAAAAAACAAGTTTTGTATGTGTAAACAGTGTTTTACAGGGCTTTCATACACAGTCCCCTCACACATCAGCTCAGCCTCATCCAGTCATTCCCCTTCACCTTTTGTGGCCTTTTACACTTCAGTTTTGTCTATGTTTTGCTCATTCCATGTTATGAAATGATTCAGATTTGTAGACCATTTCCCAACTGAGCCACATTTACTCGAACCAACATGTGCCAAAGTATTTAGACTCTGAGTTCATACATATGACTGGAAACAAGCCCTTGCAGCAAGGATTACCAGAGAGAAGTTGCTTGTGTTTTGAGGGCTTGAGTGTTCTTACGTCAGAGTGAGTTCACGTTGACGCTCTTGTCCAGTAATTTCTTGATGCTTTTGACCTCTAAAGGTAAAACATTTTAGAATGAAACCAATGGGAATAAACTTTGTTCTTTAGCCAAGTCTTCACTTGATTTTTAAGTCCATGTCTCGTCTTCTCTTTGCAAGGCCTGTTCTGCTTAGTGTGGAGATAATTGACGAGAAAAGAAAGGGTAAAACAAGAAAACACACTTTTATTTCAATCATTCCAATAAAAACATGACCCTCTTGTAGATTGTATTCTTTAAAAGCTGCTCTTGTTCTTCTTGTTCTATCTGCCCTCTCGTTACAATCTTTCTGTTGTTAGCCCCATTATATGCTCTCTCTCGCTCTCTCTCTCTCTCTCTCTCTCTCTCTCTGTCTCTGTCTGTCTCTCTTTCATATACATGTCTATTGTCCCCCACTAGTCAGGCGTATGAGATGGCTGTTGAGATGGTCTCTCTTGTATCCTGCTGTTAATCCACTTCCCTTTAAAACACTCCCCTTTCCCTTCTCATACATCCTAACGGACCTGCACCAATGCCAACTCCTACTAACCCACAAAACATGCACACACACACACACACCGCCTGAGGAGTGGAGCCGCTTACCGAACTTTCTCCGCATTGAGGCGTGAGTGTTAACTTGTATGCATATGTGGGTATGCGTTGGCAATTTCTAAACTGCTGCATCCAGGTGATATTTTATTGCTCCTCCTCCATATTGCCCCCTACTTTTTCATCCTCTTAGTGTATGACTGATAGCATCACCTGTTTTTGAAGAATAAGTTTCGATCCATGTGGTTATATGAAAAAACCACCATGTCTTACAGAATGACTCATGTCCCATCATCCTGCACAAGGCGGATGTGCACAACTGCAAACTATTGCTCTATTTTCTGAAGTGAATTGATCGGTCGCTCTCATCTATTTCAGGAGCTGGGAATGCTTACCTTTTGTATCCACGGATATAGGTCAAATGAAGCGCTTGCTTCGAATCTAGACTCGCTTGATAGTAGAAGCAGGTCAGCCGAACAGTTATGAGTGGCCCATATATCTTAACCTACATCTCCACTTTTGTGTCAATAGTAGGAAACTAGAGAAAGGTGAAGAAACCCAGACTGTGCACATTATGACAAGAAAACATCACGGTTGAATACAGTTTTGCAGGGAAAGACATGCAATAAGCAGTTCATTAGAGTCAAGAGATGCCTTTCTCTTGGATTACATTTAAAAGTGCTAAAAAGAACAGTAGGTGGTGAATCATCTGATTAAAGCTGCATTTTTTACTCCCCTTATCTTCTTCCCTAACTTTACTGTTTGTTGTTTAAATTACTGGTCAATTATGTATCTTAAAGAAGACTTTAAGGAAGCAGCATGATCGAGACCATAAAACAGCTACTGTTTAAAGGCCATCCCTGATTCTACCATTTACAAAGCACTTGCAAAGTAGTTAAACTAAGATTTCTACAACCCTGTAATACAGAGTATCAGTAATTAGAGAGAACAGGGGCTTTTAGCTGCTGAATTGTTTTTGAGGGAGTTCAAAGGCAACAAGCTTCAGCAGCTGCAGTCAGCACTGAAGGCACTTTACGTGCACTTCATGTTTGTTTATGGGATAGATTGCACCAACACATTGGCTGAACATGTGTACCTGCTTATATCGGCCCTGTTGACAAACATCGACTCTTCAGCGATGTCAGGTGGCGATGTCTATCTTTTGTGTCACATCAATTTAATACAAGTAAGATAATACAACTAACTGCTGATTCAGTTGTCTACAGTATGTGACTAATGCAACTATTAACTAAACTTGAACAGTACAATATGATATGATACTATACTATACAAGACGATATGTGACTATGTGAATATACAATAATAAAAACTATACAATACCATATGATACTTTACTACACTTTACACATACGATGCAATACTATACATATGATAGGATAAGCTAGGATACTATACGATACCATACATATGTTATGATACCATACATACAATATTGTACGTTACAATACCATACGTCTCGATAACATACATTTGGATATGCTACAAAACTACCATATACGATTCCATACCATATGTTACTATATGATACCATATGTTACTATATGATACCATATGTTACTATATGATACCATATGTTACTATATGATACCATATGTTACTATATGATACGCCTTATTGCAAATATGTCTTGGACATCGAGCTGCCTCTACAGTAGAATCAATGCATAAGAACAATACAAACAAACAGCATATATCCACGTAAAAATGTCACTATAATAAGAGAAAAAAATGTATCCACATGTGATGAAATGCATGTTTTCAGTCGTCTCTAACACTGACCCACAGCCATCCCACATAGATGTTTTCTATCAAATCAAGAAACATTCAGTTTACTTTGTATATTTGCATTGAAGCGCAAAGCAGTAAAAAGTTCAAGACATGCTTTTCATTTTCACCACATAAAAAGCATTTCAAGCTTATATTCAGTCTGAGATTATACCTTTGACTAAACGTTATTGCTAACTGGGTCGTGCACAGACATGAGTACGTCTTTCCTAAACATGTTGGTTATTGTCTGTACACGTGCAGAAGCAACATGTGTGACCATGCTCTCTATCTCATATTTACAGGCTCCGGGTTTTTTTTTTTTTTTTTTTTGCTTTTGCTTTTGCATCTTGAGAAGAAGAAAAAAAGACAGGCAAAGAGATGCGTCATTGTGAAAGTCGTGCTCCTCAAAGGGGAAAATCATGTTGCTACATGAGCAGTTCTGAAAATGTGCTACACTCCAAAGAGAAGCGTTCTCAAATCCAGGCTGATCAGCTGTTTCCTTATTTAGATCTGCACGCACTGATCTGTTTCTTCGTATGATGGATAACCACAAAGAGATGAGAGTGGAAAAAGCATTTACATGCTAACATGACATTTGTTTGGTGCAATGTATTTTGTAATACATTGTCGAGAGTGAAGGGTACACAAGGCTCTTCTGTATTACAATATCAGTGTTTGTATGTGATAAGACAGACTGATATGACTCCTTTTTTAGGTGTTGTTTTGAGTATTGTTCTTGCATAGAGCCTTTAAGTGTATTCACTTCCTGTTAATCACAATCTGAGGTTTTGGTGTTAATCCCTAAAGTCAGAGTTAAACATTCAGTATGTAAAATCCACCGCTAAGGGGCTCCCATTTAAAAATATAACAAATGCAATGCTGAATACAATGGAAATCGTCACACATCCCTCTATGAGAAAAATACTGAGTCATATAAACTGGTTTAATTGGAGACGTTACGTTGAATAGAATGTTAAGCTATTTACTGATGTATTTTTTAAATCTTTATAATGTTAACAATTCACCCCATTCCTGGTTTATTACAAATGTTTCCACCAGTGTTTATATTTCATGATTTTATCTACAAGTGTATAGGAGGCATTTAAACTGAAGTCATGCTCTGATGTCTGAGTGTGCAAAATACAGTACTGTATGTATTATATGTATTATAGCCGACAACTTATCACTGAATCACGATATAACTGTGCGTCGGGTTCTTTCTGTTTTTGGATCATCTCTTATTTTCTCTTCTGTTAAAAACAGAGTGCCTTGTTGGGTAAAAAAAAAAACAGGAGTTCACTGGATTCCCTGATTCCAAAAATACCCTCTCTAAGCTACAAGCAGTTCTGCTTATTTGCTCAATTGCACTCTACCTCATTCATGACATCACAGGCCTTAGACCTGGCTAAAGACACAATAAAGACTTTGTGGATCTATTTGTGTCACTCCGGCTAAAAAAAGAGCTGCTGCTCTAAAAATAGAGAAGAGTGGAGAAAAAAACCGTAAACAATAGGGGTAAGAGTCCTGTTATTACAGAGCTCAGTCTCCCTCAGCATTGCTAAGATTACAGGCGTTAGGAACAGGGGCAGACAGAGAGGCATTATTGTTGCTGACGTGGTGCTTGCTGTCATAATGACTGTGCAGAAAAAGCTCGGAAACAGTCCACACCTGACCTTTGGTGAAAGAGGAAATCCAGCTCAACTGAGGTGTAAATTTGCTTTTGGACGCGATTCAACAAGGATGGGGAAGTCCTTTTAAATACAGTCATTTGGGCAACAATACCTGCTTGTAAAAGTTACCTGATCTGGGTTCAAATCCAATCCTGTAGGACCCTGCTATTAATAGCCTGGGGAGTTTCAATGAGCTGAAAAACTCCATTTGTGTTTTTTAAGGACCTGTGTGTGTTATCAGAGTGTATCTGGTTGCAGTGCATTCTTTCAGTATGACCCTGTTATGCCTTATTACCAAATTTTCATTACTCACATGTTGACCATGTTTGTCTTACATCATAAATCCAGTAATTGAGTCAGAAAGAAGTTTCATTGGCGTTTTAAATCAGCTGTCAATAGTTAAACTAAGTTCTATGAATATTTTTTTTGCAGGATATGAAATAAACAAAAGGTTTTTTTGAGCAATTAGGAGAATGCAAAGGCAAAAGCAATCAAGACCAGCAATGAAAAGATTGATACATTTATTTTTAATGCTGGTGTTCCACGATAGATGTCATCTATGTTCATGACAAAATGATACAATCCATGAGTTCTGGATCTTTAAGGATAATAAATAGAAAACACCTGAAGAGAGGTGAGGCCAGTTTATAATTAGAAAAAGCAACTTACATCAGCAAGTAAGAAAAAAAAAAAAAACAAGGATCTAGAGAGGAGGAAACAACATCAATAAGTACAAACAAACAGGTTTTTTTTTCCTCATATCATTGCCGGATGGGAAGCGCCATTCCTGTTTTCATTTGATTACACGTGATACCAAATGAACTGATTTCAGGTGATACCTAATAGGTTTCCACATTTTTAGTTTACTCTAGAAATATGGCTTCCCAATGTAGCTGAAAGGTTAGCAAAAGCTGTCTCCTAGCTTTACTTAAACTGACATGGAAGTTGTTGAACACATGCTTGCTAACATGAGCCAGTAAGACTATCATATGTGTTTTTTTTTTCTTTGAAATATAATAATAATAATAATAATAATACATTTAAAAACAGGAACAAAAAACAGTAGAAGAACATTAAAAGACAGAGAAACAGAAAGAGAAGAGGGGAAAGAAGAAGTTAAGTATTAAAAGCTAGTTTATAGAGGTGGGTTTTGAGCATGGTCTTGAAAGTTGGGAGGTGTGTGCAGGAACGGATGGGTTTGGGGAGTGAGTTCCAGAGGGAGGGGGCAGCGATGGTGAAGGCTCTGTCTCCCCAGGTTCGGCACATTGTCTCTCAGATCAAAATTATTTGTTGTCTTTTTGTTCTGTGGTCAATCTGGAACTGTGACAATGGCCTCTGTGTGAATATGCTCTGAGTAAAACTCTATTCCCTGAAAGCACATCTTTCTCTTTTTTTCTGCCTATCAACTATAATATCCACATTCAGCTGCCAATCCACAGCTCTTTGTCTCCAGATTAGTGTTAAACGGCTCGTGATCTTCTGGACCAAATATGATCATTTGAAGAGCTACTGGATAAATACCTTTAAACAACTGCTTTTGCATAATCCTGTTCAATCCTGCGTGTGTTTTTTATGCTTATTTTTTTACTCCCCCCCATCCAATCCCAATCCTTGATTAATGAGTTCAAAGGCATCAGCATATGGATGGTCAAGCCTACAAACACACAGATTAAAATACAGAAGGTGGGACTGCCATTGTGGAGGTCATCATTGCTCATTAAAGCATTTTTTTTCTGAAGGGATTTCAGGGTTAGAGTTTGTCCGGGGGGAGATGACGCCCACAGATTTATTAGTGGCCTCCAGATGTTCATCCTTTTGTCTTTCTGACCATCGACAAAACAACTGTATGGCCTCTTTACGCAGAGAGTGTTTGGACTCTTTGACATCTAAGGCAAACTGTAAAGACGAGGCAACAAGCTAAAGAGTGTTTCTGTTCATCAGACAGGTATAGGGGATGGAGGAGGAAGTGCGAGGAGGGCTCTGGAAGAAGAGAGGGATATGAAGGGTGGCCTCTCTTTTTAGTATAAAGTGATTTTAAATAGTCCAGCCCTCCTGCTGCATAAAGCTTCTAATCTTGGATCTAGTAAGTGACTCTAGCCCTCACAGTATACATGCCTGTTTCAATGTTTGACCTGAAGTGTGCACTACTGATTCACATGGACAAAGTGCACATATTGCATAAATGCTTATGCCCCATTTGAAGGCCTCTTTGAAGGCTTCTTCAAAGCAGTGTACAGAGAAAGAAGATTCAACACTTTTGAAAGGGTTAGATCTTTATTATATTTTCAAGGTTACATCCTTATAAAAAAAAAAGCTTTTCTTCTGATTTCTACACAGCAAATAATTGCAGTGTAGTGAGTTCACTAGGTGCAGAGCCATCAGTTGTAAGACGTCTAAACCACATCAAACACTCGCCCTTGCTACTCTCTTTCATCTCTTACTATCTCGTGTGTTTCGTCTCCCACCTCTCTTCTTTTTCTTTCTTCTCGTGGTTCATGCCAGCCAGTGTACCTGCACCGCGTTTTCTTCTTTTCATGCCGTTCTCTATGTCTCTCCTTTTTTTTTGTCTCGTGCCTCCCATATGCCACAGTCATGCAGCCTCAGGGTGTGAACCTGTGTGCACTCTGAACACAGGGTGGAGGGGGTGGGGGGGTGGGGGGGGGTGGAGAGAGTGAGGCTAGACAGGGTGAGTTGTTTTGAAGAACAAAGGTTGTCATTAGCTGCTTTGTAACGTGTGGAGAAACCCAACAGCTGTCCGGCAATGACTATTTGCCGCAAAGCCAAGTAAATCTCATCCAGGCATAAACAGCAATGCAAATAAGTTGTTTAACAGAATGAGTGACCTCAACACAGCTCAGGTTCAGCTTTACCTGGAATAAACCTCCATGCTATGTTTACCCGAGGTTAAATATAGCCATCCCAATACAATATTTAAACTCAAAGGTTTGTGTAAAAAAAACAGGATCTCCTGGGTCTATCTACTAATCTCAAAGATATTGCAGAGGTCAAAGGATTACATATTCCATGAATAAATGAATGAATGAAAATGGGCAGTAAAAACAGGTAAGTGTGTCAAGCATCATACAGCATGTGTATTGCCTCCTTTTCCTGCCCTTCTGCTTCTCTCTAAAAAGGCCCCCCCCCCTTTTTTTTTTTTGCCGGACGGCTAGCGCTCTCTCACGTCTCATTAACTCTCAGCCAACAGGTGAGAGCACAGCTGCAAGAATCTGCATACATCTGTCACAGCAGAGCGGCGGGTCGTGGGCCGCAGAGGGGAGGGCCTCGTAAGTGACACAGCTGTCCTCGTAAACACATATTGTTGATGCATATGGCAGATAGATGAATGTTGCCTTAATGGCGTCATACGTGGAAAAACAGCTCACTTAACAGAACAGCCCCAGGTGTCATAATATGTATCCATAATGAATCACAAGGTAGAAATAAAAAGTTAGTCTTTATGTTTGTGTTTTGAAAGTTGGGGATAGGGTACGTTCTAGGTATTTACCAAGCTCAGCCCTTGCTCATAATTAAGCAAATCAATTTAATAAATATAGCAGAATCAAGCTATTGCTGTTTTTAACTTTCAAAAAAAGTATGGATATGTGTACGGTAGTTAACACTGTGGTGAATCAAGTACACTACACAAAGGATCGATGGGCTGTTCACCACCACACTGCTCATCCAGGGTTCAGCTCAAGCATGGAACAGACATCTTTCAAGTAAGTAATCCAGCGCACACCAGGATTGTACAGATCGACTTTAAAGTTGAATGCATATCGCTCCAGTCTATTAAATGCATTCAACATTAAAGTTGTGAGGCCACAAACAGGTCTGTAATCAGCACATGATCACATTATTGTTGCATGTACACCTGTTATTGTGAAGGCAGCACATATTTTTAGTACTTGAACACAAAGCATGTCAGTCCTGTGGCAAGGTGCGTCTCCACCAAAGCATCAACAAAGACGTATTTTCATGACCTCATGAAGAAGTGTGACATCATGGGGCTTGTTGTTCAACAACCACCCATGGCTGTGAGTCGAGTGGAGATTACGAACACAGAAAGGATTATAGACAGAAGTATTTTTTTATTGCGTAATAAGTCTTAACTCTTTTCTGGTCTTCTGACACTATCCACTGCACAGTATGAAGAATAAAAATCATTGTTTTTTAGGGCTTGGAACTTGTAGGACACAAATGGGGTTATTTAAGTATGCCACTCAACAGGATAAAATAAAGTTGTTTTTTTTGTTAAATTCACATGTATAAAGTAAGCAATGGGTCAAAATACACCAATCATAACAATCTTCTGATACAATTATAGACTCACTGGTGCCAAATATCAAGTTTTCCTTTTTTTGATGCTGCTCTCTACAGATTTCACTGACAATCTTACTTGTTACCTCAACACTTCATGACTTCTCATGGTGAAAGTACTTCACCGTGATGGTAAACCTCTGTACCCTGATATCATTGTTATCATGGGCAAAGGTATTGCCTGTTGATCGTGAGTTACCCTGCGATTCCCACTCCTTTTTAACGCTAATACAACTTATTTTCATGCATTGGTCCTGAAAGCACATGTGCCCAGTTGCGCCAAACAAACACACACAAAGCTGAATGCACGCAACATAATCGCTGCTGTTACCTCTCTCCTCACACCCGTCCAACACTGTTTCTGGGGCTCCCCCTGTTCATACAGATAAGTGAGGCCTGAACGTACCACTTCCTCCTTCACCTTGATTAATGGTTCACTATCAGGCTCTGCGAGCAGCCACAGCTGAGCGTGCAGGTCAGGGGTCAGAGCAGGAGAGATAACCACCTGCTGGAGCAGTTTGGAGCCTCTGCATTTATCACGGGATCTGGAGGGAGCATGTTGACGTGTGTGGTAGTCATCAGGAAATTCTGTGAAGGTTGTCTTTGTTCCTGCGGTGGAAAACAAGCTAACAGATGTTTTCAGTTTAGTGTGATGACCAGTAACTGGTTCTGAACATCATGGGAACAGTAGCTGGCTGAACAAAGCTGTCTTACAAAACAATCAGCAAGCGCTTTTACATTTCTGTGGATAGAGATGGAGCACAAAATCAGACACTCCTTTTGCAAGTTTGCAGAGTGATTAGCAACCTTGGTGTAATGCGGGTATTATTTTTGGCATGTTATTTACAGATGCCTATGTCACAAGGGATCACAGACGTACTACATCTGCGTAAATAACCACCTTTACCTTCGTCAACCCCGCCCAGCCAGTCAGTATTACAGCGTATAGGTGACACCTTTCTAACAATGATCATGGAGCAACCGCCCAGATAAAGACAGGAAGTGGGTGTAGCCAAGAAGATAGAAGGGTAGAGAATGGTCTGCCGACTCCTGGGGTGAACAAACAAAGAGTAGGACAGCTTCCACCTTGTTATTACAAATCACCTGACGAAAACCCCTCCCCCCAGGTGAAATGCAAACAAATACCCTAATTGTTAAACTGCTCTGTGAAATTCAATTATCACGTCTTGTGCTCAGCTGAAACCAATCCAGGACTTTCTTTTGTGTGCAGCAAGTCTTTTTGGGAAATGATTACAGAGCTGGAGCTTTTTAAGTGGTGAACACCTGCATGCAGCTCGTGTACAAGCTGCAAATCATTTATTATAAAATAGGTTTAAGACAGTGCATTGAGTTTGACAGCTATTCCTCTGTGATGACAAAACTCTCATTAAAGATCAAAGGAGGGCAACAAGTCTGGGCAATTACATCAAAGACTTAAAACACAAAGAATGTGTTCACCCTTTCTTTACTATTTCATGTAGTCATTGAATAGATTCTATTAGGAAATAGCTCATTAAAGAACCTGTTAGTTGTATTTTCCAGAGATTAGCACAATTTCTAAATGTCATTCCTAGCCTTAAGAAGGTGCTGACAACACAGTACTCACAGTTTACATTTATGGGACACCTCAGTCCACAAGACAGAAGAGCTCAGAATCAGTTTGACATGCAAAATGGATATTGTTGCTACAATATAAAAAACAGAGCCACATAAAATGCAATGGTTAACATGGAAGTTGAACCAGAAACTCCTGGGAACAGATGGAGGCAAGGATACACATGATTACATGAGCGTCTTGTTTAAAAGGTGTGTGAACTTTTGTACAAAGTGTAAATCAACAATGTGACACACCATTAGAGTTATGCTCTGAACAGAAGGATAGTGATATTAAAAGTGAAGATGAGTCACTCAGACTGAAGAATCTACTCTGACTGGCAGTACCAGACCAATGAAAATGCATGAATACACTTCAAGAACTTCACGCCTGCAAAACCCACACAACAACCTTATTTTATTCTGTCCCTCCTAAAATCCCTGATATCAAATTTAAAAAAATCAATGCCTTTAAATCTGATCACATTTAAGTCTCTTCAAGTGACCTTTTCATGTTATCTGCTATTAAACTCACTGAAGTATGTCCATGTAACCACATTCACTCATGTTAATCCCCCCTGGGATGTGTTAACAATGATAATGAGCCACTTATCACATGGTTAGTTCTGGGATTAATTACCTGGTCAGTGTTATTCAAACATGACACTCAGAAGACACCCTGCAGGCAGGGCTGCACTACACACTCCTCTGTACTGCAGTACAAGCGGCTCTGAAGCTCATTACTGAGTAAGAGCAAAGGGAAGGATCACTCATACACACGCGCGCGCGCGCGCACACACACACACACACACACACACACACACACACTGTGAGCATGTAATACACTTGTTTGAGTCTTTTTAGTTAAGGAGATTTACTGCAAAAGGGATTTGCTGCTATGACCAAAAACTGATCCGAATGAGAGAAGTGTAGCTGGAGTTTACTGTAAACTGTGACCCTGTGTGAGAGGTAACAGCTGGAATTGCAGTCCAGGTCTCAAGATTCTTGCATTATTAATAACCACACACACACACACACACACACACACACACACACACACACACACACACACACACAGATTGACTCACAGCACGTTCTGTCCTGTCCCTTTCTGCAGACTGTTCCACAGCTGTCACTGCAGTAGGCAGAGTTTTGGGGGGGTTTTTTTAATCTTTTTTTTCGATGTGAATGTGAAAATGTGACTATCTGTTTGAAAGTTCATTATGTCTCATTCACAGTACAAGCAGTGTTTCCCACAGGCTCTTTCATTATGGAGGAGTGTCCTCAGGAATGTTGTGCTAAACTCTGCGCTGCAGACGTCAGGCGTTTTGGGTTGGGGATGCATACCACTGATTCCATTCATTTTACACTGCACACAGAGAGCAAGCAACAGAGAAAGCAGCGAGGGATTCCCCATGGGGCCTTCTCTTCTCTTTTGGTGAGCGCTAAATGCTTACAGCAACAGCTGCAGACACAAGTGTGTGATGTTGGGAAAACCTGCTGTAGAACATCAAACCACCCAAAAAGCCCATTAAATCAGTGTCTCACTGAGGTGGAGTAAACTCCTTCTCAACTTCAATCAGGCTTGTGTTGGCTTTCTGTCATATGCACATTTAAAGATTAAAATTGCATGTTCTTTTGGAGGCCATAATCACACCTCAATAAAATTTGGTAATTGTGATGTTCATATGATTGGACTGCAGTTATAATAGTAAGTAAAATAAGAATGAAGAACTGGTGTTACTTGAGTTGACCCATTTGAAGCTCCTTTGTTTCTTAAGCCACTACATTAAAGTGGGAAAGATTATCCTACCATAAACTGCAGCTTACAGTAACTTGTATAAACTTGATTTGTAATCTTTATGCTTCATATACAAACTACGTAAGTTAAATGCTGCTCAAGCGTTCAAGTTATGTACTTAAACATTCATCTTTGTCTGGAGAAGCACTTTCACATAAGATTCTTGAGTCACATCATTTTTTTAAACTAAATTACACTTCAGTTCAGTTACTTTTAATGGAGTCCTTGAAAGATGTGTTCTTTCTACTAGAATTGACCGTTTCCCAAGATTTTCAATAGTTCTTCCCCAACATTGTAGTCAAAATGTCATGTCTAATTAAAGGGGCAACACGTAACTCTAAAACAAAGCGTTTAAAATTCGTGCTGCAGTTCAAATTCAAAACATTTGAGAAAGCTGTCTCCCCCCTCTGTCGATGCTTAGGTTGCCATGTCGCAGACACTGAAGCTTCAGTGTTTAGCAAGCTTTTCATCAGTCTTGAAACCTTTCTGCTTTAAAAACCTGTCTCCATTTGTCCAAAGCATCACCAATATTTTTCATAGTTTTAACACGTTTCTGTCTGGTGGAGGTTATTAGAAAATGCAGAGGCATTTTAGGTAGAATCAGTTTGCATCCATTGCAGCAACATCTGTTGGTTTGTCGTGATAACTGGTCTCGTACAAGTCAAAAAGAGGAGTGTCCAAAACGGCCTTGTGGAGGTGTTTTAAAACTGCCTACCTTCTCTGGTCCAAACAAGTAAAGATCATTCTGTACCAGAATCAAAACTTAGAAGGAGGACATACTGGCAGCTGTTTGGTTGACAAAAAAGCAACATTTCAACACAGCATGTTTCCTTAATGTCCAATGAGGTCCTTTTATGATTTCATTCAGTAAATATCTTACATATTGCCCCTTTTAATGTGTATATTTTACTCTTTAAGTTGTTGCATTTTTGAGTTCATGCTGACTTTCTTGCCGGTTTTTGTGGTTGTTCATCGTCAACCTTAAGCTACTGCGTGTGTTAATCTCCATGCATTCATTATGTCCTCCTCTTCGGTTGTGTGAAAGATTACAATTTAGAAGACAATGGGTAGTTGATCATCCCGTATTAAAACCCAACCTTGTTTTGAGGCAAACCCAGGAGATTTAGGAGGACAAAGGCAAATCAGGGGATAAAACAAACAACAGTGTAATGTTAAGACATCAGCTCTACTATGATTGGATTCCTCACTTAAGTGATTTGCGTGAATGTTAAAGTTGTGTGTGCGCGCGTGTGTGTGTGTGTGTGTGGGGGGGGGGGGGGGGGGGGGGGATATCTGCAAGTACAGAAAGAAACAAAAGCAATCATGTTGTTGTGAATATGGATGTTTACTGTGACGTGATCTGTTGCTTCCATATGGTTATCTCGAAATTGTGTCTCCCCCTTAAAGCGCAGAGATTGTAATCCATTAATGTCAGATTAGTAAATGCTTTAATTCCTTCTGCTAGTTTATTACCACCATATTCCTGGTTAAAAGGTGCGGAGGTTGAGATATGAAAAATAGGGTGAAGGGCAAGAAATGAGATTAATAAGTGCGAAAAAGGAGGGGGAAAATAGCAGTCAAGACAAGGGAAGAGAAGAAAAAGGGAGACATCAAAAAAGTGCATTTGCCTTTATGGGGAATACACTAAAACAAGCTTAAGAAGGGGAATGAAATACACACAGAAAACAGAAAAAGTATTATTATACAATGAAAGGCACTTTGCTGGCCACAAGAATGCCTGAAAAGTCTTTTGAATAAATCTCATAACACAGACCATTCTGATCTCCTCAGCCACATTTATGCATGTCAAAATTGACTCCTCCAAATGTGCACTTCTTTGTCTTTCCCAAACTCTTTTAAGCACATAAACTGACACAAACGCACATAAATCCATCCTTGGTGGTAGGGGGGGTGGCAGTTCAGCCACAGCCTCATGCTGTGAAAAACATCCCAGGGGGATTTAAGTGAGCACTGATCCTCTGAGATTGCGTATGTGTCAATATGTAAACATGTGTATCTGGATGCATTGCTCTGTTTTTGTTGTCAGGGGATGTACTGTCTTCGAGCATGTTGCCTTTGATGTGGCGGCGGCTGTGTTGTTGATGTCCTCATGGTTACACTGTGCCCTTAAAGGGGGACTGAATTCATTAAAGGGTTGTTTGACTATACAGAGGAATACTGGAGAATTGTGACGAAGTCCAGTGTGTTCAAAATGTAACTACAAAATGTAACTAATTATCATGTGTGATGATTACACATTGTTTTCTATGAGTAGGGCCGTGTGACAATTAATCAGGCTGGCAACAAATGTAGTCCTCAATAGATTAAGTATCTCATGCCAAGTTCATAACTTTTTTTCAGCCATTAATCATAGTACAGAGTCGATAGCAGTTAATCAGTTAATTCTATTGCTAATTATATCGATAAACTGTAACAATAAGGTAACTGGTGCTATCTGAAAATATCAGAAACATCAACTATTTTAAATGTCAATATATTCAGCTTCTTAAGAGACCATGAAGACCTTCTTAAAACTACATGTGTCTTTATCAATAATCTACACGTAGTAGAAATATCATCACAGTCTTCACTCTAGGTACTCTACGGTGGTATATTCATGTAAGTCAAACAGCACTTCGGAATAAAAGTGCCCGAGGCACAGACGGGCGTTTTGGCTTGTTAGTCAATAAGCTCTCTAAAGTATAGGACGTGGCACCCGCTCTTTCTTTGTTAGCGATCCATTACACCATGTGAGAGAAGGGTTTGGACGTTAATGAAAACCGAATTTCCACGTTGAAAATTAGTAAAAAAAGAAAAAAAAAGAAGTATGCCCATAATTAATGATTAACCGATTTACGTACATGTGCCCAGCTCTGACGGTAATAACGTAGGTACACAACAAAAGTGTTAAAAAAAAAAACAACACTCAGCTGTACATCTAAAATAATTTGGATGTAATCGGAAACACTGTTGGCACAAAAGCTGCGATGGACAAAATATAAATCCCTTCAAATTCCTCCAAGATATGCATTTCTCAGTTTGATCATCACACTACATTATGGTGTTGAAACAGACTAACAGCATGTGCACAATTTCTTGACGTTAACCTCAACATGCTAACTGGAAGGTGCGACTGCAGACAGCCTGTCGTCTCTGCAGAAAGCATAAGTGACAGAATCTATGGCTGCGTCCTCAGCTCACCTTTAATAATCTCCCCTCATGTGACCCAGATTACATCGCCCTACATAGGCTCGTGGTCAGAGTGCTGCTGATCCTACAGTTCAGATTTTGCTGGTACTATGCTGCTCTGTGCACCAGGCATACAAAGAGGGCCTTGTTCTGATGCAACAAAAGGCAACAGAGGACATCAAACACATCTGTAGAAGGAACACCCCCACTGGAAGCCAGAGGCAAATCCCCCTCTGTGTGTCTGTATTTATTTATACAATACTGCTAATGATGCATCAGTTTGCGTTGGACTCTACTGCACGCTTTTCTAGTCAGTTATGCACCCAGTGGGTGTGTGTGTGTGTGTGTGTGTGTATGTGTTCAGACCCCACAGAGCAGTTAACTGCGTCCTCTTGATAATCAGCTGGTGAAGGTCCTGATTAGCAGTGGAACAGCGTAAACGTTGCCTAGCTTCAGCTGCTAGGTTATGGCCTTTTCTGCGTCAGAGAGAAGATACCCTGGACCCAAGATGGCCTGATTTCAAGGCTGTTTGGAGGAATTCCAGAACGAGGAGAGGGCCTTGTTCACAGTTTCATTTTTGCAGGGGGTAAGAGTGACTCCCCCCCCACCCCCCCAAAGAATGACAAATGAAATCCCCCACACATGCAGAGTTTGTGTGTTTTGAAGGTTTCTTACAATCCTGCCAACTCTCTCCCTCCTCCTCTTCTTCTTCTTCTTACTCCCCCGCCTCCTTCATCCTCCTCTGAAGCGCGACAGCAAACAAAAGGTCTCTTGAAAAAGATTGCATAATAATTGAATACACACATTCAAACAATATAGTTTGTGTGATTCAGAGCAGCAGCAGTATATGCAGTGGCCTTATAGTTTCTCCTTGAGGCTGTCATGTGAGGTAATGAGACTATTGACAGCACATGACAGTGATGGAGGTGCTTGTGGATATTGATAGTCACAATGCAGAGAGGCTGAGCTGTCCTGTGGTGTATGGACTGTGTGGTTCTGTGGTATGACAGCATGATGAGGCAGCATGTAGTGGGCAGTGGTCATTTTGAAGGATAAGAGGAGGGAAGTAGGAGGTTTATGGGGGAAGAAGTAGGAGTAGCAGCACAGGTAGAAAAGAGCTTGCTGTTTTTTGTGGCTTTATGAGTAGAATTACTAAGAAAACAAAAACAAGTTTCTCATTTTGGTGCAAAAACCACACTTAATCCAAAGGCAACTGGACTTGGTTGAACATCTTCATTGAAACATGACATGTATGACTGAGAACAAACACAGACATTCGGGTGCCAGGTTAAGAGTTGTGGGCTTTTTTTTAAAATCTCATCCATTCTGCACAGTGTGAAACAAACCCTAAGACATAAAAAGAACACTGCATACGTCAACGTGAAATGTTTACAATTTGGGCAAAAGATGTACAAAAGCAACAAAGGTTGATAATGTGATAACTTTTGCCTTCATCACAGTGTATGTGGACTTATTCATAGACTGAGTAAAAAAGTAGAAAAGAACTTGCTTGCAAGCAATGTAACTTCTCTACCTGCACATAGAACACACCTGTTTCTCATCTTCCACTCACAGGTGGCAGTATGTTAATATCATCTCTTCACAGCTGCCTGCTCATGTTGGTGATTGTTCCTGAATTTTACCAACTGCATCAGCACATTGGCTTTCTCGTCCACCTGAAACTGGCTGTGTTGGAAAATTCCACAGGAAGCCAGGATGAAAAAATTGGCTGTGTGCATTCACACATGCAGCTCATCATAATAAAAAATCATTTAACTTTCATAAGTTTTGTGCATGTGTGAAAGGGCTTTAAGGGAGCACTCACAGGTAATCTGTATCTTGCCCAAGAACATTTGACACCCAAAGTCAAAGTGTGTTGACTCGTGTGAGCGCTCCGTTCATTAGAAGAGGTGTGCTTCAACATTGTTCTGTGAAATCAATCCCAGCCTCCATTGTCGAGCAGTGTTATGGATGTATCTGACCAACTTGACTCAAAATAAATGGTTGATGGTAAATGAACTTGAGCTTATATAGCGCTTTTCTAGTCTTCTGACTACTCAAAGTGTCATGGCTCCCTTCTGATTGCTGCTCATTCCATCCACCTGCTCAGACCTGCACACCTACTCTCCATCAGCTCATCAACTCAGCATCTTATATACCCTGGCTCTCTATCTACTCATCGCTACATTGTTGTTTCAGCTACTACAGTAGACTAAGACTCAGACTTCATAAGATTTTGATTGTTTTTGAAGAAAGAAAAATAAATTTCTTCTGTATTTTTTTTTCCTCATTTTCTCATTTCCTTTGCGTCAGGATCACAACACCTGCCTTCATGCTCACTTACCATTCAAAATTCAAGTGGTCATTACACAAAGCACATATCAAACCTACACATTCATGCCTTTTCTCACACTGATGGCAGTGGTTGCTTTAGTATCGTCCTCCAGAAGTAAATAATGCATTCATATACCACCGCCGAAGCAGCAGGAGCAGTGTGGGGTTAAGTGTATTGCCCAAGAGCCCATTGGACATGTTGCTGAGCTGGGGATCGAACTTTCAACCTATTGGTTGAGAGACGACTCTACCAACTGAGCCACAGCCACGAAAGTCAGTATATGCAGTTACATTCTCTGTGCTCCAGAGCTATCCTGCTCAGGCCTGGTTGGGCTTAATGCTATGCTAGAGCAGACCAGCGAACGGGGAGGGGTGGCAATCGTGCTCCAGGACTGTCCAGTGCAACTTTACCAAGTGTGACTGTGACATAAAACTCTGTTTTTATTATTCACTTCTTCTTTAAACAACAGATACGGTGAACAAGTTCTCATATTTTACAAAACAGGCTCCAAATTCTATTGATGGAGTGCGTTTCCACTATTTAAAAACATAAACAAGTTATGGAGACAACGTGCCTCCAGCCTCAAAGTCCACAAAAAGAAATACATACATCTACATTATCCTTTGTCACATTTGGAAAAGTCAACAAAACTCCCGACAGCTGTCTATATATTTAATTAGACACGTTTGTTTCCTCCTGAGGTAGATTCACAGGAAACATCAGGCAGCAGAAACACAGCCTTTATTCATAGCTAAAATGTTCAAAAATAGATGCAGTATTTCTGGTGCTGCTGAGTCACTGGAACTTCACGTGGAACTGTTACATGTTCCTGTTTTTTTTTTCCTTTGGAGCTTCGTGTTAACAGAGCCAATCATTGACAAATCTATCGTGCTGCCAGCTTCGTTATTACATTCCTGTTTAGTAAAAAAAAAAAAAAAAAAAAAAAAAAAATTTCCCCTTTGACTGGAGACACACTGGACATCAACAAGATTGCAATAAAAAATGAGTCATGCAGCATGTAGGTCCTCTAAATCAACACTGGCATGTGTTCATGATGAATCAGGGCAAGATTCTCTATCTGATGGGTTCATGCACAATGATTTATTTGATTCATGTCTAGATCAAAATGCGTACTTGTGTGAACAGTGATCTGCCGCCAAATAACTAAACACCATGCCAATCTGTTTAATGACGTGTGGGTAGTCTAATAAATGTCAAGAGCTCGAAGCTGAAACAGAATTGCTTTGTTATGACCCACATCTTTTTAACACAGTGTTACACTGAAGTAGAAAAACAAACAAAGCTGTAAACAGAAATGAACAACAGGATTCAGGCGGTCGGGGTTATGAGGGTGCTGCTCATTTTTCTCTGCTTATGACAAGATGGGGACAATTGTTGGCCTGGATCTGCAGAAGTGTTTGCTTAAGGACAGATCATTTGTTTTCATGCACAACATTGCACATAACCACCAAGCAAACATACCAACAACCAGGCAACAAACTCATTGAACATTTGTCTAGGAAGCGGGGCATTACTGATATGGAACACATGGATCAAAACATTTATTATCTGTGTGGCAACATTTATCTTGGCATGTGATCATGGTATCAGTATTGGAAAGGTAGTTTTGTGACTGTGACACCATAAAAAAATCAAACCAACAGCATCGTAGTAGAAAGGATGGAAATGCATGTGAACAATGTTAACCCATTTAGACGTGATGAAACGTCTATGTCAATTGAAATGTTTTCATTTCAATTGACATAATTGACACACACACACACACACACACACACACACACACACACACACACACACAGATGTGTGTGTGTGTGTGTGTGTGTGTGTGTGTGTGTGTGTGTGTGAGTGTGTGTGTGGATGTGTGTGTGTGTGGGTGTGTGTGCGTATATATATATATATATATATATATATATATATATGAAATATAAACTGACAGGGTCAGTGTTTGGTCACCATTAAGATAAAAAAAAACACAGCTCAGACTGTTAGCAGCTGATGCAGACATTCATCAGCAGGGGATTTTTCTGCACATGTAGCTCTCCGGCGAGTCAGCCACAGCAGCAGCAGCAGCAGCAGCGGCGGCATGGGACTTTGGCTCATAATCTAAACTGTTAAACTTTCTGTGAGAGGTTCCTAATTCAATATCTTCAAACTGGCCCAGTTGCTTTTTGGTATTTCAGATGATGATAATGTAAAATATGCAGATATGTAGAAATTATGCATGAAATATCTACCATTTTTTTCTGCCTCATTCTTGGCTCTGAGAGAGTGCCTGTAATGGAAGTTGTTCCATACAACAAAGGAGCAGTGTTGCCCGGTGCAGATGCCATGTGACAGTTTGGATTTCTTGTGCGCTTCTACATGCGAGTACGCACAGACTTGCAGCACCCTGCCAAACAAACAGCATGATGTGTCCCCATGCTCCCATAAAGTTACACAACCCTGGATCATACAGTCAGACAGTAGAGTGTGATCAGGCGACAGGCAAACATGTGCGCACTTGTATATCATTTGTTGTGGTTGTTATGTCGGCGACAGAAACCGTGTGAATGTGCACACATGTGCATGTGTGCACCTCTCAGTACATTGTATCTGAAGAGCAGTGGACCGAATGCCTCCATAACATACAGCAGCACGTTGGCCTTACATAACATGATAAACTGCTACCCACAGTTGTCACACCATAGACCATGTTTTGTGTGTGCATCAGAGCGGAGTTATCATCTACTCCAGCTGCCTAATCACTGTTATTGATTTACACATGGAGTGGAGGGTAAATGCAATTCACTCACTGTGAGGAAAAGAAGGCCACAAGTCCTGCAGCTCTAATGATGAATGTCTAGCTGTTTCAGAGCAAAGCCGCATGCCTCCAATTTTTGTCACGTGCAACCTTTGCTGGTAACAAATTCTGGGGTTTGCTGCTTATAAAATGCCAGCGTTTAACCTTTATCAAGTTGTAGAATGTACAAGTAAGCTTCTACAGCCTGATTTTGTCTGCCATGGCTTGTGGCATTCAGTTCACTGTAAACATTTTAAATTTAATTAAATTAATTAATTAATAAAATTTTTATGGCTGAAGACATTTTTAACCCTGACATACTGGGTGCATAACTGAAGGAGAGTGTACAGTCAAACACATCCCATCCCCATATTGTTCAAAGTGTCATTGGCTGTCGTCACGGTGACAACAAATGAGTGGAGAAAAATATACCAGCCATCAGAGAAGAATATGGAGCAGCTGCATTTGGTGGTTCACAACTATCATCATATTGGTCTCTCACCAGTTGCTTGTTATAAACGTCATTACCTCACCATCTCATTTTTTCAGAATATTTCCTGTTGCGTTGACACTGGCTCATCCCGACTACACCAAGACATTTTATCTGTGGGGATGGCAGGGAAAGTTAGTGAAAAATCTGAATGTTTGTGTTCAAACATGTAGCTAACCCTGAACATTTTGGAGTTTTTATCAGCTTTGTTCATGAGTGAACACAAATGAAGTTGTATTAAAATCAAGAGTAAGTATAAAACATTTATAAATGCTTATGAGTGCTGAATAGTGTCATAAATGATACAACAAACATGTAGGTATGAAACATGTCAACAATGTAAATGCTGTTGTGCATCACATCTTATCAACCTACTGTCCCAGATACATGCAGTTTTCTTCCCTCGTCTTTATCCAACTTGCAGATAAATCTCAAAGAATGATATCTCATTCATAAGTGGACATGTAAGGAAACAGAGAAACGTGACATCATCTCCCTTTGGTGCAATTTGTAATCTCCCCGAACAGAAAACAGGAGATACAGAACAAACAAAAAGCTCTTTTCTTTACAGATAGGTAGGACAGTACGGCAGTCAGAGACAGAATCACACATCTCCTTGCATAAACCCTCGCAGCTCGTCATCTCCCCGTATGAATCGCTCATTATCTCAAAAACCGGCACAGAATTTAGACAAGCAGCTATTCTCCATGCCTCTTAGAGATGCTTATTGTTAAAGAGAAGGCAGACACTCACTGTCTGTACAGACACTCAGTCTGTGCTTTAGAGTCGAGGAGATTAAGCTGTGTGTGTTTGTGTGTGTGTGTGTGTGTGTGTGTGTGTTCATATCAGACGAGAATGCAACAGCACAGAGAAGAGCTCATGTGTCTGGTATGTCGTTGAAAGCATTACCTTCACTTTGGCATTCTTTTCATTCGCCACATAGATTTATTGTACACATTTAATTTGACATATGATTTTATATATGGAGTTATTTTTACTCTTCTTCAATTTCTTGACCGTTCACTTTTGTTCCGCTTTTATTTTGTGTCATATTTTTGTACCCCATGAAAAATTCCTTGTTTGTGTAAATTGATTATTTGGAAACAATTTTCTTCTGACAGCATTTACTTTACCTTACATCATCTCAGTCAAACGAAAAACATAATAACAGCTTAAGCACATAACGCATCATAACATTTTGGATTCTTTATGCACTTTTTTAATCTGGCCGTTAAACAATGACAAACATCCCAGCATAATTATTGTGTTTGAGCGCCATATGTTTTCCCCTGTAAAGACCGTGTTATTGAGTTCATGGAGGTTAGATAATGCTCCTCCTGTCCCTGAATGTCAAAACTGTCCCTTACTCACTAGGAGGGCTTTAGACAGGGGGGGTTAACAATTCCAGCTTTTTGCTGCACATCTATCACCAACTGTATAAAAACCACCAGAAACCAGATCCTTTTTCAGGCAGCTGTCGCGTGCAGCTGGTAACACAAGACCGAGCTCACTGAGAGGCTTTTAATTCCACACATGTGGCACTACCTGTCCAGTGTGGATTTGAAGATTTTATACGCGTGGGGCAGCTGCTGTGGCTTGTAAGACTCGATAAGGAGGAGGGGAGGAGGGTGGGCTGTTAAGAGTGCCCCCCCCCCCTTAGATCTTGAATTTATATCTCCCTCCGTGCACTGTGACTATACTCAACCATCCAGTTATCCAATTTCTGGTGATTAGCCGCATGTGTCTGAACTTGTCAAGGAAAAGAGAGAATGAGTAAAGTGGAAATCTGTCACCCAGAGTGTGTCTGTGTTTATGAAACTTTACCACTGACTGCTGCCACACAGTAGGTCCTCCAGAGACGCTGCACAGAGGCCTTAGTGAGCTGAGGGGTGTGGGGGAGGAGGACTGGGAGAAGGGAAACTTGACTCTGGAGATAACTAATAAAGTCCGGGTAAATGAATGCATTGTTCTTTTTGACTACTATGGGCTGTATTTGCATCGCGCAACTGAATGATAAACATAAATCGATGAAAATCAGATTAGACTTGGCTCACTTGGTGACTTGGTTTCGTCTGTCATCATTTATGGCCCAGATTAGGTTTCATAAGATCCAATTTTCAAAATCAACCCACCAAATGTATTCATAATAATATACAAATATACAATAATATGTATAATTTCTTCTATTGCCAAAGGTGAAGCGTGAAGAATAAGACATGTTCAGTGATGTGAAGTTGTCCATGATTTCACCCTTCTGACTTGAGTGCAGGAAGTGAGGAAAGTTACCCCTTTGTCAGCTTAAACTCAGCAGGAAATAGCTGTTGATACAAACACATTCAAATAAATGACACAACAACTGAACAACAGCGTTCTTTTTTTTTCTTTCTTTTTCACAGGAACTTATTTTGGGGGTTTTTCTCCTCATAACGCAACATGAGGGAGACATGGGTTAATACTTAGAAGCAAGATCCCTGAGTGCTACTGAGAAAGTAACCATATCCTCTGTGGGTCTCTGTTTGTATCTGTTTACAAGACGATGCTGTTGCACTGGATAGCTTTCCTCAGCAACATAAACATTTCATTCCCCTCCTCTGGACACTAACCTAACAGCACTTTGTGTTTTTAGGGAGCATGTTAAATGTATATGAGGCAGTGGGCTTAGATGCAGAAAGAAAGTTGTTAGTTTGTGGTATTACTGTGCAGTTTTCCTTTTTGCTTCTGACCCCTTTTTCTCAGCAGATTAGTCACTGTGCAGCTGGTTGAAGTCTTTCCTGTATGTACCCAGCTGGACTCAACTTCCCCTGTCCTCCTTTCCCTCAGCCCAGTTTACAGGCAGGTCTGGCAGCCACTTCAAACAGGCGTGCCTGTCCACGTGCCAGGAAGGGGGTAATTGCAGATGATTGAGAAAAAGATGTTTGATGGTCATAGAAATGTGGTCATACCAAGAAACGTCTGTTCAAGACATAACGTTCAAGTGTCCATGCGCCATGTGACCTTCTTTCCCCTTCAACAAACTACCCATATTCAGCGTCTTTTGCCTGATCTGCGTCAACATTTTCTTCTTGAGTATACCTGAAATATTCAAACATATCCTCCCTTGAGTTCCATTGTAAAAGTGAGGTAAACAACATTCTTCACATAAGCATGACAATGACAGCTTTTCACCCCAAGGCCAACCTAGCCAAATGGTTTCCTCTCAGAATGATTTGTCAAAATAATACCAATCTTTGAGAGTATTTAATCCTTTGTGATCTTAGTCAGGAGTTTGCTGGTGTCCTTGAGACAGCCCAGTTGTCGTTATGTCAATAGTGCTTATTAGTTCTAGTCTTCTGGATAGTTTAGAGGAACTTTAATAAAACAACAAGCAACATTGTTCTTGCGATAGCCGGATTCTTTACATAACAATGCTTTCTGAGCTACCGTACAGGGAGGGGGAAAGTGCAGTACACACAGATAAAAGGGGAAATGCAGTGGGATGTTCCTCACCTTTTTGGCCACTTTGGCTGTATCTGTTTATGTTCAACGTCAATTAAAAGTTCAATAAACTTGCATAACAGGACAACGAATGATGGACGTGAACTTGTCTGATGCTGCAAGAATGGGAAAAGCAGTATTGCACTTTTAAGATAGACCCGAACAGTGCCTGTGTTCACAGCACCCTGCACAATTCTCAACCCTCTCAGCTGCAGACACATCTTTGACCGTTTAGTTGACTGAAGCTGTAAAACCCTTAACTATACTACCTAAATAACAAACTGGGATAAATATGAACTATTACAGTTAACAGTGAAACCAAAAAATGGCAAATGTCAGGCACTAAACTCCTGTTCACAGGCAGCTTGATGCGGCTTGCATTGGGAAACAACTACAGTGAGAAAAATGTATAAAGGCTTTGTACCCACAGCACACTTAATGTTGATAAGTTATCAACTTTATTTTTATTATTTATATTAACTTTAAGTTATCCACCTGAAAGGAGCCAACTATTTTCTCTCGTCTTAATTTGAAATGATGTTATGAACAGAGGTTTTGCCATATTTTTCAGACACAATATGTTTGCCACGAATTAAAAGAGCCACCAAATACTTGTAGTGAACAAATCCAAGACTTAAGCTTTGTAGCTAAATGAGCTTAGGCCTATCATGTTTTTCTTATTATGCGCAAATCTTACATTGACAGCCTCAGAAAAGGCAAGAGGTCCATTTTCAGCCTGGCCTGAAGAAGCTATCAATACCAACATCCTTGGCTGTACATCCATCACTAAGTGTTTAGCTGCAGCATCTAACTGCCCCCCCTCCATCCCTTTCTTCACAGAGCCGCCAGCAGAGGAGAACAGGATGTAGGTAAATTCTCTTTTGCTGAGAAAACGGATGTCTGTCTCACATTAGATGGTTTTTCAGTTTGATGCGGACACATCAAAGCAATTTTGCTTCAGCCAGAGCAATAAAAATCCCACTTCAGTGAGCTGTCTGGTTCTAAAGTGTTTATATAAAGACCTTATATGTAACAGGTTAAAGCTGAGGAAGCAGCTTTAACCTGTTTTTTTTAATATATATATATATATATATATATATTTGCTGTATCAGCTCTCTGCCTCCCTCAAAGGAGGCGCTCAATGTGTGATGATATTCCAGCGACCGTGCCTCAAGATGATTTTGCTTTGTGATGTGTTCGGGTCTTTAGGGAGGTTAAGCTCATCGGCTCCTCTAATGTAATTAATCCTGAAGTAAATGTATCATTTGATAAAGGATTACTCTCTATCTCTTTGTTGTCTTTTCACTCAGAGAAGATGTTCCAAAGCTCATGTGCATCAACTAATCTGCACCCAGAAGTGCTCGGCTCACACAAAAGCACTGTGTGCATGGACTTACATGGCACGGGATCATTAATGTTAAATCACTCATCTCTCTAACAAAGACAGAAACTCCCTGACACTTGATCAAAGGGCTTGTTCTTCTTTAGGATCCTGACTAACTTCAAAGCCCTCAAACTTCCTACAATCTTCTGCTAGACAACAGGGGGGGTGGGTGGGGGGGGGGGCACTTTCTTTGCCCCAAGCTGCAGACAGAACGGTGAAAGCTGGCAGCCAACGTGGACAAAACTAATATCTCAGCTGGCCTTTCTCTCTCTCTCTCTCTCTCTCTCTCTCTCTCTCTCTCTCTCTCTCTCTCTCTCTCTCTCTCTCTCTCTCGCTCTCTCTTCCCTGCTGTATTTTGTAAAGGTGACAGCATGGTGAGTCAGCTTGGACTTTCCAGCCTCTCCTCTGATCTTGCAGGAACGCGCTTCTCATTGCCTTTCCTGGCATCTTCTGCACACACACACACACACGCACGCACGCACACACACACACACACACACACACACACACAGATACACACACACACACACACACACACACACACACACACTTTTACTCGCAAGTCTTCTTCTCTTTTTTTCCAGGAAAGACCACATTTCACACAGGTATTTAACATCTCACCTTCTCTTTTCTACCCTGAAGCAGGGCCCTTCTAACCCGTCTAAAGGGTAAAGACCACTGGAATCCCCCCTGGGTCGAGGATTAGGAGCAGCCTCATGTCACAGAGGAGTGCAAGGCTGATCTTTTAACCTTCTCTCTCCTTTGGCTCAGTTTAAGCAATGAGGCTCATCGTCTATCTTGGACAGGTTGAGTGTACTGTTACCTGGGTGTGAGAGTGTGCCAATGCAGAGTCCAATTTCACACCCAGCCCCGAACCCTATCTGAGAAATACTGAGTGTTTCTTAGATATGGCAGAGTAAACAAAACAAGCGTACCTGAGTTGCACGGATCAAGTGTCTTGGGGGTTAAGGAGCTGGTATTGAATCCTCTGTCACATGTGCGTGTGTACTGTGCTGCTTTGGTTATCTGGCTTCACTTACCCTAACAAAGGAGATTGCGTTAAATACTTACACAAAGCTGGTAATCAACTTGATAAGTGAACCCAGGGTCTCAATGAACCTGTTCACACAAAAGCTTTAGCTTTCAATAAGCTATATGGACAAGTCTGCTGTCAGCACATCCCCATAGTTTACAAAACTAAGAGCAAACTACGGCTTTGGACAAATACCAAGAATTTAAGCGTTAACTTTATAAAGCATGGATGGAGTGACACATTGGTTTCTGTAGCTGACTCTTGAATCCCATCTTGGAAATGTTGTCTCAAACTAACCTTTGGTTAAGATAGTAACAGGCAAAAAGCTGGAGCTGGAGCGGACCTTGAGCCTCCTATGAACAGCTACAAAACACCAACCTGTTAGTCATATTAACCACACCTCTTATTATGAGTAACTCTCGACAAACTTGAAAATCAATTATGATTAATTATACAATATTTCAATTTTGAATTGGTGTGCATGTGGCTCTCAGAGTCTTTGCAGCAGGCCTCAAGTTGGCCCTGGAGAAACTACAGTTTTTGGCACTTCCGCCTCGGCTTCATTTGACATCACTGGAGGCTGCCACTTGAGCTAAACACATGAATTAGACTGAAAAATCAACACAGCTGCTGGTCAAATGCAGGAAGCTGAAAGGGAAGAGGGGGGAAAAAAACACAAACTGTGTGAATGTGCAAACTAAGGCTTATAGAATCACTTCATCATCAGTAGTGCACAATAAATCTGAATCTAATAACTAGCATTTACTCCCATTCAATAGGTTTTTTTTCTCAAAAGTATTCTTGTTCCGTTTAAAAAGGAGACTGATGTGACAATGTGCGTCCTTGACAGTAAATGAAGCTTGTAGAAATAAAAGTGGAAACATAATTGAGAGCAGTTAGAATGCTTTTTTCTTTATATCTAATTTGTGCATTAAGTGAATGACTTCGGTGCTTAGTTTAGTTTCTGTTGTAGGATGGTAGCTGTAAAAAAAATATTATCATTCATAAAAAAGAAAAGGTTTTATTAAAAATTCTATCAGGACTGAATAAATGCTTGGCTTGTCTGTCTCCCTCCTCACCTCTCACAACCTGCTCTCATTTCTCTGTTATCAAGAGTCTGATCGGTCAACAGGCAAGGTTTAGCATAAGGGTTTACCATGCTGATCTAAGAAGTGAACCACTGAGGTAGTTCTGAAAACTAAGAGTTTACCCTGAAGTTACCTCAATAACCTGCAGCTTTGTGCGTCATGCAAGACATTACTCAAAGGCATATCACAATGAGGTCTGTGTGCCTGTGACAACAAGGACATGCCTTTTGCATATCCGTGCACACATAGTATACCTACAGTTGTGTCTCTGAGTTTAAAAAATGCTTGAGGCAAAGGAGGTGAAGCTGAACTCAGAATGTTGCCTTTTGCCGAAGTCACCTATAGAGGATACATTTTAAAAAGAGACAGTTCACAAAGGGTTAAGTAAATAGAGCCTCATGTCACCTTTATCATTATTTATAGTGTCCAGCCTATAAAATAAAACACTGTGTTGATTTTAAGAACAGGGTTCAGTATATGCACAGCTGGATATGCTGTTCAGTGTTTGCACTAAACATTGACATGCCCATCACACACACACACACACACACACACACACACACACACACACACACACACACACACACACACACACACACACAGACATGCTCACGCATCTGTCTTATTGCGGCAGTCATACAGTAAAGTGTTATCACAAGTCTCATGTGCCGCCTCAGGCCACTGTACACTTCCAACATGTCAATGTGTTTGTGTGCTGTGTTTTGTCTGTCTGCTCTTTGTTTTGTGATTCCTGCGAGCTTAAAGGAACATCTGAACACTTAAAACATTTTATTGTAGTGTTTATTACGTAAAGATGCCAACTCCATGGAAAATAAAAACAAGCTGCAACACTTTTGTTGCAGATTTTTTTAGGATTAGCTGGATCAACTCAAGGGTGCACAGAAACACAAAACATTGAAACACCAAACAACAAGATGCTATGATAAAAGATGTTTTCTTTTAACAAACATATTTTTATTTCAGTAAAAGCTTCATACCGATTCAGTGTGTAAATGTTAAAACACTTTTACAAAAAGTTTGAACCCAAGAAGAATAAAATACCCTTAAAAATTAGATATTTAAGTGCAATCATCAGCCCATACACACCTTTGTGTATACTCATAACCCTTATAGCATTTAGGAAAACTGTTTCTCCACCCATGACGTCATGAAGTGCCTCCTCAGGTGTCAAACAGTTGAGTCATTCAGATAAGATCAGAAAGGCAGCAGACAAACACAACGTGTTAAAGTTGGATGCTGGCAGACGTCGTCGTTGTCGTATATAGTGGCGTACAGGACAGACCGGTTCTCCCGCCGACAGCGAGTGTGTTGATGTAAATATAAGACTATGGTCTTCTTAAAGTTGCTTTGTTAAATCAGGGCTTTGAGACTTAGAGACAGGTACGGGCAGATGTTAGCTTTGCAGTAAAGCAGAAGGTAGATGCAGGTAGATAACAGTGTAGACAGATTTTATCAGCTGGGCAGAAACGCGTGTTGTTGTAAACGCAAACAGTCGAGATGGGGGAGTAAAGTGACGATTATACCCCTGAACTTATATTCAGTTATTGTTTACACACATCCAAGACTCCGTATCCATATGTGTATGTTTACATACAACAGCAGAAACGTGTCTTTTATTGGATTACTACAGGTGTGTATTTGTTCGAGTGAGTGTGCTTTTTTTTCCCAATTTGCCTCCAGAGTCAGACACAAATCTGATCATATGTGGGTGAAACAGTCAAAACCTAACCAGATAGCCAAGTTCCTCAGAGTCATATTACATACAGCAATTAGTTTGGTTTCACTGAGTGGGGAAATAACATGTATGATAATGGAAATATACTGACAATGTCAGCAAGCAAGGGTTTGTATACAGTGTATTTATTTTGTGCATCAATTAACATTTCATTAAAACAAGAGGACTAGATTTACTTATTTGTTAATGAAATATAGTCTTTCTTCTCCTTCATAATCAGAAGCCGAAGTCTTTTTCCAGGTGGTCCATCACACACTCATGGTGATTGGCTGCTCCAAAGGCAAGCGCATCTGGAAAATGTGTTATTGCATGTGTTTGGTTGAAAGTTGAAACTATCGTCTCTAACAGTAGCAATCTCACACACACAAACACGCACACACACACACACACACACACACACACACACACACACACACACACATGCAGAGAAAAACAGAGACAAAATGGAGAGAAGACATTTCATCATAAACTTGGCTAATAAACTTTTGGCTTTTGTGTTTTTATGGCTTGATGCCATCAACCATGTTCTAACAATGTTCAGTGATGAAAGTAACTTCAGTATGAAAGAGAGCTCTGCCCTTGAGACACATATCCAAAAACAAATGTCTGAAAAAAATTGTGCAACTGTGAACACATTTAAATTTAATTGTATGATTTATGCATCCTGAGCCGTTTGACTGTAACTTTTATCGAGCGCCAGGTGACTGAAGCTGCCGTATCTTAACATATTTTCTTCCACTTCTTCAATTAAAATCTCAGCTGAGTGCACAAGCTGCTACCTTAGCACACTGCTACTCATTCTGTCCTGTTTATCTTGTAATCACCTGCTGAAACGTTTCCGATCATATCTGCCAAATACGCAGAATTCCCCCGCAAAGCTTCCCTGACAGCTGAGCAGGGAATGAACTTTCTCTTACTAATGTTTTTTTAGATTAACTCAAGTGGATGCAGCTGTTAAGAAAATAAGAAGAAGGCCTTCAAATCATGCTCTACTGAAGATTTAAACTTTGTGAAGATTCAGCCTTTGAAAAACTATTAAGTAAAAAAAATGGCACAAACAGGTCGGTGACATTTATATCAAGCAACTTCCTTCATTATGGAATATAATGTGCAATAGGTGAAGTTTGTAAGTCTTGTGTAATAAATGAAGGTAATTGAACATCTATTTTTCCTTTATATAATCTTTAACTACACATATGATTTATTAATAATACGTTTCAATTAGATTCATATTTTTTTAGACTGAATTATATCTTGCCTTTGCTCTCCGTCTTCTCCTGTGCTTGCAGCTGATTGGCTTACTGCTTTAACCCCAGGCATATTAGGCTGTTCAGATAACTTTGAGCACAGTCTCTGACGCAGCCATTAACAGGCTGTCATTATCCCGATCCCACTCGATGTGGGATCAAACACCTCTGTGAAACGTTTTTGGAAATTAAAAAAAAGGCACATTGTTCACTATTTGCTTTTCGAGACAAAGTTATGTTTTGCCACAGACGCCTTTTTCTCGTAACGACTAATAACAACGTGTGCGACAAACAAAGAGCAGACAAAAGGCTCCGTAATTGAGTCAACCGTCATCCTGATTTCTGGGGCATCCCTCAGCCCCAATTAAGCAGTGCTCGTTGGTTGTCATGGGAGACGATGACAACTTGAATAGAGCTGTCACTCCGGATCAGACTGACGTGTTGCCTTGGTAACTATAGGGTCAGTGGGTTTGTAGTGCTTGTGGAGGATGTTGAATGGGAGGAGAAGGAGGAGGGGGACAGCAGTGTCGAGGGCGTTAGGAGTAACTAGATCCAAGAATCAGCTGGTAGTCAGTGTCGATGAAAGCAGTGACACAAAAGCAGACCAACTTTGCACATTTGTCTGTGGAGGTCACAGCAGAGCATTAAGGATGTCTAAAACTGTTTTTTACAATGTGTCATATGCTATCTCTCAATGAGTCTCATAGTTTTTCCATAATTTATCTCCATTACCTGCATCTTGCAAAACACATGACTCAGTGTTTTAAAGTCTATTAACCTTCAGCCGTGTGTACTTTTCACTTGTTTTGTAGTAAAGGTTGGATCTCACAGAAAAGGGGCCTTTTCACAGACATATTTGCATGACTCTCTACAGCCCACATTGCTGTGTAAATATCATGTTGTTCTGACTTGACTCCTCTGTGTCAACAAGCTGCAGCTCTGTCCTGAGTATGCCATTGTGCCTTAACAGTCACAGGGACTTTAAAGCAATAAGACTTGTATGCACACTGAGCTGATAACCTATGGTAGTCGTTCATTATAAACAGACCCAACACGATTTTAAGAACATCGTTCTGAATAAGCAATACTGGATTTTTTAATGTGTCTTTTCTTTCTTCTGTCATGATGCTTTTGATTACTTGTGTAAAGCACTTTGAATTGCCTTGTTGTTGAAATGTGCCATATAAATAAACTTGCCTTGCCTTAATGAATTCACATGACATTAAAATGGGGCTCTTTAGGTGCTGAGAGTCTGTCTGCCTCCCTCCTTACTATCAGAGCAGCCTGAATGCTCTTTTTATTTGCAGAGACGTTTGGCTGAATTGTGCCGCTCTTTATGTCTTGGCACCTATCCACATCCATCTAGTTCAAAAGCTCTTTATTTGTTAATTCTGTGGTAAAGTGGTCCCTCAGTTCTGCATCACTGCCTATTTTTTTCTTTTCTTTTTTTTTTTTCAAAGGGCCTGGCTCAGATATCTTATAGGCAGGAGTAACAGCTGTTGCTAAGCCACCATAGCTGGCCCCTACTCAGCACCCAGTAGGGACCCAAAACTCTCTGTGTCTGTCGCTGTCTCCATCTCAGTGTCTGGGCTCTGGAGTGGCTGTCGCTGGCTACTTTCACTGTCTGTCTTCTTCTGCTGCTTTGTGTCCCCTCTAATTACATTGCATCCATGCTTTTTCATTTAGGCTTCTTCTCAGTTTTTTTTTTTTTTTAGATCACAAGAAAAAGAGACAGAGATGGAAAGGTTTCCAAAAAGAAACTGACACAGCTAGTAAGACAAAGAAGGGAAGAGGTCTTCTCCTTTATTCATTGCGTGTGCAGCGACTTGTCTCCTTGCCACACGCTCACACACACGTACACACACCCCATCCCAGCCACCCTTTAATCTGCACTGTTCCACCCTGAGGGCCTGAGGCTGGGGCAGCTGCTACTGATGGAGCCAGAGAGCCAGCTGTCCACACACTCACACACACACACACACACACACACACACACACACACACACGCAAACCCACCCCTCGATTCATTCATTTGGGACAATAGAGACAGGACAAGGGTGTGTGTGTCATGATGTTGGAGTGTGCCGTGGTCGTGGGGAGGGGGGCCCTCACAGTCAGTAAAGTGGTTTTTATGTTGGCTTTGTGTCCCGGCAACAGTTGGCAGCACGCGTGTCAATGACACGCCTCTCCGCTTTATTGTCCATGAAGTCGGAGGGTTTAGTTTGACCTGGGACAAACACACTGACACACTTTCACACAACAAAGGATTGTGTGGATGTGTGTGTGTGTGTGTGTGTGTGTGTGTGTGTGTGTGTGGATGAGCAGACATGACTTTCAATCGTCTAAAGCAGAGAAAAACAGAAACATGCTGTTTGCTCTCCTTGTTCCTGTGATTTCATCATCTTGCAACAGACCTGAATGTTTTTCAGGGCTGCATTTGAAAAACATGGAAGGATTTGTTCTAAAAAAAAACACCAATCTTGTGTAAATTGGAATTCCCTGAGTATTAATAGCTACAAAGTTAGGATTACAAAGTAAATGCATTTAGATCTATAAAGCAAAAGTTCTTTGCAAGCACTTCAAAAACAACACATCAATGGATTGAATCTGCACGTTTCGATTGGTTCATCTTTATCTCTAACTGCTTCACTTTCTGGCTCCTGCTGCTATTGGTTACCCCCATCTCTCCCCTGGTTGGCTCAGCTCTTGAATTGCATTTGGACTGAGCCATATGATAGGCCGAGGATCAGAGCAGAAGTTGCTCTGATTTGCCCTGAGTTGGGTGTTCACTCGTCAGTGTTTTATAAACACAGCAGCTGCTTTGGAGACAGAATGAGAGCCTGTGTGTGTGTGGAAGCTGATTCGCTAGAGTATAGGTGCATGAGGTGGGCTGGGTGTGGAGTTAGTCACTAAAAGGCCATATGGCTGATGACACATATATACAAACACACACCTGACGGCTGCCTCACACCTGCTGTACTGTCTATGCTCGAGTAGGATCAAAGGAAACAAGGCCCCTAGGCCTTGTGCGGGCGTGCATGCGTGTGTGTGTGTGTTTGCGTGCATGTGTTTGACGAGACATTCACTGCGTCTGAATTGATACCAACAAAGAGGATTTGTATTTGAATAAGAGACGACTCAAGTCTGGCTTTGCTTACATAGAAAGCTGAAAGGACATCATATGGCTTGAATGCTTTGTGCTGCAGAATGCACGCATGGCAACCACTACAAATAGATTTCTACAGAACACCCTTACCTCGACAGAAAAAGAGGAGAGTGGAGAGGGAGGTGGCAGGAGGGAGTGAAACTTTCAAACTTTTCTGTAGGTTGTGTGGGGGTGTTGTTTGTTTTGAGTGTGTTGCAGAGAGCGTCAAGAGGGGTCGTGTAGGGCACTTAAGAAAAGAACAAACAAAAAAGAAGAGGGAAGTTGTAGGAAAGAAGGAAAGGTGGACATTAAGAAAGATAGAAGGAAAGTGAGCAAGACCAGCAGGGAAGGAATAGAGGATGGAAAGTGAGAAAAGACAAAGGAAGGAAGGAAAAAGGTTAGAAGGAGACAGCAAAAGAAAGAGTGGTCAAAGGACGGAAGTGCAGAAGAACAAAACTAGGAACAAGGAAGAAAGGAAAGACAGACAGCAAGTATAAAGGAAGGAAGGATCGAGTAAAAGATTATTAGATTAGGTTATGAGAGAGAGGGATAAAAGAACAGATGGAAAGAAAAAACAATATGTATCAAACAAAATAAACAAAGATTGAACTGAAATAAGGAACTGGGGAGGACGGAAGGAGAGTAGGAAGAAATTAAGGTGAAAGGAAATAGGCATCATGGAAATGGAAGATGAAGAGAAAGAAAAATGGATGGAAGGAAGATGTGAAAGAAGTTGAAAATGAGAAAGAAAAACAGACAGACAGAAGAAGTGTAGATTTTTTTTCATCATATTGTAATCTGTGAAGGTTTCACCTCATACTTAACCCGAGAGGTAGCCTTTCATTTTGCTGTTAAAGTTCCCTTACGCTCTTACAGACACCCACCCACCAACCTCCACACAAACGCACACATACGCAATCAAAGCGCGTCGCTCAAAGGCAGGATTCTTTCACTTCGCCCACAACGGCAACAAAGTTCTTCTTTGTCACTTTCCGAGTCAGACGTCAGTGAGTTTGCCTTGCTCTGGGGCTGATGATAAAGTTGCCCACATAGAGCCCCCATGTATATCTGCATGTTATTATGACCACCCACACACACACAGACACACACACACACACACACTCGTACACTGCAGAAAGAACAAGATACTGTACAAGGAATAATCATTTAATAATGACAAACAACATGTGCAGCTCTTCCTCATTCTTGCATACAAAACGCAAACACACAAAAAGAAGACATTATGCTGTGAGAAAGTCATGAGAAGCCTTCAGAAAGCATGTGAGGTCTTTTGTCTGGGCTTTGTGTTCATGTCTGTAAACTCACATGCGCTCCCGTGTTTGTCAGCGACAGAAACAGTCTGCTCCAGTGTCAGAGTACAGTAGTTGCCGGGTAGAGTTGACGAGTCTGTGGAGGATGTTGTGGTTGGCTAACCCCTTTCTTTGTTTCACAAACTGTCTGCAGCTCTTCTGTTAGACCGGGACAAAGGGGCCACTTTAGGCTGATACAGAATTATCTGGGGAAAAAGACAGTCGTTTACAAACTATTTCAAGAAACTCCTTGCAAAGAAGAAACTGGACCGCAGTTTGACACCACTCTCCGATTAGCACTAAACAAGACAACTCCAGGAGAGGCTGTTCTAAATCGCTTTCGACTTCCAGGTAGAGGTGGAAAAAAAGCATTTTCATGGAGATCAATCTGGTATTAAAGGTTCCAGTCTTAGCGCTGCTATGGATGAACTGTCACTGGTTTAATACATCCTAGTTTTCCAGTGATTAGGCAAACGTGATTGCACTCACATGCTTTGAGGGTTATCCGTGAATAAGAGGGAGAGAAAAAAACGTGGATTACTGATTAGATTATGTCTCTCCTGCCCTGCGGGCACATCAGCTGCCTGTGGATTTAAGTCAGATGGAACAAAGGGCTGTCAGAGAAGACAAAGAAGCGTCTGTTTTTAAGGAAATAATCAGTAAAAAACACACTCACATGCAGACGTACACACTCATACAGTCTCATATGCAGCTTTCTTTCAGCAGCTGCATCCTGTGCGGCAGGTAACACTTTCCCTGCTTTGCACACACAGCTCACGCTTACTCTCTTTAGAGTCCATCTTTCAACATTTGATCATGTTTGCAAATCACTCATGGTGTTAAATAGTCACAATCAGTTTGTGGTTCCTGCTTCTGTTTTGTTGCATAAAACAAAGATTTGGATAGGGTACAAAGAGGGTGTGTGTGTGTGACTCCATAATATTTATTATTGGATAGATAGCAGCGCTTCGTGTGAGTCCGCAGTGATAAAGTGATTGTTAACTGGAAGACGACTAGTTCCTGACAGTAAAAAAAAAAAGAGCCGTCAACAGGTGACGGAACCAGCAATCAACCTCTGTCATAACAATAACAGCTGTATAAGGGTAACAAATAGAAACACATGCACACATATGCACAAAACTCCGTGTGATGGTTGATTAGGCACAAACACACACACAGCTGCTGAGGGGCAAATGAAAATGATTTTATCACGACAACAAAAGTAAGAGCAATCATAAGAAGTGTGTTCAGCATATGACACACGGATACACACTGGCAGACGCACACGCTCCTCATAACCATTGCAGATTAGATGTTGATTTTTTAATTGGCTTAGCAGCGTGTGTTTATTTGATCCTGGTATTATTGCCCTGTGTGTTTTCCTCCTTGAGTGAGCTGATTAAAATAAAACTCCCCCCCTGTCAACACACAGCCAGATAGATACCACTGTTTGATTAATTCCCGCAACACACAAAAACACATGTCATAATCCCCGCACTTCCATTGGCTACTGTTACCGCCCTGTTTCCAAAGCAACATCGGAATGCCGGGTGTGTGGCCCCGCCCGTTAGAGGAGGGAAACTGCATGTAAACAAACAGCATGTGCAGCACTGTGCACTGTGCCTGACTGTGGTGTAAACAGAGTGTGACACTGGGCAGACTGAGACTGACCTATAGGATTACATGTTGTGTTGTTGCCTTCAAGGACTCTGGACATTTAAAGGCCCTGGAGTTTGTGTGTGACTTCATCACATGAAAACATTGACTCTGTTATCAAACACACTGGAAAACAGTGGGGGAGAATATTTTTTGAACGATTAGGCAAAGGTTTCCTGTAAGTCAACAATAGTCCTACATCACAGAAGGAAAGCAGATGCATCATGCACACAACTCTAGTGTCAATGACCTGTCCTCAAACGTCACATCTTCCCCCTAGCCGTAATTGTACTGCAAGTCCAACCCTTTGTGCTGCTGCTGCTACTGCTGCTGTGTGTTTACTTCGGACTAGATAGCACATTTTAACCTTTCCTCTGTAGCCCAGCAGCTAAAGGTAACCAAAGTTCAGGAGTATTAGAGCTGAGAGGTCAATCACAGCCCAGACATTTTACTATGGTATGTCCTCAGAAAGTCCTCCCCTGTGAGTGAAAACAGGAGGGGGCAAAATAACAAGGTTATTAAATAACACAACAGCATGATAAACACATTCATAACAGTGATCAAAATACCCACACACACAGACACCTATCCCATGCAGCAAGAACTCTCAAACAACCAATCACATTTCTGTTACCAACAGCAACAGCTCCTGTTTACGCCTGCCTCTAGCTAATCCTGCCCTCTGATTGGCTGAGCCTCGGAGCACAGCCCCTCCCCCCCCCCCCCCCCCCTTCTCCAGTTCTCCCTCTGCTTTTTTCCTCTCCTAACAGATTAAGTAACACCAGCAAAACAAAAAGAGCTTATTTTTGTTTTGCATGGATGATGACAGTGCACCCACACAAACACAGGGCTTGTTTGGATGTAAAGGTATCTGCTTTGTGATGTCACAGAGAAATGTAGAGGTGCAGAGACAGAAGAGAGGAAGAGGAGGCGGGATGAGTGAAACCCCTGTTGCCATGCACCCCTCAGTGTGTTACTGGGTTAAGTATGGTATGTTGCTATGAGGAGAGAAAAAAACCAAGTGCAAGGGAGAGGGGCAATTGCATCATTGCCTTGAAAAGTCCTTGAAAAACATGTCTGTCTTTTTTTTTTCTCTACCGTGCAAAATTCTAATTGCACTTTCAAATCTTCCTCTGGGAGGAATTTCACATTGAAATGCTGCACAAGGTGCGCCCGTGTGCAAACTTGTAATTGTTCTGTCATGCGTGAAAAGACCCCTTCAGCTTAAACTCTCCTCTGTACTTGATATTGTAAAAAAAGATCATGCATGATTATCAGTTCCACTTAGTCTCTTTGTTCCTCTTTGCTGCGGACAGTTCAAGCTAAAACTATATGAGCGTGCAGCCGGCTGCTGTTTGTTTTGACATGTTCGGCGAGCGTTCAGATGCTGTTTTTAGAGCAGAGGCACCAGGAGATAAGAGGTTGCCAAGAACTTGGTCAGTCAGTCCAGATTTGACGAAATTATGCAACAGTACTTCAAGGAACATGTTTTTATACTTGCAGAAGAAAGCACGAGACCCCTTCATGAAAACATGTTGTGCGCAATTTAATTTTTAACCCACTGTTATCATGTGCCTTTGTTCTCCTGCAAATGGACACAATGTGTTTTTTCACACAGAGTATTAATAGTCCACTATTTTCTCATTCTCAGGCACAAACTGTTTTCAAAGAGAGACCATTTGTTTGTGCATGAGCAGGAGGCGGTGGTGATGAGCTAATGCACCATGTCTCCCCTCATAGCCCTGACCTGCAGTCTTGTGACGGCACAGTGAAGGCAAACAAGGCCTTCGTCAGGGATCCTCCTATACCCTCTCCTTTACTTCACTATCTCGTGTCATTCTGTCTCTCTCTCCCTCTCTCTCTCTCCCCCCCCCCCCATCTTTTTTTTCTTCTCTCTCTTTCCCTCCTTGTGTCAAGGCAGGCCACGTCCCCGGCTGCTCGCTGTTTCTAATTAGCATATGCACTGAAGCGGTGAGGCAGTGCAGCAGGATCACTGTTTACTCTCAGCCTCTCTTTAAAACTTGCTAACCAATCTCTCAGAAAAAATGTCATGTTGCCTCGACACCTCTCAAGTACATTATGAACTTCCTCATTGTGAGCACATAGCGCCTTCTTTCCTTCTTTTTATTTAGGAGTTTGTTTCATGTCAAATAATACCCCAGAGGAAATGTCAAGTCTTCTATATATGCATGTGCGTGCTCCAGCATTGCGCTTAAATTAAACATGAGGAGGCCTGAATGCAGCTTTTCCTGCTTCGACTTTGTTTATCCTGAAATAGCCTTTTACCTCACCTCGAGGGAATGTGGAATGTACACCATCCATGCAATGTGTCTCCTCTTTGCACTCTCTCTTTCTATCCTTGAATCAACCCAGTTATCCAGTCTGCCCTCTTTGTCTGCATGCCAGGATCGAGCAGTGACTCTATGATGAGAAGAAGAAAATAGCTCGCCTCTCCTTCACACTTCATCCCTACAGTACATCTGTACAGTATGTCTGTGTGTCTGGAGACAGCAGTGTTCACCTCCTCTCCTCCCCGCTGCACCTCTATGGCCGTGCCTTCCGGCCTGCTGCTCTACTTGAGGATTGCGGGTTATGCGAGGGGATTCCTGGCAGAGCTTTGAGTACATGTGCTTCTGGAAGGATAAGCTCAGCTATGTCAGTAATGTGTCCGAGGTTACAGCCGGCAACCCATATTTGGCAAATCACTTAACATGGCCTCAACTCATCCAGACTGGCAGCTGCAGTAAAGCAGAAAATATGAACAGAAGATAGGAGATAACTGAAAAATGCATGAGCGAGTGATAAAAGGCATTCTAGCGTTTATTAAATTCCATAGTCTTTAGTTAATGTAAACAAGCGTGGCAGATCTATTTCCAGCAGTTGTTGCTCTGCTATAGCCTTCCTCTTTTGTTTCTTTTTGCGCTCTCTTCTGTGCCAGATCAAACCAGGTGAGACTTTAAGAGTCTGAGACTCTTCAAGCTCTTTCTCAGTTGTCCTGAAATAGCCTTTGCTCATTGCAGCTTATATAAAGGGGCAAGCCCAAAGCCCTAACCTCATTAGATCAATGCATTTGGCATCAGATAACTCAACAAGGACTCAGGTCACAATCTCAAATGTTCTGCAGGGGTAACTTGTTTACTCATCTGAGTGTTTGAAAGAAATCTTCATGTTTGTCACGCTGGGGTGCACTTTCTGTGAAATACCACGAAGCGGGATCAAATTAGGAATCTGCCAGTGGGCCCATGCAATCTAAGAATGGCCATGTGACCTCAAGTTTATACAAGATCACCATGCTCATACTATTTCTAACAACATCTCCAATGAACAGTGAGTTCCATTGCAATGAAGGCACTTACATGATCTTTTTTTAATGCTAATAACATAGACTCTCAGAAATGATGCACTTTATCCAGTCAGTCCATTTAGTTGCCACTAAACAAACACCCTGATGCAATCCCAGGGCAATTTATGCTTACATAATGTTTAAAAACAAACAAAATTATATCCTGCACAGATAGCAGCAGGAATCATTTGACAATTTGAAACTGTGCTCTCTGATCAGCTGTTATTTGTATTATGATACAGTATAGTCAAGGTAATTGTCTCATTGGTTTCAACCACGAGTATGACTTCACATTAACAGTAGTTAAAGTTTGTGTCATGACCTCATCTGCAATGACCTGATGTGTGTGTGTGTGTGTGTGTGTGTGTGTGTGTGTGTGTGTGTGTGTGTGTGTGTGTGTCACTCTAGACCCTTACAGGCATTGGTCTTTAACTGTTGCTCAGGTGTGTGTGCGTGTGTGTGTGTGTGTGTGCATGTGTGTGTGTGTGTGTGTGTGTGTGTGTGTGTGTGTGTGTGTGTGTGTGCATGTGTGTGTGTGTGTGTGTGTGGTGTAACCTGGTCGACCTCCCCTTGGCTCACACACAGCTGTTTTGCGATTATGATTACAGGCTCTGTCAATTGAAACACAGCCGTGATCATTTCTTCTGAACTGAGAGGTTTGCATCATGTGTGGTGCGGTCATCACAGGTGCCCTGCTGTACATGTGTGTGTGCGCATTTGTGTTTTCATGAAGATTTACAACTACCTCAGCCTCACCACAACCACAAAAAAAAGTACCTCCTCAGTTCACACACTGACAGACTTACAGAGACTTTCAACAAACTACTGAAATCAGCTTGGCCACGTCAGCGATGAGAAATTCCCTGCATTGTAAATCTGAGAACCTCTGAAAGGTGTATATTGTGCTGGCTCACCATGCAACCCTCTGCAGAGTGAGTTCACTTAAAGCTGCAATGGCAGCTCAGGGTGCAGCTCATCCCTCCCCAGTGAGAGGGTGTATCTACTTAGATTAGAGACACCCAACACCAGGCGTCCATCAAGGCTATCTATCGCTCTGCTTGCCTGCGAGAGCCAGCTGGGTCCTGAGCTCATGGTACCGATTTGGACATGAGCGAAGGAGAGGGAGGGAGGGTTTCAGAGCTAGGGTGGGGTGAGATTGGATGCTCGCTGCCAGCTCATGGTGTAATCTCATCTCGCTGTGGTTACTGTAAGTGAGACAGAGAAGGGAATGGGAAGAAGGGACCACAGCTCTCTGTGAAAAGTAATGGCTCTGGGAAGGGCAGAGTATCATTCGACCAAACTCTATGTGAAGCATTTAACATTTACAGTTGAACCACAAGTCTGGGAATCAGGTCCTAATATGGAAACACAATCTGTAACATTTTGACAGGGTTAAAGTAGCTGAACAGAAGCCGTTATTGTAGACGTGCAGGACAACTTTATGTGGCTGCAATATTTTCACTTCGCTTTGCTTTTCTCTCCCAATAGGATGCATAAGGTCAGAGGGAGAGCAAATCTGAAATGTAGCATTTTTCTCTGTGTTGTAAGACTTATGCAGACCAAAAGGAAAGGACTGGTGGGTTTATTTCACATGTTGTGGGTCAGTAGAAATTCCAGTTACTTAAATAGGAAACCACTGTATAAGTAGATTTTTCATAAAAAGTCCCCTTTAACATTCTGGTATTGGGACAAAACAAACACTATAGCAAAGCGTATGAATGTGAAATGTTTGTCAAAGCTATCTTTGTTGGTAATACATTTTTTTCACTGCAGAAAAAAAAAGAAAGTTCAGTATATTATTCAGCTCCTAAAGAACAACTTTATCAACAAGGCAAAGTGTCAATCGTAAGGCTTTTTAGATTGCTTTGGATTTAAACTTTGCCCTGTTTAAGATATTTGGAGCTCGCAGTGGGCGGACCTTTTTCTTTTTTCTGCAGTTCATACATTTTCTTGTCCTGCGTCTGTATGCATTTTGCATGGATGTGCGCACACTAGTTTTCTCAATCAGTGTTTTTCAACCAAGATTATGAATATGTATCTCTGTATTGGTTAATCCTCAAGACTACACCATGAAATCTGTGTCTTGAAAACATGTATAAAAACAAATTCAAAGAGAATAAATGTATTTATTTTAAAAGTACAGAAGATTTTGCTCACGATAGTTGTGTAATTGCTGGAGAGAAAAAAAACCCAAAGCTTTAATCTGGTGCAAAGCAAAAACAGTCTTAAGAGAAATAAATCAAGGAGACTCATTGTCAGCACGTCATATTGAAAGAAAAAGAGAACAGCTGTAAACTACTACTGGTTGTTTACCATCTTTCAGTGGCACAGTTGAACACACTTATGTTTTCAAGTCAGAGCACACATCTGTCTGCTCACGCTCCCTCCTTCTATGTCTATCGTAGCTTTAGATCTCTGGCTCAGACCTCGTGCAGACAGTCAGACAGTCGGGTTGCTCCACAGTCTGAACTGTTGCTCCAGGCTTTTGCACCACCGCAAACACAGGGAAGAGCTGTTTGGTAACTTCATAAAAACAGCGGTAGAGACAGACACAAGGAAACCTTTCCGGTACCTGCTGTCTTTCTTATTCTCAGATTCACCTGTGTTGTTGTTGCTGTTGTTGTTGTTTCTAAAGCTTTTTTACTGCCTTTATTAGTTGCTGACACATTAATTAGGATTGAGAAAGCCGATGATGTGAGCTGGACTAAAGCAGAACAAGAGAGAAGAGGGCACAGTGACAAATCTGATCGCTCGCAAAGACCATCACTGTTTATCTAAAGTAGGTCAAGGAATTGGTCAACATTACACTTACCACTCAACGGTAACTACTTTACACTTCTCCAGGTATACTGTCAACATGTTATTCTTGTGAAAAGTGGTCTTATCTGGGGCATTAAATATTAGGGGATTTTTTTTCTGTTTTTTGGGTTGTTGTTTTTTTCAAAAACAGGTCAAGATTAGACACGGTTGACTCTGCTATTGTTGCAGGTAATGTTTTTCTTATTGGATGACAGAAAAGGCTCCCTGAAGAACACTGACCTGCATAGATTACACAAAAATCCATGGACATGCTTTTTGCTTGTGCTTAATAAAAAGACCCACTTTCTGTTTTCAGACCTTTGTTTAGATTCTGGACATTTTGAATGTTTCCAACAACATGTTTCACAAGATTTTGTAGTTTAACATTTACTCTGACACAGAGTCCACAGTGTAGCTGCCACAGAAAACAGTCATGCAAGCAACATTACACTTCATATTGTTTTATGACTGAACCCTATTTTGCAACAGTTTTGAAACTGAATGTGCAAAACTTACAGTTTTCTTAGCATTTATGGGCGTTTGTTTTGTTTTCCCAGATGCTTACTAGTGCAGAAAGTTATATTCATGGAAAGCCCCTCTAATACTTCTCTCCAACCTTTTTCTTTTAACTCTGTCTGAGCAAAGCTTCCTCTGTTCTTAGAATCATCTGAGCTCATTCTTAGCACAGACAGGGTGTGTGTGTCAGTGTGAGCATATTACTCTGATGCATGTGTAGGTCCATGCACCTGTGTGTTCAGACGTGCACACACGCAGGGGATGACCAGCGGTTTGCTGGAGGCCAAGGTGCTGCCAAGAAGAGTGAGATTAGTTCCTCTGAAGTTTGCAACCTCTTTGATGTGGGTTTTTCTTTACTGTCAGTAGTAGCTCAGAGGCAACCGCAAAACACACACACACATACACGTCCCCTGAAACTGCCACTGATGATCTCGCTGACCCTCATTCTGCTAAAGCTCGCCTACAATTCCCGTCCAGTTTCTACGGTTTGATTGCACATGGCTGTGTGTGCACGTGTTTCCAAGAAAACAAAACTTTTTATTTATTTCTTCGTGGGTTGCCTTATAGTTTGCATGATTGTGTAAGCCACTGCAGGATGTATTAATCCAAACCTTTGTGCATGAAAACTAAGCAATGCTTTTGATTTCCTAACAATGCACCTCTGATATGAAAAGTCGACCTCAGCACTCTATCAGCAAATTGGCTTGTTATTTCTATGCAGTCTCCTGTTTCCACTTGGATGCACAAACCTGACACAGTCCTCTAGACTCAGCTGCCTGTGCACAGAAAACAAAAGAAAGCTCTTTCCTGCAAGCCCCCCCCCCCAACCCCGGCCTGGTTACTGACTGCAGCAATTGCGCAAGCCGTCACATATAGCAGCTGGTCTTGTAGCAGTGTAAGATCAGTGCTCGGAAAGAGTACATATCACAAGAATCAATTCGTTAAAACTAATCTCTATTTCTTAATCTTTCTCAAAGCCACCCAACTTTCCATCCGCCACCCACATTTTACTCTCTACTTCTTCCCTTTTACTGGGTAAAGCTAATGTCTTGCATCACTTCCTGGTGCATCTATATTGGTACAATCTGCTTAAACTCCCCACACTCATCGCCAAACGTAAGAGCTGCTGAGTGGAAATGTGCTGTGACGCTTTATGCAAAAGAGGAAGAATGTTTCTTACAAGAGGATGAGTTTGATTTCAACTTTTTATTCACAAAACATTAAAAAGTACAATTTCAAGTTCATTTTGCATTGCTTTGTGTGCATTTTTGATAATAAAAAAAATTGTAGTCTGTGAAAAAAAAAAATGCTGTTGCAGACACAGCTCAAATCAGGATTTGCAAGCAAAGTCTCTGCTTACTCCAAGAATTCCCTGATAGCTGCACTGAAAAAGAAAGTCCAGTTTCAGATTTCTCTGAACCAGCATCTTCCTTGATGAGGTTCAGTCCCGCCTCTGCACATTCTCATGTCCTTCTCTTGTACAGTCTATATTTCTGTGACCTTCTTTGCTCTGTTCCCCATTGCCTTCAATCTAGGGCAGCAACTGGGTCACAACTATTCATGCACTATGCAGTACACTCCAAATCCTTGTCAGTGTCCATCAGGCCTTTGGTCCACTCTTCAAACATATGACCAAGTCCACACTTCGACCTCCATACTCGAACCCCTTCCTCAGGGTAATCCAGAAGCGACTGTACTGACCCAGAATGCACTGACAGGGTGCAGCACTCTTGCAGCCTCTTAATCCAGACATGTGGGGCAGCAAGGCTCAACACCCCCAGCTGAAGCTCAGCTCCATGACTTTTCTTTTCATCATCTTCATCATCAGCATGTGAAGCATTATTAGTGGAATGTCACTTCAACGCTCGGGGAGAGTGATGGTGGGAACCCAGTCGTAAACACTGCGACTCTCCTCGCAGAACAGGCTCAGCTTGTCCAGAGCTGGATCTTTCCACGGGTTTGCACTAGGGCTCTGGAATCAAAATAACAGGACACATTTAGAGTCAGAACACCTGTCACAGACATGCAGTAACCGCACAGAAAAAGTCAGACAAGAGGAGTGATGCATGCATGATTCACCGGCTGCTGCCTACTGACTGAGTGTGGGAGCATCTGAGGAAACGTACCGTGACAAGAATGCAGTGCGCGTCCTTGGGCTCGCCGGTCTCGTCTGCACCCACGAGGTCGGCCAGGCGCTCGATGTCGTTGACGCGCACCACGTTGATGTCGTTGTCGAAGCAGAAAGCCTGAATGAGGGTGAAGTGGATCTGCAGCGCAATGTCACACTCGTACTCCTCATCGGTGGCGAGGACGCAGAATGCCACGCTGTCTGGGTCACTGTAGAGAAGACAGGAACGATGGTCAGAAAATAGTCCAATCCGAATTGCTTATGCTCAATTTTTAAGAAACGGAAGATCTTGTTATACATTTTTACGGATCGCAATACTTACACATTCATGACTTTTGCAGATTCATAAACTCCGACTGTGAGATAGTCTTGCTTCTTAGCAGAAAGCAGCAGCTCCTCCAGGGCTGTGCCTGCGCTTTGCACCCTTCACAAAGAAAATAACACATGATCAGAACACCGGGCACACTGCATTAACAGTAAGACATTAACTGAACAGCCTTAAACGTGTTTAATCCTTGTGTTAAATATTTACCTGTCTGAGGTTTCCATTGTGTGCTCCTGTCCGTGGATCTCTTCCAGAGTCATAGTTATAATCCAAGTGCCTTCGTGCTTGTCAAAAGAGAAGAAGGGCTGCGTGGTTGTCAGTGTAAGTCAGCTGCGTTATTCTGAGCTCGGAACAGGCTGTGTGTGGATTTATAGGAGCTCGTCGTAGTTTCTCGGCAAGGGGCGGTCCTTTCCGCGCTTCCCTGCTGCAATTGGCTCAGAGCAGCCGGGGTGAGGAAAGCAAAAGTCCCCCTGGCAGTTCCGCGGAGCTTGTTGACAACCCCACGTGGGGGCAATATTACAACCTTTCAAGAAATTTCCCCCCCACCCACCATCAGTTCCTCCTTTCCTTGTCAACATCCAACATCATCACAATAAGCAAAACTAAAAGTCCTGTTTACGACAAACGTCCCGAGTCACTGCAAATCGGTAGTTCCAATGAATAGTTTAAACTGGACATCTGTTATCACTGTTATATCACAATAACATGCTTGTTTATGGCCGACGTACAAGAAAGGATGCATATATTAATAGTGTGACATCGCATGCATTGAGGGAAAATAAAGGATTTTCATAAAGTTAGTATATTTTTCATGATGTTTTTATTTTCATTTTAATAATCACAGCTTAAACTCAGTTTATTTTTGTGATATTCACCTAATCACCACTTTGTCATTCAATAGACCGGGAAGCCAAACCTGCCTTGTGTTCAAGCTTATGCAACTGTTCTGCACAAACAAGTGATGTTTTCCCAATATAAGGAAAAATAAGGTGGGGAGGTGAGTGCAGATCAGGTCAAGACAAAAAAAGGTTTTTTTTTTTCCTCTATGGGTGAACCAGCAGTGGTATCAGTATTGAGATGAATCCTCTGGAACAATCTTTTAAGAACTGGACTTCCCCGGCTTGGGGAATCACTGATGTTTTAAAAATAGTCTGAACTTTCCCTGTAGCAGAGCTTTACCTCGTCCTCAATAAACAACTTGTTGGCGCACCTGCACGAACGCGCTTATCCCGACTAGACCTGCACTATAAGTGTTTACTGTCTATCTGAGATTTACTGAGGTGAGATCAGAGGATCTGCCCTGGCCCACATTGGACGAGATTTGTCAATTGTGCCGTATATTTTGGAGGATGGAGCAGAACAGCTTGAGGCCGGCACACGCCAGTTTTTGTTCACCCCCTTTAAAGGAAGGCTTAATTGCCAGACTGGCCTGGCGCGTGTCGTCTCTCCTCAAGACACACTGTTGTGTCACAACAATACTCACATCCTCCACCTGTCCCTGGTCTTTTCAGAGAGCTGGGAGGGGATGTGAGTATGCGTGTACGTGCCCTGTGTCCACCCCACACTCCTAATTAACCCCTCTCCATTCAGTAGGCCACCCTGCGGCAGATGCCCGACAGATGCGCGTGGCCCCCTCCTCAAAAGCGCCACGTGCCACGTTTATGTTATCAGTGGGACCGCACTGAATGTGTTTACATTCAACATAATTCGCTTTCCAGATGCAGAGGGTTGGAGACGGTGTTTACTTGGTGTAAATAGCCTTGTCTTTACTTCGAAAGTTAATCATGCATAGGTCTTTGTATTTACTTTAAGTAATATAAGCTAAACGAACAAGTTACAAAACCCTTAAACTAATCATGTTGCACCCTTCAAAGACTTATGTGTTACCACACAATTGGGGTAAATTATCACAAAATAGGCTTAATTCCAACCCCAGTGTTCTCTATGATTTAGGTGTTTTCTTGAGAAGAGTTAAATACTAGACCAATGTGACATTTGGTTGAATGCAAATAAAGGTTTGAAATAATATCTGGATGAACTTTAACCTTATCTACACCATCACTGACACAGAGGGACAGTCAGTAGGCAGCTGATGTCAGAAGTCTTGACTGAGACCGCCCCCTGCCGGTTGTTCAGCATGTGACCTTTCCCTTCATTTCCAGCTTGTCCCAACATGTTGAATAAGCTTGTGACTCATGATTACAGCCTCACACTAGTGAGTCACCAGCAGATCCATATATAGTCAGTTGTTATTTCCCCAACAGCTGATGTTACCTTTAAAGTCTGATAGGAAAATGTTAACTTGCTATTCAGTAAATGTCAATGATCCCTATACACATAAACCCCTCCCTTAAAAAACAACCTTCATAAACTCATGCTATGTAACCATCGAAGCATAAGTCAGAGGGCAACATTATTTAATTATCTGTGACACATGTACTTTCCCCTTATCTTTTATGACTGTTAGATCTCTGCCCTTTAATTTTCTCTTTAACATCTATAAAAATTATATTATCATGTTGTGGTTTAAATAAAACTGCATACATTTCGTTTGTTTTTTTCCCTTCCTTCATAATGGTTCATGGTAAAGAACAGCTCTTTGTGATTTATAAAAAGTTTTATTATTATAGAGGTCCTGACATGAATTCTTAAACATCAGAGTTCAAATGTACAGAAGAGCTACAATCATATATACGCATATTTACATTCCCTTCTTAAACTATGTCAAATGTCAGTGCATTTGTTCAACATGATCAACATTTAAAATCTCATTGACTGTCTATGACAAAAAGCAGTTCCAATACCATTTAGCTTCCATTAATTACAATTACAATAATGTAAGAAAAAACACAAAGGAATAACAAAAATGCATCACTGGCAACAGGTCATTACATTTTTAAGTACAGTTTACTGCCAAATCACTTTCTGAGCAAATACATGAGACCCCTTATTCAGTTATTTCAGGCATGTTTACAGAGGTATAAGAACTTTCCCGTGAGGATGAAATAGTGGAGAGTGTAGATGTGGGCTGGGGTTCACTAATAATAGTAACGGATCAGGCTCTTCTTTACTAAGCAGTTTCTTTTTCGTGCGCTGCTGTACAACATAAAATAAGAGCATTCAAAAAAAAAGAGCATGGATACCCTTGGTACAAGGGAAATACTACAAAAAAAACAACAACTTTACAAGTCTTCTAAATGGCCAAATGTCCTGCAATGGCTTAAGCGTTACGGTGGTCAAACAACCACTTTGATCAAGCATCATGAGAGGCGAGCAGCTAATCTCCTAACTATGCTATGGAGTTTCCTGGCGAGTTTGCCCGTGCAAACTGTCGGACAACTTTAATTCACAATAATTTATTCTGAGAGAGGTTCATGAGCTGCCTAACACCTGGATGTGCTGGAGCTGATCAAAGTAAACTCCTGAAGATTTGGTGAGATATAAAATTCAACAATACTTCTCTTGAAGTAACCTACTGCATCTTTCCATCATTTTTGATAGGGTTTCAACATATCGAGGATTTTTGGTCGTAAGCACCGCAGTGTACAATTATTTTGGAAGCTCTCCGTGCTATCCACGTACGTAGCATGTGGCCTCCTAAACGCAGGCCCGTATTTTATGGTTGCAGCATTAACGCTGCTTAAATATAGATGTCTCTCTTCACTTCTTTATGCCCACTGGAGCAAGAAATTAGGAAAAAAAAGTGCACATTAAGTAACAGTAGTACATCCGAGGGCTGTTAAAGGGGAAAAGTAGGGACCGAGACTGATCATAAATCTTGATTATAACAATTGTTTTACCTTATCCCTTCAAAAAGTCTAAGTGTCCCTCTGCTAAGAATGATAAATATGGCTCCCTCTGCTGGTAATATGAACCCACATCTCCCTACTACATCTCGTCTGAGCGGTGCTGCTGTAATATAACAGATGGGGGGTTCTGTTCTATCCAGTTATCCTTGGATCCTGTGACCTCATATGCCACAGAAGCATCCATGGATCCTTCCTGTAAGGTCCCTACTCCTGGCGATGTCATATCTGCAGCCTGACCCGGAACAGGGAAGTCTGCCGACGAGTTGCTGTTGACTCCAGATTCAGAGTCGGGCTTCTCCATCCTCTGGTAGTCGGGGGTGTGGTTATTTTGACCACCGGCAAAGATGGCTTGATGGTTCTCCACCTCGGCTTGGGGCATCAGTAAGAGCTTTTGTTCTTCTTCTTCTTCTTCAAGCTCCCTGTAGTATAGGACGTCTGTGCTTTCCTGAGGCACTGAGCGTAAGGCCCTGGAGAGGACTGCGGTAAAGGAACAAACAGGGTAAACAAAGCTGAGCAAACAAAGCCACGCTGTTGAAAAGAACATTCTGATTGACTGCAAGCTGGCAGGAAGGTTTTTAATTTAAAAAAAAAAAAAAAAAAACATTTTAAGGAAATGATTCAGTTCTTGAGAAATGACTGAATACGGATAGTTTCTTAATGACAACTTTTAAAAATGGCAAGACAACGAAAGTAAAAGTAAAACAGAAGACCAAAATCGTTTCTTTGTTTTGAGCCAACTTACTGGAAGTGGGTGTGTAGACTTCCTTCTTTTCTGCGTTTCCGCCAAATGGATTGACTGAAGGGAAGATGATGAGACAGAAAGAGAGCAGGAACACCTGGAGGACAAGGCCAAAGAGAGGGTGAGAACGACATACAGGAACAAAGAATGTGACACTTAACGTGAGGTCGGTATTCCTGAGAGAAAAAGACAACTAATGTACCATGACACAGGTGCTGGTGGTGCTGGCCTTCATGGTCGACATCTTCACTATTCCCTGTAGTTTCCTCAGCTGCTCTATCAAGGAGCTGGAAGAGTGAATAGGACTTGTTTAAAACATGTCAGAACACTAGCAGGAAAATATGAAAACTTTTTTTTTTTTTTTTTTTTGATGAAATAAAAATATCTCAGTTCTCTTACATGTTCTGTTTCTGCAGCAACTGGACTTTCTTCTGTAGTTCCAGGTTGTGTGCAGTACAGATGGCAACCCTGTGTTGGACATGGATTCACTTCTTTAGGGATTCATCCAAACATACTTAGGAATAGACAGTTTTATAACATACACATGCAATGCTAGAGTAACTCCTGACAGTGAACGTGGTTGACACCAGTGTGTTCCTCTCTTTAACATGAATTTGACAGATTATTTAAGTCCCCCTATGAACTTTATTTCATTAATGGTGTATCATTTATTAATCCCAGAGGGAACATTCTGGGTTTACACTCGAGCACAAACAGGACCTGGTTTAATGGAGAGATGTCAGAGTGAGCGGGCTGCTACACAAGGAGCTGTTGGGAGTTTGATGCCTTGCTCAAGGGCACTCTGGCAATACTCAGGAAGTGACCTGGCACCTATCAAGCAACGAGACCAGCTTCCATGCTTTGGACTGCACCTGAACTTGAAGCCAAAGTCCCTCAAGACTGAGCAACAGCCGCCCCAATACTTTGTGTGCATCAATTTGCTCATTTACAGAAAGTGTTAGAGCACCTTTTTTTTTACCATCTGAATATTTGTTTTATTCTTGGAAATAGCAAAGCTGATCATAATGGTACATTTTCTTTATTTTTTTTGAGTTCTTGAGTGTTGGTCGGACAAACTTTTTTTTTTGGAAGATGTCACTTTTGATGTGGCTGTGGGGAAAGTTTTCACAGACGTGAAAGGACACATTTTTCTCACTGTTTTTACAACCTCTTCATACTATTCTGGATGACACAAAAATAGGTTTATCTAATTACCGACAAGTGGTGTGCTATTGTATTATGATTCTTATATTCTCAAACAGCTGCTATCATGTGATAGTCGATGAAACATGACATGAGGAGAAGAGGGAGTAACTTTACTTTTAAGAAGTCATAGAAGGTGGCCTCTTCGTCTCACCTGTTTTCCAGTCCGTCCACGTACACCTTCTTCTTCTTGCGGCTCTCCTGAGCAGACTGCTTGTTGCGGATCTTCCTCCTGATCCTCTTCAGGGTCCTTTCCTCTGCCTGCACAGAGACCAGAGGCTTTTCAAACACAATGCAGACATGAAATGAAAACAACACAAATACAAGCCCCTTGAACAGCTGTGGCCCGTTTGGAACATTAATCCAGCCAAAAGTTTTATCAAACAGAGATAGAAGACAAAAACGTTCATACATGGATTACCACGATTAAAAAATTACAACACGACTGATGACGACATGAGATCAAGTTTGACACTTTAGTGAATGGATTACCTTTGTGAGAGGCATGTGTGTTGGAATAGTGAGTCCTTCTTTGGACAAAAGACGCTTCTCCTCCTCGGTGAGCACGATGTCTTTAAACTGGAACTGAAGGAAACAAAAAGAGAACGATTTCCACCCCTGTTCCATTTCTTTATTTGCTCAGTAAAACATTGTATTGTAATGAAACATGCGATGAACCAAGTGCCACATACTGTATGATTTGCTAAAGTTAAAATTTGACTCATCGTCAGGCAAACTCTGTGATTGTACCTTAGGGAAAAAAAAGAAAAGAGTAAACTGACCTGGTCTTCTGCGTTTGGCTCAGTTGAATCTGTTGTTGAGTCCTCGATGGCGAGAGTGCAGGGAAGCTCGCTGGTGATGTCCTCCTCCTCCATCACCTCACTCACATAGTCATCTGAAACAAGAAAAACAAAGTTCAATTACCAAAAAGCACATTCTTTAAGGTTATAGCCAAAGGTAATAGCTATAATAAGTAATCAAATTAAAAGCATTAATCAGTCAGAAATGTGTTCATGTTTTTCAGGTTTACTGGACTGTCCAATTTAAGATTCAAAGGCCTTGTTCATATAGCACCTCCAAATCTAAATTTTTAGCACATCCAGATTGTATGTCGTTGTTTTTTTTCACCGGTCTGAACACAAAAAGCCACATGAGATCTGATTTTTCCAAATCTGATTCAAACCACATACAGAGGTGGTTTCAAGCACAATTCAAATCTGATTCCCACATATCCAACTCAATCTGAACTTCGATCAGTGGAACAAAAACCTCAAGAATCAAAACAAACGTGTTGTCAAACAAGCCCGTGGACAGACTGCTCCCCAGGATTGTTTGCATCAGAAATAGGCACACTCCTCTTTCATCCATTTTTCTGTTGTATTCCCTTCTTACCATAGAAATCAATGTGGGTCAGTTAGATGGGATTCTGATCGGGTTTGGGCGGCAGTCTGAACAAAGCCTAAAGCGTCTGCATTAAGTTTCCTTACACTCCACATACCTAGATCAATGAAGACATCTGTATCAAGCTTCTCCGCCCTCACACTCTGCAGCATGTCCATGTCCATGTCCATGTCTCCGCTCTGCAGCATGGAGTAGCTGTGGTCTCCCCGGACTGTTAAGGCCTCAGGGCTTTCTGTCTGCTGTTCTCCAGGGGTCAGGGCAGGGTCAGAGGGCACAGGGCTGGGCTGGGAGTAGCTGGGACTGGGGCATCCTGGACGGTTGCTGTTTCCAACTCCAGTGCTACTATCATCAGAAATCCCGCTGTCGCTGCCTAAGGGAGAGTGAGAGGGACATAATTCCCCCACGTTGTCTTCTCCCTCCAACAAGCTGGACAGAAAGTCTTCAGTGTCCATACCCGTCAGCATCTGGGTGAGACATAAGACTCTGTTAAACACCAAAATCTCACACTTTTTTTTTTTTTCAGGGCGATGTGATCAACTACATCTTTCGTGTGTCTCTTTTTTTCTGTGCCTTACATCTTGTTCAGACAGCCAGGATTCAATGAGTCCAGTCTCATCTGGAAAGAGAGGCTCGGTGGATCCGTCCTCCTGGTTATGGAACAGAAGCCCTAACAGGTCAGCTCCATCCATGTCTGGCAGGTTCTCAGTGACTGACATCTGCAGCAACAAATGGTAATAAAGACAACACCATTTGAGATTAACTTCAATATCTATAAACAATGGCACACATTATATGTTGAAGTATGACATCGATACAGTGATCAAGATATCCCTCCTACAAAACTACGTCATAGCACGTTACATTATTATTGAACACTACTTTCACTAAAGCAGAATTTACTCCACACTTTTTACCGAGGAGTCATTGATGAAAACCTATCGGTCAAGTCAGATTCATTGAATGACAATTATAGCCAATCAACAGTTGAAGCACGGTGAAGTTACTTGCATTCAGCATTAATCCTCTCATCACGTGCTGAGTCAGAGCAAACAAACGCATGTAGCATCCTTCTGAAACATAGTCCTCTAAATGATTTACCTCTTTAAGCTGTTTGTATTTACTCCTGGCACTTTACAATGTCGCTGAAGTCCCGGACCCTTATGCATTCTTTCAAAATAAAAGCACATTTTATATGCTCATATACTAGTCTTAGAAAACCTGCAAATGTAAAACTGCTGCTCCATCCCTGCCTTCAGTATTTACCATTAAGAACCTGGTGCCCTCCTTTAATGTAGCTCTATTTTGTCTTTTTTTAAACTCTGCTTTCATTATGTACAGTATGTATGATGTATGTATGTTTATTCATGCATGTAGTTTGAAATGAAATATGTTTTGTTTTAAGTGTTTAATGTCATCAAATGTTGTGTAAATGGACACATTTGTGTTTGCTGTGTAAATGTTAAACATTTACACAACAGTATATCAGTTTCTGTCTTTGCATGCACACATGGACAATAGTTTATTGTTCTGATAAATTATAGTATAAAATATATTTTGATGTCCCACTGTTGAAGACTTTTTAGTTTCAGAATTAATTCTTGAAGACATTTTTTAAACTAATTTAATTTTTCCAGCTGACTAAAATAAAAGCCTCTTCACGAGGACTATCATGACCATTTTTTTTTTTTAAATAAAATACCAACCAAGTCAAAATTTAGATCGAATATCTTTTTTTAAAAAATTCAATTTTGACAGAAATGCTAGCGGCGCTTGTGTGACGAACTTCACTACATAGTAAACTAAACTCAGAGACAGTCTGTTTGGGTTCTCGTGCACACCTCCACGTGGAGGCTGCCGCTGCAGGAACATGTGGATCCTGAACTGAACCTAAAGAATCACAGATTAACGATATTAGATCGTGTCCTCGCATATCCGACAACGGGTTAATGACACGTATACGAAAGTGTAAAAAGCGTTATATTGCATCATATCCACACTCCCATGATGACCTCATCTTGAACATAAGCCCCGCCCCCACATTCCTTTGTCATGAGATCCAAATACAACATCAGATGTCAAAACAAAACAAATAAACTGCACGGTGGAGGATTTGGTTGATTTCTGCACAGTACATTTTAACACTGCACTGCATGACGAGTTAAAAAGAGACAAATATCTGCAGTCTTCAACGTCTAACACAATAAAAGCATGATCTTTCAGCATTTTCATTTCAATTTAAAATGACCTAGTTGCCCTTCCAATGAAAGCAAACGAGCAATATAGTGCATTGGCTTATTAATTTGTACAAGCTGCAAAACGTTGCATTGTATGTATCCAATGATAGAACATAGGTGGAGGGGGGAATTTAGGCCAAAACCAACCAGACAGCTACTTCATGTTAGCTTAATAATCCCATTATGACTTTATAATACAAAGAGGGCGTGGTCCCTCGTGCTATGAAACGCTCTAAAAACGTCAAATACAGTGACATTGAACTTCAAGCTTTTCTTACCTTTCGTTGACAGGACACAAAACACCATTAGAGAGAATGCGTCCGCTTGTCTTTAAGGTTTCTGTACTCAGCGTTTCTTCGCCGCTATCGTCTCACGTCAGAGTGCTTCCTAGAGAAACCACCTTCCAACAAGGCAAAAAATGCGTCATCACGTAAAGGCGGAAATGAGTACGTGATCCTTTGAGGGTGCTTCTGGGAAGTGTAGTGCGATGCGCATTCTGTACGTGCGAGGGGACTGTGGAAATAAGCACAGCTAATCGAAAAATAAAATGAAACAAAAACTGTTACAAAGACGTAAGAGACGCAAAAAAATCAGAAGCAAAGCATTAAAAAATGAAAACACTCCATATAGACATACAAATAACAGCATTATATAAAATGACTAAAAGAACTACACTGGTGCATTTAAAATTCTTTTAATCATCATTTGAGAATAAATATGGCATTAGAAAATAAAATATCTTATAACCATAAAATCATTCAGAAATTGCCTGAGTCAAACAAAATTTAGATTTTGTCACAAAAAGAACAAAAACTTTGGTGGATGGTTTTCCTCGCTTTATGTTATTTAGTAGCTTTTCAGCCCACAGGGACAAATGATCAAGGTCACTCAGCTCTCTTACATAGCTCACTGTGTGTAACATCTCATAGAGATACAACGCATAAGAAGTTAAGATGTGAAATCTCTCAATACAAACATTAAGGGGCACAATGAAACCAGTCTGTCTGATTCCATACGGTAAAAGGAAACTAAGGCATCGATGAAAAGTTCAAGTAAACATTAAACACACCATTTAACCACCGTTAAATGTATTGCCCGCATGTTCACAAGTTCATCACCTCGGCATGTTGTTGATTTCTCTTTTTTCCTTAAAATATATGCTACATTGATTCCCCAGATAGGTTTACTGGTGTTCAAGCAGGATGGATAAGGGCTGCAACTATCTGGTCTGCATGGCCCACATAAAAAGTTATGTATGCCATTCAATCACCATTACAAAGGACTATGATTTGCTGGTCTTGTGAAAAAAAGCGACAACATTTTTTTACTAGCAGCAACATTCTCACAGAGACTAATTTTACTTCAGAGAAAAAACACTAAAGAAAGAAATCTCAGATTTCAGGAGCAACAAGAGGTTATATATCATATTATAGGGGTTATTTTAACTGCTGGCTATAGAGCACTGTTAAATTTTTAAATAAATTCATGCAATCTCATCACAGACCATTTTGTCATGTCCAGAGCAATGGAGAGAATTTTGTCACAGAACCACACAGAGTTTAGATGTGTGCCTTAAACTACGGTAAACTTTCATTCTTTCCTTTTTACTCGTTGCAGTTTGTCCTCCTGCCTGTGTGACCACAGGCAAGCTCTCAACAGCCCGCTTCTTATGAGAACGGTGTAGCAGGATCCTGTACACCCCTGTAATGGAGCTCCTACAGTCTTTCCCCTGGTTATTGAGGATGTGTTCTGAGGAGATTCCTAGTGTCTCCAGTGCTGTCTTCACCTCCACCTCCTCCTCCTCCAGTTCAGAGGGTTCGCTCTCTGCCAGGTAGGATGGGTCTAGTTTAAAGGCTTCCATGGCCCGTGGGAAATCAACAGGGAGCATCCACTCACAACCCATCATCTGCTCCACTGTGCAGCGGTCAGACGGTATGGGTTGGAGGACTCCCCTGATCAGCCTCTGGCAGGCCTCTGGCACCCACGAGGGCAGGATGTAGGCCCCATCCAGGATGCACCGCTTCAGTTTGGCCACAGTCTCGGCCCTGAACGGCATCGTACCAGTCACCATGAAGAACAGCATCACCCCCAGGGCCCAGATGTCCACAAAGACGCCAACATAATGCTCATCCCTAAAGAGTTCAGGTGCGGCGTATGGCGGAGAGCCGCAGAACGTGTTGAGCGTCTCACTACGGCGGCTCAGAGTGCTGAAGCCAAAGTCGCCCACTTTAACACAAGAGCTGCTGGTGTAGAAGACGTTTTCTGCCTTCAGGTCCCGATGGATGATGTTGTTTTCATGCTGTGGAAGGAAAAGAAGAAAAAGCATCATCGGTCGGTGGCATAATTCTGCACTGCAAATCATGATTAAAAATAATTCAAGCATGACTAAGAGGTCAAAACTCTAACAATAATCAATTTTTGCATTATACAAAAAAAAAACACTACTTTGAAGTGTCCTTTTTGTAAATTTGACTGAATCATTGTGCTTCAGTTTAACCATTTATGAACTGACCATGTGTTTAACAGCAGAGAGGATCTGAGCGAAGACGATCTTGCTCTCTGTGTCGGAGAGTTTCCCCTCTGTTGTTATCTTGGTGTAGAGCTCCCCTCCCCCCGCATACTCCATCACCAGGTGTAGCCGTGACAGCGTCTCGACCACCTCGAAAAAGAAAAAAAGAGTGTTCGCCATCTTAGTTCATTACTTATCGTATTAAAGAGGTTGGGGGGGGGGGGGGGGGGAGTGATCATTGAAATAGACCCTTAAGATCAGACAAAACAAAATATCCATCTAAAAAATTTACAAAAATCTATATAAGATTGTGTATGAGTCCAACCTCATAGAGGCGTATAATGTTGGGATGGTGTAGCTTCTCCATGCTGGAGATCTCTCTGGACAGCAGCCTCTGGGTCTTCTGATCCAGCTTGGTTTTATCCAGGATCTTGATAGCAACTTTATCTGGGGATGTAAATGGGAAAGGCACATGTTTTAGTTATCATTTACAAATGAGTCATTTCAATGGAGGAGTGCACTTTAAAGAGAAGCTCTGTCATTCATTTAAATAGAAACTTTATTGGGGGAAACATAAACTGTTGATACCATTACTTTTGCAACATACATCTTATGAAGTGCTCAGACACATCATCAGTGATGTATCCGAGGATCACGAGGTGTTTCGAGTCTTGAGCATCAGACTCTCCGACCCGGGTGACCCAGATACTGTATGTTGCAAAAATGTTACATTATGCATATCTATGATAGAAAATCTGAGGCTGTTAGCCACAAACACAAACACAGAGTGGATCCTGAAGCGACCATCCTCACACTGTGCACCAGATAATCTGCTGCAGGATTAACTGTCCTCAGAAACCAATTGTCTTGATTATGTTCTCTGAGGGGGTCGATACTTAGAGCACTGTCTTTGTAAATAAAGAAAAATTGCCCTTTACGCATAATCTATATTGCAGTGACTTAGACTTTTAGTTGAAATGGAGTATCAAGGCTGCATGAAAATTAAGCTTGACAAAGTACTGAGCTAGCTACATTTTCCTGCACTCAGTTCAATTTACTGCCTTTGAAATGTTTAAGAGGACAAATATATTGCACCTAGAAAACATGTGCATTAATGCTGCCAGTATCAAATTCAAAAAACTGATATTTGTACTGTATTCTGTTAAATGATTCATAAAGAGAAGAAAATAGACCCCAGGTAACTGAATACAGAAAAGTTCTTAAGAGGCAAAATGGTGTTGAGATATCTTATTGTGCATCAGTATGCATTATTCAGGCTGGTATTAGGCTCCCATGCAGCTCAAAGGGAGCATTCAAAATGCATCACAGCTCATATTGTTTTTGTGGGACTAAATGATGCCAACTATATGCACACACACACACACACACACACACACACACACACACACACACACACACACACACATATACACACACACACACACACACACACTCTCTCACACACACCTGGTAAGGCATAGACAGTGAAATACAGTACATATAACCCTAAAATCATTAAGCATGCACTAACACACCAAGCTACACAGTCATTTTACAGCCCCTCTTTCGCCTTTGATGAGGCATGCAGCAATTTTAGCTGTCGCTAAGGAAACTGGAGATCTCTAATCAATCCATCTGTTCAAGGGCAGCAGACAGTCTGTCTCTTTGCGGCTGAATCAGCCCCCTGGCTGGGCGCACACATTGCCTTTTTAATGAATTGCTACATAAGGACACAGTTGTTAGTATAGCAGCTCATTGATGGAAACAAGCAAATCAGCCAAATTATCACTTCAATCTCAAAGTAAACAGCAAATAGGAGCTTTAATTGACATTTTAAAAGGTCGCTTAGTCAAAGTGTCCACCTCAGATGGCTGAAAAGTACATTTCAATTCAGTTTAGTTGCCATGATTCAATGGATGTGAACTCCTTTTACTGAAAGCAGTTACAGCCGCATACAAGTTTTGTATATATGTGCCTGCATCCTATAACTGCATGTATGAGTATATGCATGTTTACAGTTTTTAAGTAAAAAAAATAAAAATAAAAAAAAGCTGCCTGTCGCTGCTGCTTAGTGGTGTCTTACCTTTGGTGAGCGCATGGATTCCAAGCTTGACATGGGAGAAATTCCCACATCCAATCTCTCCTCGAATTTTGTAGAAGCCGATTCTTCTGCCAATTGTCAGCTCACGGACCACCCTGTGACCAGAATACATAGCAGAAGATAAAACACCACAGTGAATTGAATGAATATGACATCCTCATGAGACCTCAAAAGGATTTTCTTAAATCCTGCACTGTTCTAAAATAAAGTACTTCGAAGGACCTACCTATCATCCTGGCACATGTCCAGGTTGAGTCTCTCCAGTGGGGTGAGGCGGCGGATGGTGGCTCCCTCATCATCTGTGTTGATGTCCGAGCTGTCCTGACGGCTCCAGCGAGAGTACCTTTGAACCACAGCTGTGCCTTTGATTGAACTTCTGCTCGAGTCTCCATTAGACCCATTAGAGGTCTCAGCTGAAATGCTCCGAGAGTTTCCTGCTGCACTGGACCCCTTAGAGCCTGCGGTCCCGGCCCCAGCTTCAGCCCCTTCTGGGTTGCTCTCCGAGGGGTACACAGCAGTCATCCTGCTAGGGACGCCCAGGGTGTTGTGGGCTTAGCTCATGGCTGGAGCTGATGGCGGACTGTATCCGACACAATTAAAACATATATATATTATTCCTGTTTACTCGTCATTTCTTCAGATTGCACAAACATAGTTGTAGTTGCACCAGTGAATTTTCTAATCTATCTGCAAAGGTGAAAAACCTTTTTAGATGTTTTAAATGTAGCTATTTTTTAAGGCCACTTATGATTTAAAGGTTTTTGTCTTGTCCAATCCCTACACATGAACAATGCTTTGGATCTGTAGCATATGCACTTCCTCAATAGAAAAAAATGTTTACTATAACATTTGCAAGAATTCGTATGTAAATGTGTGTAGAGTATAACATACTACAATGGTATGCCAAAACTTTCACACAGCCAAAAAAAGTCTACGTGAATGACAATAAGAATTTTGCAGCAAGCAGCAGTACTGTCTGAAATGTAGAAAGATGTGTAAATACAATCATACGGATCAAAAGCCAAAGCTTACCTTCAAATGTGTAAGCCATTTAAGAGGTGAAATATTTCAGTGTCCTTGCAGGAATCTCATAGATGCTTGGACAGCTGAGTCAATAGTGTTTTCCTGTGCTTCAACAGAAAAGGCCAGAATCTACTGAGTGGATCCCAGCAAATGCTGTATCCAATATTTCTCCAATCTGATGCAGTTGCAAACCGTCCTTTACACATGGATAATCAGCTGCAATCTCTTAACTGAAGCTGAGCACAGCTGTAGTCTTTTTCATTTCGAGAATTCCCAGTGGTAGAAACCTTAGCCTTCCTTAGTTAAAGCTGTCGGAGGAAAAAGTAATGATGCTGGTGAGATCAGATCGACCATGTGTTATCGGATTCATGCTCACTGTTGTCTCTTTGCTGAAGAGGTCTGCTGAGCTTTAATAGGCTATTCTGAGTCTCCAGGGTATAAATAGGCCACAGGTTGAGGAAGGAGGAGGGAAGAGGCGCTGGATGGAGGGGTTGAACAGATGATATTGTCAGAGTGCAGCCTCGGGGCATTGAGTGAGACAACCTGGAACAAAACACATGAGAGACACAAAAAAATCAACGCTATATTTTTGTTAAATGTAGTGATACTGTAGCCCTCCATTTCATTTTCTTCTTAGTACTTTTTTATTCCTTCAAAGTAGTCTTATTTATATATCAACTAAATGCAACAGTCCATCATCTATGGCAGGTGAAAAGGATTATGGGCACATCTCATCAACACAACTCTGCCTATGTGCAGTCTGATGGGGTGTCCGTTAATGCCTGTTGTAATCCTAACTTAATTTAGAGCTTGAGTCCTGCTCCCATGGCAATGCAGGCTGACGTTACAATACTGTAAGAGCAAATGAAACACATACAAAAGTTCCTCCTCCCTTTATACCACCAACAAAATACTCAAAACCTGCCACACAGTTTTTTTTGTACTGATGGGGAGAATAAGGGAACACCGTCAATCCCCTGAGAATTGTGTGTGTGTGTGTGTGTAATCTGTAATAAGGTGATAATTACTCAGAAAACTATCCTCTAACAATGTCCCACGAGTGGTAAAAAAATATGTAATCAAAGGTCAAGTTGAGCCCTGACTTTGCTGAGTTATGCTTTTTTATAAAGACAAATTTACCTGCCAAATACAATACAAGGATTACAGTCTTTATTTACCCATATAAAATGTATCACCACAATATTTAAGTACGCACAAACAGACAGTTTTACTAGTAGTGAAAGTAATCCAAATAAGCTCAAAATGACTGAATCGTTTCCTATCAACAAGAATTGCAAAAGCCTGACAAAGAGTGTTCCTGCACTGTTGTCCTAAAATTCTGAAATGAGCCACACTATAGCACTGGATCCTGCTCCTCTCAAATACTGTTTAAAAACATTGACAACAACAGCCTGCAGAAGTGAAGCCATAACATTTGAAGCTCCCCCTAGTGACTGGCTGCAGTATAGGTAATAAAGTCCTCCTCAAACCTGGGCTTTGTTGTGATTGTGAGTTTGTGATAATGAACATTTATGTTCCAATTTTCCTTCATTCATTTCAGAGAAGTTAAGTTATAATTAGTTATGTGCTGTGTACGTGTGTTTGTGAAACAAATTGTATAACCAGGAGTAACCTGGTGCTTTGGAAGCTGTTCTCTCATCTTTCTCTATATTAAGATAAATGGATCTATGTTCAAGCATGGCAAGGAAATCAAAGCAGCTCTCTTTTGTGCAGTTAACAGTCTCCCGGCCTTCAAACACCTTCCTGCCGTCATGCCATGAATATCTAGGCATTGATCTCAGGCTGCCTAAAAGGATTTGCTAAGAGAGAAGAGGCCTCTACTTTGCAGTACAAAGCAACACGGCCTGAATACCAGCCTTTTATGTATATAAACACAAAGACAACAGGACAACTGGACATGAGATAACACATTGATGGTGAGTGAGCTAAGGGACAAAATGACCATCATGATATTGTAGACGATTTATGATTTACTGAATGACCATTTACTAAAATGTCTTGAATATAGCAGCAGCTACGAGGATCGCTTTGTGCTTTGCGGTGAAAAGCTGTCTACCTGGCTGCTTGGTGATGAACACTGACCGAGCATGTTTGTGTACCTTTTTTTCATCCAGAGGATTAAGTATGAACTGGGGCTATCTATGCTTATACCACGCAGGATTGAGCGTCAGAGTAACACTCCAGTTAATTATACACAAGAAGAATGTTAGACCCATGACCCGGATTCTCTAGGATCATTACATGTCAAGAGAATGGGGCAAAGATAACACTTAGAATTATTGAAATTGAAAACTTGTTGTTTTTTTTGACATGCTGCCACTGCATTTCCATACTGGTTTCTGGTGATGTAAAGAGACACTTTTGTGAGGAGGGAACTAAAGGTAGTATCAGAGTATATGGTGGTGCTAACTAGATATAGTTGAGTTCCATTCCATTCTTTATGAAGCATGTTCCTCTGGAACTAAACTCCTTTCCTGGGGTTACTCAGGGTGATTGTTGAGAATATGCGGATACTCAAGAGCTTCCTGCTGAAAACTGCTGTGTTGGAGTTTTCCCTAACATGCCAGGCTCTGAAAACTTTTTTTTGCATTGAAAAATACAGACATGCCGTGTCTTTGTAAACTGTAGAGTTGTTTGTCCGGGACAGTATGTTTTCAAGAGTGAGTGAGGAAGTGAGCCACTACACTTCATATCTGACAACTTAACCACCTCCACATTCCAGATGTAGATTAAATCAACCCTGATACCAGAAGGCCTCTTGACATTGATGACCTGTCTTGGCTGATATACTCATTCGATGTTGCGAACAGTACCAGCCTGGTGTTTCAATTTTTCTTCAAGGGTGAAAAAGAAGAAGTGCCTCAGTAACTGAGGTGTCAGACTTGTCAGCATCCCTAGTAGCCATTTGTGAATGGAGGCTTGGACCGACTGATGAATCTCAGATCCAGGAAGAACCAAAAGGAGTCTTATCTGATTGGTTCAGCGCTTTATCCTTGCAAGGTTATTTCATATGAGAAAGTGACCTTTTAAGTGGTTTAGGTGTCTGAAACAGCCAAAGCTTGCTTTCTTTTGAGTTTTCTTTGTCTTGTCCACCTAGGAGGAGAACCATGGTATATAAAGTTGGTACTCTGTCTTTACAATTATGTGAACCATTCATGCAGAAACTCAGATCATCCAGCACACTGCAGGTTTATGAGCCACAGCCAGCCCTTCATCAGCAAACATTAACTGCGTTGCCAAGAACGGCTCCTTGCTCACCAGACAATCAATCATTGGTCTTAGGATCCCAAAAGACAAGGAGGAGGGTTTTCCTGGCACACTCTGCTGCTGATCACACTGCCAGCATCAGCAGCCTCTTCACACACTCCAACGACGGAAAACAGAAGAGCCCATCCATAGCAGCTGGGGTCCAAGTATTACTCACTCTTTCCTAAACGCCTGCTTGTTCCTGTGGACAAGGAGCTGTTCCTCACATCACAAGCTATGACACGTCCATCTGTTAAGAGTCTCTGTTTTTGCTCCAAAACTTCACAACTATTCCCTCATTCCCATGTGCATGTGTGTGTCTCATTCTCTCTTTTTAACTGCCATTATGCATTTGGGCTCAAAGACAACACTCACACCAACACACAGACATTCACACAGCCTGTCCTCCGACAGACACATGCACGAGCACTTTCATATAAAGACAGACACACAAGAGTGTACACACAGAGACAGCTCCCTCCACACAAAGCTCCCCAGTGTGTTAATTGAGATGCGCGGCTGACAAGAATGAAGAGCTCAACAGTGAAAGAGCTGCCACAATGAAGACTATGCACCCTAGGAACAGACATGCAGGCCTCTCTGGAATCTATGGGACAAATATGCCACATTTCCAAAAAACACACTGACCTCTAAATCCCTTCCCCCCTGACACACATACACCTTAAAAATGGCGTTAAATGCAAATGCTTTAGCTTAGTTTGCAATTGGTCCACGCAAATGGACATTATATGCATCAGTAAACTGTGCTATCTCCATCCCTTTATTACTATTACCTTTACACTTGTTTTCTTGGGTCTCATGAAAGCTTTATATTCAGAAAATGGTATCCTAAAGCATGTTACATACACAGTGTTATTCCCTAAGCCTGTACATCCTGGCAAGAGAGAGAGAGTCTCTGAGGCCATGGCAAAGTTACCATAACAATGTATGCATGGAACACAATAACACAATACAGAGGACATTGTCAAAGAAGTATTCGTTAGCTCAAATCTAAATCTTTGTACTAAATGATTTCTTCCTGCTTTAAAGGGCCAACTGAGTTTACATGTTACTGAGTGCCAGCGCTTCAAAGAGGTTTGTATCAAAGAAAAATACATGAAGCACAGTGCTCTCCAACAAAAGAATACCAAATCAGGAACAAATGTATTTCTGGGTGGACTACACAGACCCCGACACGGCTATTTTTGCTAAGACAAGTACGAAAATAGAACAAGCCTCCCATCAAGGTCTAAATAATGAGCAGATTGGTTATGGCAGGTTTGACATAAGATTTTTTTTCTTTAATTCAATACAGTCTCATTTTGTTATTTTAAAACTGAAATAGATTTTTTTTCTAATCAGACATACTTATAAATCATGTAGCAACAGAAATATTAAGGGTAATTGAAACATCAAGAATCCGGCTGCTGAGTCATTCAGAAATTTCCTCACATCTATCATCTCACAGACATTATATTAAGCTAAAAAAAATAAATTAAAAAAAAGTTTTATTTTGTTGAAATAACCTTCTGTAATAGCCACTTACAATATTAGGCCTAAATAATGTTAACAAAATTGCTTTTCTCTGAAAGAATAATTGTATGTCATTGTAAGTAGAAAAAAAGGTAAATCCAATTGCTGCATTTTTTTTCAAGCAATTTTCTCCCAGACATCCAATACAAAGATGTGATAGTTGTCAAACCATCACTCATACTTTCCTTAATTGAGCCATGCTGAGGTATAATAGAAACTGCATAATGGGAGATACCACCCAATCACAGCGCAACAGGTGTTAGAACTGCTCTCCTCCAGTCTTTACCTGGTTTTATTACTGTGTGCTCCATCAAGTAAACAAGGTTAATCAGTGGGTCAGGGTATATCCCCACAGTTGGAAGGCTATCTTCATTTGCCTGTGCGTGCCTCGCGTGCGTGCTGAGTGATGCTTTGTTATCCTGCTTAGTGAAGATGCTCTGTATCTGTGCCGGACGACTGCTGCTAAAATATTATCAAATAAAACACAAGAATAAAGCAACACATTATGGTGTTCGATCTCAAGTCAGCATTCAGAGATTGTTTTAAACAAGGTGTTGACAGGTTGCCTTATCTTCAATGGGGTGATTGCTCCATTTATTTATTTTTTAAATAAATGCAAAAACTTACAAGCTTTCCCATTTAACATTTGCTTTTGAATAAAGGCACCTCGGAGTGTAATGAAGTGACCTGTCAGTCGTTGTTCAATAGTCAACAGTTATCCCTCCTCGCAGCAGGCCAGTCTCTGTAGAAGCCATGCATTTCGCTTTGTAATCCTGTGAGAACAAAAGGCGACACGTCAGTGAATCTTACTTGTTTGGGTGCCTTCAAGAACCCGTGACGACCATCTTTACGGACCTTTACGGGCCATCTTCTCCGGTGCCCGGTGACATTGAGCGGACTGGTTCTGCTGCAGCAGCTGCTGCTCCTCCGGTTCAGTTTGCTTGTTGTGAGGGAAATCCACTTGACAGGCAAGCAAAAGGACCAATCAGCGGCGGGCTGAGGTTTACAACGTGCGTGTCTAATCCAATGAGCAGAGAGAATTCCAGCTTTACTTTAGTTCAGTACCACAGGAGCTGTCCAGACGCACCAGGTAACCAAACCTGTGTATGTTAGCTGCCATGGTGACTGTGGCCACGCTTCTCTCACAGCAGAGGTTCAACGTGGGGTCAGGGGGTCAGCAGGAGGCCGTAATCAGACTCAAAAGGTATCATCAGGTCTCAATATAAGCAGTTTACTGATGATAATCATATCTAGAAATTGTAAGATAACACTTAAGACTGAACTTTTATGCATTTAACCTATGTGGTTAAATGCATATAGGCATGTATTGAAGTTTTTCTTTTAAGTATGTGTGGTTAAATGCGTATTTAGGCATGAGGTTCATTTCAAAGTAGTGCTCAGCAGATTGAATGGTATGGGAAATGGATTCAGTTCTTTAGCACATTTTTTTCTATCTGCAGTCGTTAAACCATGTTCAGTGGGATAACTAAGAGGAGAAAACTCTAAAGGTTAAGTTGCTCTTGACTAAACTTTTACTTTCATGTCTCTCATTTCTCTAGATTCATCTTATCAATGGTTTGATCACTTATGAACCAGAGGAAGTGCCCCTTCTACTTGTATTTCTTATTTCAAAGAGTAGACCATCTTCTTCATGGGAGGCTGCCATTTACAATGTATAGCTTTGACTGCTTTATGAGAATTTGTCTGACTCACTGTACTTTGTTTTTCAGCCACATGGGGGCAGTAGAAACAAGCTATAAATACAACCTTACAAAGCTATCAAAGAGAAACTTGTTAGCAAACAAGTGTCCAGCAGACAGAACTTCAGCAGTCATCTGTAGCTCTTTTTCATGGTACTTGGGAAATGTAAGTCAAACATTGACATTCACTTCAGATCTAGTTTTCCTTCCACCAACTCCTAAGCAGTAAATATGCCACATGTGCAGGTAGGATACAAAAAGCGTGTACACCAGTGTTGTGCTTCATCTAAAAAAGATGCTGACAAGTGAGGGCCTGCAGATGTAAAGTAGCTCTAAGCTAACTCTGGTGCAATACATCAAATGGAAACATTTATGTTAATATTGTACATGGTCACTTTATAAATAAAACAAAAGTTTAATTCAATTGAATCACAGCATCAAGTTGCTGTGATAAAATAAAGCACTGAACTGTGGACACTGAAAAAATATTGACATGGATGATAATTTATATAGCAACTTCTTCAACAATGCATTTTATAATCTATTGTTATATTAAAAAGAGATGTAAACAGGGTGCTGGTGGTCCAGCGGTTGGTATGCATGACCCATGTACGGAGACTGTAGTGGGTGGCCCGATTCCAAATGTGTCCTTTCCTGCATGTCATTCCCCACTCACTCTCTCTTTTCTTCTGTCCTGTCTCAAGAGTGAAGGCATTAAAAAACTCAAAATAAAAAAAGACCTTTATAAATAACATTTTAAAAAGTGATATGAGCAGCTGTAAGCTAAGACATGAAAGTATAACAAAGTCAACAGCACTGAGATATTCCCACTAGTTAATTGTACTCAATAGAAGGCCATAAGACAGATATCCCATTCTGGAAAACATTTTATTCCATATCTGAGATTTTCCTAAAAAAACAGCAAATTCAATAAGAAAATAAGCATGAACAGAACAATATGTAGCACTTGCAAAAATCTGCTGTTTCATGAGCTGCAACAGGAATATTTCATTTCATGTCTAATTGTCTTTTTGGTCAAAGATGAACTCAGAAGAGAAATGTGTGAAACTTGATTGATTTAGCAAAGTGGAGTCACTCAGGATGTGGTTGGATGGCAACAGGCTCAAAAATAAATACAGGAAAGCTAGTAGGAAATTGCATATTTCCAAAATTGTCTTTAACTCCGCTTTCAAAGAGTTGCCGTGGTGGGAATGAAGTCCCTGAATGTGATGTTGGACACGAAGACATGTTGATGTGTCATGCTTTATCCCACATGCAGTGTTCTTTAGAATTAAAAAAAAGGCGTCAAAGGGCAATAAAGTCTCTGATGTGTCCTTTGAGACAAGTCAAATTTCTCATACAATCAGAGCTTGTTCTGCCTCTTCGACGTTCACCATTTCACCCTCCACGTCTACCTCCACCTGAGAGCTCTCCACCTGCTGCCCGTCTACTACTTCTGTGGTCACGCGCACCACCTGGATCTCCACCCCTGCCCGCTTTAGTCTCTCCACGTCCTCCTCACACATCTCCGTCACCCCTCCGTCCTCCATCACAACCGCTGTGGCCTCGTCCATCTCCATCACATCCACAGGCTCCATTGTGACGTGCTCCACTTGGATGCCGTCGTCCAGCAGCACCGTTTCGCCTCCCTCTATGCTCTGTGTTGCGATGGCGATGGCTGCTGTGGCGGCAGAGTCGGCGATGACCACTTCTTCATTTGACCTGTCCTCGATGGAATGGACGTCTTTGAGGTGAGTCTTCAGTTCTCTGGCGTGGGTGAACCACATGTCACACACGGTGCAGTGGTTGGGCTTGTCGCCTGTGTGGCTCACGAGATGGTCTTTGAACTGGTCCCAGCTGTTGAAGACACTGCTGCAGACCTGAACGAGGAAGGGAAATGAGGAGGAGAGGAGAGATGGGTATCAACGCTTCTCTTTTTGAATAACATCGGACGTGAACTCAAAAAACATACTCGATTACCCATGGAAGACCAGAAGATAAATCCAGAAGGTCGTAAAACTAAAAAAACACTGGCAGGAGTCCGCCACAATTGGACCCCAAGGTGACATCAGAAATGGCTTAGAAATGTACACAATCATTACGCCTGTTAAAGCCTACTTTTCAAGCTTGCACCTGTACTAGATTAGTGATCACAGGTGAACAAAGAAATACTCTTTATACAGGAATACAAACACCACACAGCCACTGTTCATGCTTGTAAATACATGTCTCTGTCAACTAATGTACACTTTAAGGTGTTTGGTTTTTGCTCGTCATTGTGGTTATATTTACATTTGTATTTGTGTGCACCACCAACCTGCCAGAGGACATCAGATGGAAAAGAGCTCATGGCTGCAATCTGGCATATTTACGTGTTTATGAGCATTAATGTGTACTGGCCCAAGTAAAGGCAGATGTATTGTTTAGATTAGTGAAAACATGGGGGGGGGGGGAATTGTAACATGTTATATTTTTAGGGATATACAGCACGGGTAGGAAAGCCCTCAATGGCTGTGACTCTGCACAAACTGTACCTGGCATTCATAGAGTTTCTTGCGCCCTTTCTTGGCTCCGGCCCCGTTCTGACAGGCGGCCATATGGCACTTCAATGTGCTGTTCCTCGCAAATCGCTCATGGCAGTCTGGACACTCATAAGGTTTTTCCCCTAAAGAGGAGACATAAAAAGCCAAACATGGATTTCAATGAAACCTGTTTAACAACAAGTCAGCGATACATGATTATGTTAAACTGGCACAACTAGCTACATGTTTCTGTTCTCACCAGTGTGCTTTCGCAAGTGCTCCTTAAAGTGGCCGAAGTGGTCAAACTGCTTTTTACAGTATTCACACACGTGCACCTTCTTCTGCGGTTTCTGGTTTTGAGACAGCTCCTCTGCATCGAAATGAAACGTGCTGATGTGCTGCTTCAAGGCGCCCTCCCGCGTGTAGGCTTTGCCACAATGGTTGCAAACGTGGGGTTTTTCCAGAGAGCCGAGATGTGTTTTCAAGTGCTGCTTGAGGTGGTAGTACAACTTAAAGCTCCGGTCGCACTTGTTGCAGCGAAACATGTTGTCCACTTGGGAGATCTGGACCTCAACCATCCCGACATTCTCCAGCACTTTGGAGGCCGTCACCGTCTCCTCCTGATACACCACCTCCTGATGAGGAAGCACACAGGAAAGGCGGGGGTTGATGCTTTTACATTTAAAACAATTCATACACCACAAACAAATATTTGCACAAATACAAGCCGCCATACCTCATCTATTTCGTCCTTTTTAATGATATGCACTGTAGATCCCCCTTGCTGATACTTGCTGGTAATGTCAGCAAGAAGAGCCAAAGCAGAGTCATCGGACGCCTGAGCATTTTTTGCTGCATCCACTACCTCCTCCAGCCCTGTCTCCTCCACTTCAATGACTCCTTCTCCTATCACCTCGATCTCCACCTAGAAGACAGTGAATATATTCAGTATGGAGAGTTTAAGGCTGGGACAACGGAAGGTTTACTTCACACATACAGCAATTATAGCACAAAGTGGTGGTGTAACGGATCACATCAAATCTCACGCTTTGGCTCGGAGCACAGACACAGATTGGATCGTTCTTCAGATCTGCAACCAGTGTCAAAGCACTCCATCCATGCACATGTATCTGTGTGACGACCATCGTGAGGATACTAACCTGTTCGCCCTCCGCTGAGGGCAGACTCTCTGTGATGACATTTGAGGTCTCAGCAATCTTCCTCTTTTTACCTTTGCTCTTAGCGGTCAAGGAGGGATCTTCATTCATCCTACAAGAAAGACAAGATGAGCTATTTTTGAAGACAATATTCCACCTTCACCTTTGTCGATGAATGATGTTTAAATTCTGAATACTACTGCTACTACTTCAATTTTAAGTCTGTGTGACAGTATAGAGTATTTAAGTCTCACTTATTGCCGAGTGCTTTGATGGCTTCTTGCATCTGCAGGTATTCAGCGGCCTTCCACACGTCTGCCTCCTCCTTTTTACCCACATCTAGTATAGCTGTGTACGTGAACTCCATCAGCTGGCGAAAGGCAGTGTTACTCACTCCTGAGGGTACGACAGAGCAGCAGCAGTGAGCAAAAGTGACTCAATGTTTTATGCACTATGTACATGTTTGGATTGAAAACACTTTATAAATAAATGCATTATTTAAGAGTCATAAGGACAGAGAAAAAAAACATCAGTGGCTGCAAATTCTTTGAAATTAATACATTTATAGTTTTTAATCTTTCTCAGAAGTGGGACCTTTTTTTTTTTTTTAATTCATGAAAACACAGAATACCTTCTATCTCCACGAGAGGCTCTTGGGTAAAATCCTGGAAGAACTTGTGGAAAAACTGACTGCATGCTGCCAATACCGCTTTATGAGCTCTGAACTGATGCCCTGGAAGATAAAATTGACACTGTAATAAGGAGCATCAAGTAGGAATTTTCCTTCGTGACCTACAAGGCGGGCCTACTTACCATCCACAATCAGAGTAATGTCTGTGAACTGGTCCAGCTGACGTTGCTCGTTTAGTTTGTCCATCATGACTTTGTAATGTGCTGGGTACTCATTGCATGCATCCAACTCAACCTCCACCTCAGCCGCCATCATTCACTTTATCTTTCTCTGCAGGGATCAGGTACACATTGAGATTAGGGCTTACATCAAATTATAGCCTAGACTCATAAAAGAGGTAAGAAAGCTATCACCTATACAGCCATGACACACACGCACGCACGCACGCAAACACACACACACACACACAATACCAATGCCATCACAAACAGAGATGAAAATAACATTTACAGTATTACAGCAGTGTACTCTAATAAATAAAAAAATGACTTTCTTTATTCTCTTTAGATGAGACTAGTGTTTTACAAATCTTAAAAGGGAACAAGTTTCATAGTATTGTGACCCGATGAGCAGAATTATGCACCCAGTCCTTGCGTTCAATACAAAGCTCAACAGACCAAGATTAATAAATGTGATAACTACAAATAGATCACACAAAGACCATTGTGTTCAGTCTGAACACTTCATATATCAGACATGAAGCTAGAAGATCTGCATTTGAACAACTCTTTAATTAAATTGGAATGGCTTGAAAGGACGTGAAATTATGTCAATGTCAAAGTCGACATGACTTTTTTCCCTGTCAGCCAATGTAACACACAAAACACTAATGTGTCAGCATGATGGCGCTACAGAGTAACATCCATGTTAAACCAGTAAATACACATTAAGGGGGACTTAAAACAACGCGTGGTGAATTTCAAGGACAAATTCCTGACATGCCACTGGAGACTGACTTCACAGAAGATCCGACACATAATTGACACTTTGGCTAACGTTAAACAGCTTTGCTAATCCACTTCCAGGTTAGCTTCATTAGCCAGCTAGCCAAACACAGCTCTAACCCTGACACATGGCTGCAGCACATTTATTAAATACAGGAGGAATATACGAAACTACAGCCCAACTTACCAGGAAAGGATAAACCTATGTAATCATTTCGACAATGGGGCATGATAAAAATAAAAATAACACAACCCCAGCGAGTTGTAGGTAACGGGCCTCTTAGCACGCTCGCCATTTCGCGTTTGACAATCAACATTACGTCATCAAACCGCGCATTAAAATACACTTTTCCCAGACAGATTTCCTCATTACAGCCGACGTGGGGCGAAATAAACGTCAAAAACTATCGACATACGTACCTCAAGTTTGATAACGCTGCTTCAAAAAGTTGTTAGGGGATTATATTTCCCTCGACGCATGTACTGCTGTTCTACTCTCGGTGCTACCAAAAAAGGGCGGTCATACAACGCTCAGGACTCAGATTCCCAGAATCCCTTGCACTGTAGTCAGGGACGCCGTAGAGCGTTGCCTGGAGACAGCGGTGAGTCTTTTTCCTTTTTAACTGCTATGGATCAGTGACTGGGGAAAAAATGTTTTCAGGAGTTTAATGTTAGGCTTCTCTCTTGTAAATAAACCTAATATTATTGATTTTATTATTATTGTTGGGCTTCTCCTTTTTAAATAAACGGAATATTATTGATTTTATTAATTTATTATCATTATTGATACTATTAATATTGTTAGGCCCCCAAAATGCAGAGATTACATTTTCTTTAAGAAGTCTATATAGACAGCAGTTTATAGGATATCCTTGTTAGTAATAAGTCCTAATGGAAGAGAAATTATACGTTCTTTAAAGCGAAGGGGCAGAGAGAAGAATATTTATACTAAATAACATAAATAAGTCTGCAGAAAGAAAAAACAAGTGTTGACATAGCCCACTGTAGTATATTAGGGCCTACCTAAAAAAGAGACATTAGCCTCTTGTCAGCTCCACTGACTTGTTAAGTTAAAGGCAGGGTTGGTAATAGAAACATTTAGAAACATTTTTTTAAGGTTTTGGTTGTGGTTGTCTTTCCGTCATTAATAATTCTTGTGCTCTGAAAAAGGAGCAAAGAAAATCTTTCATCTGTAGCGTCGTAGTTAAGCACAGAATTTGACTGTCTGCCACACACGGCGGTAACAATCTGATGAATCAATTATGTCTCCCTTCTCGTTTTCTACCCTTTATGTCACTAGCCTGCATGAGCCCACACTCAATTCAAAACTTTTATTTTGACTCTAAAGACAGTGAGGTTGATTGAGGGGCCTGACAATGACCACATCATCAAAACCTCAAACCTTTGCAAGGACTTTGACTGTCCTTGACTTTCTTTCCCCCAATTGTCACATAACCTCATAAACGCTGAACATTTATGGGAAGATGCACAAGACGCTTTCTGGCACATTATCAAATCATGCTGGAATATCACGAGTCATCAGGTTTTGGACACTTGCTTCTCAAACTGCCTTTTCTTATAATGTGAGGTACAATAAACTGTAGATAAAAATTCACTACTCAGATCTCTTGCTTACTGATACAGTAGATGCTTTCTTATATTGCGGGTTAGTGTGTATGTGCTGATAAGAAAAAGACATATAACGCATTGTCAGATACTGTGAATGAGTAACACTGGGTCACAGAGTAAGCTTGTCCTGGCAGGACACTCGAGGTCACATACCATGCTCTGCTGAATCAGCTGAGTGCTAAGAGTCACATCTCGGGGGGTGTTTACAGACACTGATACTTGCATTGACTCTCTACACTAGTGCATGTTTTCTAATGAAACTGTTACACCAACATGTGTTTATGTTACATTCAGTGTTTAACCTAATTTGTATTTTGATGTTTATTTGCGGTGTCCTCGCCATGTTTGTATAGAGGTAATGCTGCTAGTTATTCTTAAAGGGCAACTAAACCCTAGATGTTCATCTGTAGTGACCTGGAATTTCAAATGCATATTGATTCACTCATTAGTGCTAACATAACATCAACTCAGCACGAGTGGGTTTCTCAACTTGCAAGAGTTGAAATTCTACATGTGGTTTAGTCTTTGTCAGACCACTATGTCACAGAACAGAAATTTGCTAGCCTATAAAACTGAACTATGTCTCTTATTTCATAACACTGCACTGATTGCCCTGCACGATGACCTGCATGGCTTGTATCTGCAGACAGACAGACAGACAGACAGACAGACAGACAGACAGACAGACAGACAGACAGACAGACAGACAGACAGACAGACAGACAGACAGACAGACAGACAGACAGACAGACAGACAGACAGACAGACAGAGACACATTTATGGCCAACAGGCTGTACATTTAAGGCAGTGTTATGCAAGATCTAACTTGGTACAATCTATGTTGTGAAATGTCCATCAGTTGATTTTGCTTTGCAGCTTTGGTTAGCAAAATTCCTCTTTTGTTCTTATTTGTATGTCTTTTTGTTGTTTTTCTGATGTCAAAGAAGGATCTGCAGATGCACAATATAATTATGTTTCCCTTTTTTTGTCAGCCTATGCAAAACCACACACAACATTCATAGAAATGCATAGTGAATGTAACACTGTGTTTGTTTAAACCCTGCAGAAACTTTTTGGACAAGGACCAGAGACCCACCCTCTGTCCTTATTTTGCTTCCTCTTCTTTGTGCTCAAAGTCAAAAAACAGAATTGCACAATGTTGATGATGACTTGTAATGAACCTCTATAATATACTCTCCACAATGAAAAAGTATTTAATGTCTTTTACAGACCAAATAATCAATCTTTTTTTATATAATGCCAATTCACAACAAGTGTTGTCTCAAGACCCTTTTCAATAGAGCCGATAACAGATCTTACTAATTGTAATGTTCACAAAAAGCAGGTAAAAGGCCATCATTATTGCTTATTACAAATGCATGCTCTGTCTTCAGTGCTGACATATCTCAACAAGCTGTAATAAAGATGAAACTCTTTCACACACACTTCTTTTCGACTCCAAAAAAATGTGTCAAACTGCAAGTTGCTGCAAAACGTTTTCTGCTAAAATCAGGATTTGAAATAAGCCCTTTCTGCACTGTAACTTTTTAAACTGGAGAAATGTGTAGACATCAGCATAGAGCTGGGACTGACCTTTGTCCTCCAACCAGAGAGAAAAACAACAGGCAGAGTATAAAAGGGGGGAGAGGCGGAGGAAGGGACTTGTTTTTGTTCAAGGAGTTGAGGCAAGCTGAGCTGAGCAGAGAGAGCAGAATTTGTTAACCTAGTGGTAAGTGAGTTCTCTCTTTTATCTGTTTACTTAAAGGAAAAAACTATGTATCAGCGTTCCCTTTAGCAATTGCAATAAATTCAAAATGGGGTTTTCTCAATATTTTTTGGTATCCTGTTTATTGTGGGAATGCAACAAATTGAAGTGTGCGACTTCACTATGCTGAAACGTTACTTGTCTGCTCATGATGCCGATGCTTTGCATAAATGTTTGCTTTCACAATCAAGCACGCTTCTTCTTGTTATATTTATACATTTAATTTGCATCTCAGAGCTTTAAATTGTATAGTGAAGCAACACCAGCACCGATTGAGAAACTGCCAATAATATTCTTTGTTTCACTTTATTTGTGAATAGATTACTTCAGGCAAGTCACAGTTTGGAAGAACTCCAAAAGGATAACCCCTCTCTCAGACCTTTTGTACAACAAGCTCAGTTTTGTCAATCTCTGCTCCTTTCCGCTCCTCTTTTGGACTGCCACCTTTCTAACCACCCCCTCCTCCCTCTGTTTTCAACAGATTGGGGGAGTGAGGAGACACTGCAGGCATGTGGGCGTGTCTCAGCCTGCTCCTCACTCTCTGCCTGCTCCATGGGGGCGGAGCAGAGAGTGACGGGGGCGGGCGAAAATGTCAGCTTCCACCAGCCTGGCAGATAGGAGAGGTGGAGCCAATGAAGGGAACCATGGGCCGGGTGTCAGTGGTGGCCCTTTTTCAGGCCAGCTGATTGTTCTGCTTGGTGCAGGCTTCCAGGTATTTGCCCATCATGTGTTAGCCAAATGTTTCACCTTGCCCTCTTGTTATGCACTTTTGTCCATCCATTAACTATACTGCATCATCACAGGAGTAAGGAATGATATACACCCTTTTTGGTTGGTCAGAATATGTTACAGAAGTTAATGTCATTTTTAACATTTTTCTGGCCCCAACTTTCAACTATGAGAAAATTCATTGTCACAAGGAATGCATCCTATAAATTCTTTATTGTTAGCCAGACGATCCGCAAAAGGCTTTTCTTAAAGTTTTTTTGTCTTAAACAGATTTTTAATTTTCAATTTTCCTAACTTGCTCAGACTGGAGCGCCTGCGCCAAAAGCTTGATCGTCAGGGTCTGAAGGATGTGGTCTACATTGTCGTCAACGACCAAGGGGAGTCAGCACAGCGCCTGCACCCCATGCTGGCAATGAAACTGTCAGAGCACATCACACTCTACAAGCAGGACGAACAGCAGCCTAATGTTTGGCAGACACTGAGTGGAGTGAAGGATGACTTTCTCATCTATGACAGGTAAGTTAGCTGGTAATCAAAAGAAAGGTCAACACCAGACACTTGTTTTGTTTCTTTTCTTACTATGCTTTTTATTCCATCCCTGTCCAACAGGTGTGGACGTCTCACCCACCACATTTCACTTCCAAATTCCATCATTGGACTTGGGCATGTGGAAACTGCCATAAGAGATACCTACTGCAAACCTCTCTGTGGGAACTGCACCTTTATGGTATGGACCTTATGTAACTTCAAACAATACACAATTGTTTAATTAAAAAATGAGTCTCAAAATAAAGGTTTTGTTACACTTTAATCTAAATGAAGCTCACTTGTTTCAATCCTTTTGCTATCTATTTTCCACAGAGCACTGAACCACCTGAGGAGTGCACAGCAGATGTGCCGCCTGAAGCAGACGACCCCAGGGAAGAAGACCCTGGTCAGCATCATGATCACGGGCATGGGGCTCACCATGGTTCCCACCCACATGGCTCCGGTCACGGCCATAATGACAACCATGGTCAACACCATGTAAACCATGGAGGCCACGATGTTGGTAACAACCATGGTCAGCATCATGGTGGTCATGATGGCTTTGGCCATGGTACTGATCACCATCAGGGACATGGTCATCACCATGGTCATGGCCACCAGGGCGATAATCATGGCTTTCACCCCCGTGGCCGTGATGGCAACCACGATCATCATCATGGTGGTCATGGTGGCGCCGGCCATGGTGGTGACCATCATGGTGCTAGACAGCAGGGGCAGGAGCAAGATGTAGCAGTACAACAGCAATCAAATTTAGAGCAGCTGGTAATGCAAATGCAGCAGATGCAACAGGACGCCCCGCCGGCCCCTGTGGTGCCCTGAGCAGCTGAAAAGGCGAGGTGAAAGTCAAAGTACAGCTGACAGTGGACAGCAGGCTCTGACAATGAAGCCACTCCTAAGAGCAGCTGATGCTGACACTGACGCAGGCTGTTTGGCGAGGCAGGGAGCGAGCAACCGGTCGGTCTCTGACACTGTGACGAGGTGTTACCCACCTCCTGACAGTGACACGGGCTGAGAGGCGATGCTGCCGTTGTTGTGAAGGAGAACTGACAGTGACGCTCGCCCCCTGCTGACTGACAGCAGCCTCAGTCAGCCCCCTGAGCCTGACCCGCCGGTGCGAGCTGAGCGTGAGAGCAGCTGTAAGCTGGCTCTGACATCAGAAACACCACGGGATCAGCTCTCTTTTTACCAACTAGTATTACCCTGAGAGAGGAGCAGCGAGATCCATGACAGCATGGGAGAGATGAACAGGTGGAGTCCAACATCAAACTGAAATAGACAAAATCAGGACGATGAATACATCTACTAAAGCATTAATTGGCAACTTGTAAACTTAAATAAAATTTGGCAACACATGTGCAAATTATAACATTGTTCCTTTGAGAACTGATGTTGTATTTGACCTGTCCACCTGTCAGCATGTCTGTCTGGGTCCCTCTCTTCCTTTCTCAGGCGTGTATGTGGTTGTCATGTTCATTAACTGCCTCCTCCGTTGTGCTCACTCCATCCGTAATGAAACCAGGCGCAGAAACTACGCTCTAGTGGCGTCTGTATGAAGTCAGGCAGGAGAGAGAGGAGTGGGCAGTTCATTAACATGATAAGCACTTAAACATTGAACTATATTTCAGGGAAAAGAAATATAGAATATTGAAAAAAGCAACAACACAAGTTATAATGAGGGAGAAACTTTTACAGTCAATCCAAATCTTTGAAGTCGGTTGTTACCAGAAATGTCGGCGTGAGGTTTTTAGTGAATAGCACATTTTTGTTTTGAGAACTATCAAAGCACTGCCCCTTTACTTAAAGGGAAAAAAAGTCACAAACATTTAAAGGCAAACCTAACAAAGCTTGTAACATTATTGTGATTTGGTCATTGTCCTTTAGCACATATAACAAGAGCAAATGAATTTCATCTCACAAACCTGCACATATTGAATGTTAAGTTCTGCACATTCCTGTTTATTTTTTTTTTCTTTCTGAATTTTTCAGATATTCACAATAAATTGCTAAAGGCACACATTTCCCCCCCCCCCCCCCAAAAAAAGACGAAGCTTGCTTAAAAAAAAAAAGAATACAAGGCTCAATTGTTTGGAAAAGGTCAAAGGAAAAAAGAGAGTGAAACAATAAAAGTATGATGGAATACAGTCTGTACTTAATGATGGTGACAGAGGGAAGACGAGAGTCACCTTGTATACCTGATGCCTGCACAGAGATCATGTATTGTGTTGATGATGTCAAACATGGAAACTGAGAGTTGAATAAAGATGGTTGAGTTACACTTTGAGTTAAGTGTGTTCTTGTCAAAGTTAAAATGTTAAAAATTCACAGGTCTTTGAAATAATGGCTGTCAAATTTTGAGAGCAAGGTCTGCGATGTATTCGTTGTCTTATGGGAATATCAGCCGGTAGTATATGGCAGCTATCCTGTCTATCCTAAGGACCCACCCCCCACTCCTTAACGAGAAATGGTGACCCAAATTCCTGATATTTTTCAGCCAATCAGATTTTTTAATGAAAAGCTGTGATGTTTGGACTTCAGATAGTGTGAAACATCTGACACCACTCAGAGACTAACAAAACGAACATGTTTAAAAAGCATCTGACACATTATTTTTGCAAGGCATACAATCCCCGTCCACAGGGAATTTCTCCACGACCCACCGTTGTTGGTTATTATCATGTTGGGTTCTGATCCACCAGTTGAGAACCACCGCTGAAGCCTACATGCCGGAGGAGTTGGAGATGTGACTTCAGAAAGCAAAAGGATCTACAGTGGCCCTGAAGGTCAACTGTCAAAATATTTCAACTTCCGAAAATATATTTCACCTGCATGCTGCAAAATATGTTTCACGAACCAGAAAGGATATGCCCCGGAATAAGTCACGAGCCATAGCAAGTGTATTCCACGCATCACACGTTCATGACACGTGAACAATTTCTGAGTAAGACCTGCATGCAGATAAACACGGGTGTTGTCCTTTTACTCCATACTATCACCAACTCAGCAGCAGGGTGCTAAATGCTTGAAGTGCTCCAAATCCTGGACTGGAGTAGGCTACGACACAATTCTGGCATCCTGTCATCCCACACTAAAACTCTCCTGTCCTGTCCACAGTCAACATACGATGCCGGTCTAAGAAACGAGCACCGTAGATGTCGCACTAGAGACAATACAGGAGAGGAGAGTCTCACGTTTGTACTGACATGACTTCAGTTCAGTCACAAACACAAAGCAGTATGGACATATAACCTTTCCAGTTTGTGAAATATATTTCGCTGCAGGTGAAATATTTAGACTGTTAACCTTCAGGGCCACCGTATTACCCATAATACTTGCACATTACATTACAAACATTAGCAGCCCTCATTATCCTTTTTGTTCAGGTAGATACAACTACTTTAAAAACTTTTAAGTTTTTTCCAGAAAACTGATTGTACAACCAGTCTGCTTTATCCAATATTTACCAGCAGATGGCGGTAAAGGTCCATATTATAAACATTTTAATAAACCCCCATACTCCCCCATACTAACTGATGGAGCTTGTCTACCTCACTGACCTCATGGAGGCTTACTACATTCTTGGACAACTCCACTCGAGGGAGCTTAGAACTGTGTCATTACTTGAAATCATAATCAAAAGTGTCTTTATACATGATCTTTTAAATGAACGTTTGGATGAATCATCATTCTCTTCTTCTTTCTTACTTTTTCAATCCATCGAACATGTGCAAACACATGCTCTCTCTTTTCCAATGATTCAAACGATCCTGTTGTTGCAGTCACATGGGAAACACGTACGTCACATGTTCATAGCCAGCCTGAAATATTTTCAAGAAATGTCAATATTGGGTGAAAGTTCATTTCAGAAAATGATTGCTCATTTTAAAATGAAATGAACACCCTCTGTCTAGTCATTTTTCATTCCACTTTTTTTTCTCCATTTACGTTAAAGGCATTTGTAAGTAATAAAAAATACACAATGTTGTAGTTTTAATGATGTACTTCTTGTTCCATCTCTTCTTCTGTAAAAGAACAGGGAATCATTTAAAAGAATGGCTTTTGTGCTGTGCTTTGTTTGTGTTTGTTCTTTTATAAATGATGGCCTTTACTGCATGTTTGAACAAATGTGTCTATTTTTATTCTTTCACACATAATAATGATGTCAAAGTACAACTCCAAGCCTGGGAAATTGTCTTAAAGTGCACCACTTTCAGCTCAGTGTAAAGTATCTGAATGGCTGTCTGACTGTGTGTCTGAAAAGGTCAACAAGCAACCGGAGGTAATAAATGAGGCAGAGGTGGACTGCTTGTGTGGGCGTAATTGGGCTGAAGATCCAATACAGGGGAACAGTGACTTATGGGTAATTACCTTCAATGTCCAGAGACCAAGAGCTGTGAGTGGCTGCGTCTGTGATTCAATCAGCCCCACACAGAGCGGAGCAACACACAGCCTCTATCCTAATTGTCCGATGTGCTTTCTCCCCAATGCACAGCTGTTTCTGCAGCCGTTTCCTCTCTGCTTTCTCTCGCAGCCGGCAAGTGTGAGAGAGACAGAGACACACACTGGTGAACTCATTCACACACACAAAGTTCCTGTGTTCTTCACAAACAAGTGTGCACTCTTTACCCTGCAGCCACGGCAAATATTCTTCTTTATCTCTCTCGGACACACAGATCAGTTCCTATGTGAGCTTTCAGACCACAGCAAGCTGTACAGTTTCTTAATTAGCTGCATTTTGCTGTCTCTGTGAGCTGACCTTTTCTGTGAAATGTCCTGCCTGTGTTGCTACTTCTAAAAACTCAGCTTGGTACAGAGGCCCTGTAAAATGAATATGAAGAAAGTTCATTTTAAAATTACATTAAAACTAAACATCTTGATTTCACAGAGAAATCTAATTACTTTAAATGTAACATTAACATGATGTCATTTTGTTTAACTTGGCTACACTATTTAAAGCTCCTGTGAGCAACTGTCATGTTTGGTTGTTTGTGGTGCCAAATGTGGACACAGCAGTACCTCTTATCACATTGTTTCTTTCTTTCTTCACATGACAAATGAAAAAATACATCATCTTTCTTTGTCTACTTACAGTAGGCCTACAATGAGTCTTTTGCACAGAATTAATAATAAACGCTGTTTCCGCGGCGAATCATCAATCTTCTCACAGATGGTTTGGGTTGGTTTAGGTCAAATTGAAGCATCTGAATTAATATGTTCATTATCAACTACAAACCCCTCACTAGAGCTTTAACAGAAGCATGTGCGACATTTTACACATAATTATATAAAAGAAATCAAGAATATTCTAAGTAAATAACTCTATTAGTCGTGACTGTCTACAGTGGGTGAGAAACAGTGAGTCGTGTTGTTGGAGATGTTTACATCATGGACAAGATGGCCGATGGACAGATGTCCCTCTCTTACGTATAAATCCTATTTCAGTCATGAGCTAGAGAAAAGAAGAATCACATATACACTGCTGACTTGAATGTCAAGAAAGCACGTTTAGATCACGGTCATTCTGTCTGTTTACATGCAATGTGAAGCTACTAGGTAACTAAAGAGCACTAACATTAGCATGCTAGCACAACAATGCAGGCCATAGGCAAATGCAGCATGAGCCAACGACAATTTTGGCAGACCTTTTTGCTTGACTCGTTTGTATGACCATGAGGGTAGGGGGGTTGGGGTGTCGCTGGAGGACAGCAGAGGCTTCAGTATGGTGGAGTGGCCTAACAGCCATTTGTTTTGATTTCATACTGATGCTCAAGGGCAACATCTTCTGGATCAAAATTCCCACTTCCTGACACTGACAAAGTTGGAATAAGAGAAAAGCTGTAAAAAAAAAAAGAAAAAAAAAAAGTGATATAAACATTCAATACGTTTTGTATAATCCAAGAACAACTGATGACAGCAAACATGGACAAGACGACTGAGATATTTATTGTGTAACTTGCTGAAAGCTCTTTAAATCGCACATACAACACCAGCAAGGCTCATCTGGTTAAGAGGATCATACCTAATCATTAAAAATCAACAGTTCTTGGCCTTGGAAAAAAAAAAAAAGAAAAAACAGCAACCAACAGAGAAGGACAGTGGCTCCAGGTTCCAGAGGTTACTGGAAATATGACTGAAACGGAGCAAGGCCACTTAATTTAATGAAGTCAATGCAAGTTCATAAATTATGCTCGACATTTTAACACTTGTGGCCAATTCTGATGTGGAATATTTTCACTTTTATGAGTCTGGATGACACGTTGTGGAGAATAACAGTTCAAACATTACTCATTATAACTGCAAAGTGGAGCCACTGAACTTGATCATTAAAAACATAACCAGGGTTTAAATTCTGTACTAAAGCCACTTAATTAAACTACTCCCCCCCAAAACTAAAATAAAAAACAAGCTGAGAAATGTGTGGCTCTGTAAGATATAAAGTAGCAACGTGCACAAATTCCAGCAGCACTCAAAATTACTTATAGGCATTAAAGAGCGACAAAATCCAGCCTGGAAATGACACATGACAGAGAAATAGGAGGGCAAATTACGTGATTATAAAAATATGTAGTAGCCCCTTTGAATGCACTTTTTAATAATGAAATGCTCACATGACAAAGCAGAAACATTGTAAAGAGTTTAGAGTTACAGTTTTACCTATTCACTCGCCTATATTTCCATATGACTTCATAAAATACTATATCTATTATTCTTATAGCAAACAAAAACTCCATTACAGTACATCATCCTATCAATCTGGTAGTGTAAAACACATCCTACAAACACAAACTCTGTAGAACTAAAGCTTATTGATATTGACGGTTCCTCATTTTGTGATGATTGTGCTGAATAAAGAACATAATGCTGTTTCTATGGCAACAGTTTCGACTTGATCGAGCCCAAAAATACAAAAATCTGACCACTACTTGGAACATCCGATATGGGTACAAAGTGCTTGCTCTAAAGTGTCCGTAACATTATAAAGCATGAAATTACAGCTGCAAACTTTTACACTACTGTAAGAATGAGCTCACTGTGGACTGACAGAACATTTGAAAAAAGTAAAAACCTGTACAGTTAGCATGAACACACAAACAAAAATTATTTCCCTCACTATAAACTTAGAAATAAAAAAACACGTCCACGGGTTGAACCTTTTCACCATTTCTCCTAAATATCATAATTACATTGCATATTCCAGTTTTCACATATCCGCAATTACAACGGTACAACTGAAACAGAGCCTGGACAGTGCTTTATCCAATATGTGACCTTCCTTCATGTATACACAGAGCACTTTTGCAGATCTTTGGATGGGTGTAAACACTGTAAACGTTTCAGAATAGTGACGTTGTTGCGGCTAGAATTGCTACTGATAGCTGAAACTAAATCATCTCATGCCTCCCGTTTTCAGAAATCACTCTCATGAAATTATCACAAACATTTCCACTTTCTTGGTTAATTCCTTTCCCTCACAGTACAGCTAAATGCAGGAAAAAATTACAAGTACCGAGCAGCAATGTACTGTGATTAGTAACATTAATGACATAAAAATATATATATTCTTGTCACTTTTTTACAGCACTATTGATATATTAAGACATTCTGCAACAGCATCCATTGCTGGTATCATCAGCACAAGGCAGGAACGACAGAACACTGAGCTCTTTTTCCAGAGAAAGAGAGAAAGCGAGAGCAATGGCACACATTTATCATAATTCACATTTGAAAGAATTGGCATATTAAGGCTCTTGCTTTGTCTCTCTACATTGTGAGATTGTCTAATACAAAACTACATTTTCTATCTGAGTCAATAGTACGCTAAGTCTGCGTTCCTTTGATTTCAAGAGAACACAATTTAAAAGCAGGATAATTACTTTTCACCGAGAAGGAAGTTTTGTTTACGTTGAGATGGGCCCACTCGGAGGTCAAAATGATGCAATACAACAACAACAATAACAGAGCATCTAACCCATTCATAGACTTGTGGAAATGAAATGCATTGTTTTACACAATACAAACCTCTATTGACTAAAGGTAAGATAGCTTATTGTACGCAGCATGCCATGCTGCTGTGTTCGTCACAGGCATATTGTCAATTAGTGTTCTAAGGATTCAGAAGATAAAAACAAAGAGTAGACTAAAACCTTTACAAAAGGTCCCCCTACTTTTCTCTCCCTCACACAAGCTGTAATAAAAAGCTTACACTGTCAATAAACCACAGCTAAGGTTACAGCTTATGTGACTAAACTAGTGATAAAGTAACATGCCAAAGTAATGTCCATATTTGAGTTCATCTAAGGTAAGCATCGGGGAACATTAACTTTAAAAACAAAAATACATCAAAGTTTGTAGTTGTTGCAGATCTTGCATCTGAAAAGTCTTCCAGAGCTTTCCTTGATCACCACTTTTGGTTTGAGAATCATGGTCATGTTTTATGGCCATGATGGGAAACATCTAAATTACAGTCGATTGGTCTCTTAAAATGTTTAACCTCGTAACTATTTTCTCATAAAAGCTACAGGAAGGCTTAATTATGTTTGAATTGAAAATATATAATAATGTAATGAGTGTGTTCGCGTGCACACATCTCAGTGTAAGAGCAAGCACAGGCTTTTTTTTTTTATTCTGCTGCCACAGAGAGGCTGAACAACGAATCCACCACAGCAATACATAAATGCGAGAACTCTAGATATGTGAGCAAACCAGGACGAATAAACCCGGATTCATTTACATGATTGGAGGCACAAGTTGTTTACACGGTGTACTTAGCAGATAGAATATGAGCTATTTACATACATTCCCAGGTTTTTATTTGTTCCTGTTGCCCCTGCAAAATATATCGCAAACTTGAGAAAAATACTTGTCCAAAGCAGTTGTCTTGATTTCTAAGTTCTCTGTTTAAATGAATAATTGCTGGTTTCAAAGGTGAGACTTAGCTGCTGCCATAGGATGAAATGTAACACCTGCTGGTTTGGGTACGTCCCTTTGATTCTCCTAGCTGAATAGCAACATAATCGTACCCTTAAGCAAGGCACTTATAGTGTTCTATCGCACAGGTTGTACTGAGCAGCTCGCTGTTGGCTCTGAGCTTTTCTTAATAACTCATTCCTCTTACTGATGTTTAGCATAATGAGCGACATCAAATAGGAATAAATAAACCCTAGTTTGATGTAAAGTTCCATGCTTGGACGTGCAGAATAAATCTGTATTATTTAATGCATTGCAGGAATGTTGTATATCCCTTTTATTCATCAAGTATACTTCTAATACAGTTAGTGTGCTGCTTTATTTCCCAGAATGCAAATCAATGAGCTTCTTAGAAAGCAAAGAGATGTAATGACAATCATTATTTCATCCTAATGACAACTCTTTGGAAGTGCATGTCTATTTTATAGTTGCTCAGTTAAAGCATTATTTTTGTTTTATTATATTGTGGCTGCTGGGAAAAAAATATTTACATAATATAGTTTAAGTTTGGCCAATTTACAATAACTAAAGCATGAGGAGCATTAAACGAATCGAGGCCAGGAATGCATTGATAAACTGCATAGTTCCCATTTGAGACTTAAACTGAAAGGTGGATCATTCTGAAAGTTAATGTATGCTTTGTATAAAAATATATGTGTAATGTAGTACTAATAAGATTAGATGATAAACTGAAAAAAAAAAAAACAACAACATCTGACAGCAATGGGTTTGTCTTGAAGGGGTGTTCAAAACATGACTAGATTGTGCTTGTCTTCTCCAAATCGATCATACAGGACGTCTCTGAGCTAGATTAAGACTTTAACATATCACTGCTGTTATCTTTCTGTGGCCCTAAAAGGACATGCATCCTTACATTTGATTTATTCCGTATTCTCCAGATCTCATATCCCAAGGGTTGCAAATGCACAAAATGAAAAAAGGAATTGGCTTAATCTACCTTATAAGTGTGGGAAATGGCACCATGACCAGCCTGTTGTTTTGTTTTCTAGATTGAAAAAAAAAGATCCCCAAAATACTAGAAAAACACACTTGGTTATCTTGAGATGTTACTTAATGGTCCAAGTAAAGGAGAAAAATCAGTTGAGATTTCAATAAACATGACTTGTGATCTCGGGAAAATGGAGAACACTAACTAAAAAGTATGAATGCATGTCCGTTTAGGGCTTCTGTATTTATCTAACATGATATGTTAGAGATATGATGCAAGCCAAGGCAGTTTTACATTGGGCTAATGTATTTCACTCATTAGTATCACAGTCACAATATTTCATATGTGTGCATTGACATCAGAAAAAACGTGGTTAGTGACGTTTGCTTTTTTCTACCTCTGCATCAAATTGACTGATTTTGCAGAAGTAAAAGAGTCAAAAACACAGCTGGTCACATCTCCCTTTCAGCACTCTCGGAACCAAATCACATGTACACTGCCTCCGTGCTGTGTGGGACAAGTTTTTTTGGGCTTTCCAGCAGGAATTAGGTAGAAATGAGCTCTTTGAATGCAGGGAAATTCCCTGATTTAAACAATCTTTTACCTCAAAGTCCTTAAAAAAAAAACGGCTTTTCAGGGTGTGAGGTTCCCCAGCAGGTCTGGGGTGATGTACCCAACAGGCATAGCGGGTAGAGCCTTGAGTGGGTGCTGCTGTGTTAGGGAGGGAGGGGGAGACTGGCGGGGAGGAGGAGGAGGGTTAAGGAGCAGACTGTGCTCACTGTCCATTTCCTGCACCACTGTGTAGTCCGCAACAGGGGCGAAGAACGGGCATTGGGGAGAGTCAGGAAGAATGTAAGGGGATTGATTTCCCTCTGCTGTAGTGGCGGGTTTGGTCTCCACCAGCTGAGGTTGTATGGTTTGATACCCCTCGCCAGGTGTTGAAGAGCTGGGGGGAGTGTTGATCTGCAGGTTGCTGCTATCCGAGCTGTAGCCACTTCCTTCAGGATCCACCAGCAGCAGCTGAAACTGCAGCTCCTTTGGATTTTTATCGTCAGTTTCCTCCCCTCCTTTATTCTCTTTTCCTTTCTTCTGTGTCTCCTCCTCAGTCACCAGGCTGCTCTCTTGGGTTCGGAGATGCTGGCCAGGAGACAGCACCACGCCTCCAGAGGGCATCACGTTGCTGACCTGGGCGTAGAAGTCTGTGTTGACCCAAGTCTGCGATGCTCCAGTTTGGGTTTGGACCAGAGGTCTGTCGCTTCTCTCTGGGGCTCTGGCTCTTTCTACAACATCGAAGGAGGAGGAATCCCCATCCTCTGGTTGGCCTGGCAGCAGGGTGGTCATCAGCAAAAGTGCGTCTTGTTCCGGCAGATCTGGATCGTAACAACTGGCCCGGCCTGAGTCGTCATCGGGGAACCTGGGGTAAAAATAAAATCATATTTTTAAAGCAATCCTCAGTTTGAAAAAAAGTGCTTTAAACCACTGGCTGGTGTGTGATTTTACAATTCTTAAAAGTGTCTACTTAAAGCTCCTGTGAGACATTTTTAGCTGGTTTTAGAAACGTTTTTAATTTATACCAAAGATTTATTAATCTAAGAAAGCATCAAACTGAACCTGCTGCCGGGGGTAGGTGTCACACAAAAGTGATGAACAGCATGAAACAGAAACAGCTTTTTTCCCCCCTTTTTTCTTCATGAGTGATACATTTGACAGTTAAAAGACAGCAGGATTAGATTGTTTAAAAAAAAAAGAACACTTCTTAAAAATGTGTATTAGAAAATCAACAAAGTGAAAAGATGTACAGCCTTCCACAGGGGCCGCTCAAATCAACACAAACCAAAAGTGACTTACAGGAGCTTTAAATGACGCTGTACACCAGAAGGCCAAACAAGGGACGAGAGATGGAGATGAGCAAAAGCTTCAAAAAATTACATGTTCTTGCTCTGCATTACAGTAAAGCTATGCTGCTAAATTGCGTTGGCTCTATGGGGAACAAATATGTGAGATACATCACAGTAGCTCTTGTTTCAGAAATCTGTGGATTACCCGATGGTATTGGAGCATCCTATGTTCATGTGGTGGCCGAGAGGCTGGTGCACACCAAGGAGTCTCTCGGTGTCCGAGCCCTGGTTGTCCTCCTTCTCTCCAGCGTCTGCATCCCCAGCATCCACCTCGATGAACTCCACCCACGGCTCGTCTTGATAGAAGTCGGTCGCATATGTTGGTAGGCCGCCCATCACTCCACCACTCAGGATGAAATTCAGCTCATCCAGCTTCCCCTTCTGTAAGTCAACAAATTGTATTTCTACATGTGTTTTCAAAGCAGGGATGCATAATGTCCATGTTGTTGTATGTTGTAAAAGTCCTATCTTGTTCTGTAACAGCGTGTAAATAATGTGTAAATTTCCGCTGCGAACAGAACACGCCTTGTCTTTCACCTTTGTCCAAGCATGAAATGGCTACTTATTTATAAGAGGGTTTTATTTTCCAGAGGTCCAGGGGTGAGGTTTGTTTTGTTAAGAGCAAAAAGACTGCCTGTTTAATGTGTCCCACATTATCTGACAATAATGCATCCACAACACAACCAAGACCATTTTCCCATCTTATTATCTCGCAGCTCTGCTTCTGGTCTTGTTTACCTACACAAAACAAAAGGGCCTGTTTGCATTGTATGTCGTTCACAGACATTTGTGATTTTATTCTGTGGCTGACATGAATGATGACAGGCTGTGATAGGACAGGAGGAGGGACGGAGGGAGATGTGATGTTTACGAGGCCTGAGGTGCCCCAGCCAACCAAGCCACACGGACGCCCAGCAGTGTCTGTTTCGAATCAAAGTTACAATGGAAATGCAACAACAAAAAGAGCAGTGGTTACACAACATGCTTGATGATCAACTTAGAAAGAAACTATGCACAAGTCCATGTGCTGGCAGCTGTGACTTAATGATGTTTGTAATCTTGCTCTTTATGTCAATACCATATAAAACACACATAATTCATAGATAAAAGACTTTGTTTTTAAATGTTGGTTTGACAAAAAAAAGCAGTTTGAAGTTGATGGCTGTCTTTGGGAAAGTGTGTGCAGTTTACAGAATATAGAAATTGTTGAATACAAAAAAAACAAAACATGTGCATTGATAACAATACAATTATTGGTTATAGCCAACCGACAATCTCCACCATTGGAAAATGAAATCAATACAGAGGTTCCTGCCGAAGCCCTCCTGTAGAAGTGCCATTATCACTTAAGTTAAAATGGCAGCAGACATAAACATCGGCTTCACAAGTGGGCTTCAAAACTCGGCTCTCTGACACCAGTGAAGCGTACTAAGTTGACCATATTTCACACAGGCTACTGTTGCTATTAGTTTAAAATCCAAACTTTACATATAAGGCGGCTGTGGCTCAATGGGTAGAGTCATCATCTCTCAACCGGAAGATCGAGGCTTCGATCCCCAGCTCCTGCGAGCAACATGTCCGATATGTCCTTGGGCAAGACAGGGTGTATGTTCCTGTGGTCGAACGCTTGGTACGCTAATTGAGTTAAATAGATAAGTAGAGTTTCAAAAAAATAGGGAGAGAGAGACTTGCTAAGGAAATTTGACCCAGATGCTAAAATATTTGGACATTATAATTTTTTAAGTTGTCAAAAATTAAAAGTTCTACCAGTCCTCTGCCAGGTCTTTGAGGTTGATAAAGCTTTTTATGATGTTACAGTTCAAAGAACCATTCATCAAATATAGATCTAAGAAAGATATCGGCCAATATATTGGTATTTCTCTCCCGGATATCGGCATCAGACCCAAAAATCACATATCGGTCAAGCCCTACTTCTTACACTGTAATTTCTGATTAAATCAGCTATTATCATGCAATGACACACAACATGTAAGTAATGCATGTCTATATTGATATATACACACTATACAGTATGACAAGGACAACGACAAGGCAGAATAAAAACATCAGCTTAAATGTACCTTTAACAGCTCGGGATCAATGCCTTTAATTTTGGGTGCAGGAATGGGCGGCAAAAGAATCATCATTATTCTGTAACGACAAAGAGAGGAAGAGGAGGAAGAGGACACGATGAAGGCACATATTCACAGGTGTTGTTTCTGCACATTTTGAAAACATCGGCTCCAGCTGTAACAATCATCAGTAATGCAGCAGTGGTCGAACATGTTTTGGATAATGTTGCTGAATGTTGCCTGTCTCTACCTGTGCTGCTGGGAGACTATAATGAGCATGATGAGGATGAGGATGCCCACTACCCCGAAAACCAACATCAGTGAGAGTGGGAAGTTAGACTCTGAAACACAAAACATGAGACAGAACATAACATCCTCATTTCATCCCGACCACAGCGAGAACAACGGGCCAGCAATATTAAACCTGCTGCAACCTAATCAACGAGCTGAAACAAATCTTACCTTTGTTGGGTATCTCAGTTACTAAAACAAAGATGGAGTCACTGAATTCTCCAAACTTAGTGAAGGCCTGCATCCTGCAACGAATGTGCAATTCATACTCTTTTCCTATGTGCAGGCCGTAGACTGTCTGCTGGGTGTGCGGCTGTATCTCCAACTGATGTACAGACAGAAAAAGGGAAAAGAGAAAGAGGGGGGATTAAATAAGACATCAATCCATTGGCAGCATTTCCAACATTAAAAATAACAAAAAAGAAAAGTTGTTCATTTAAGTCTGTTTCATAACCAGCTAAAAACTCATCATGATTTAAAAAAAACCCATGATAAATAAATGTAACACAGACAAAAACATCTGAACAGAAACATCTAAAATGTGAGCTAAAACAGGTGTTAAAGGGTGTTTATTTTTGGAACCTGTAACACATCTATCCAAAGGTTTAGGGTAAAGGTTGATGTATTTTTAGTTTAGAAGATGGAGGACATACTGTCATAATAGATGGATCTTAGACAGTGACCAAGTTCTATAAATGCAGCGCTTGTAGAACTTGTCAGTCCAGTTGTAATGAATATGTGTCTGTTCAAGGTCCCATGGCCTCTGACCTACAGACCCCTCCCTTCACTTCCGACAGAGAAGCTCAGTTTTCCCAGAGGGCTTTGCTCAGGCTTCAAATGCCTTTCAGGGGAGGAGTGGGGGAAGGAAACACGACACTGTGGCTGTTTGACCCACCTATACTTTAAGTTAAGAGGGGGGAGCATGAATGTTTGCATTTGTGTGAGCTTGTGCATGTGCACAGAGACTGTCTGTGTATCTTTGTGGGGTGTATTTACTCGTGTCAAGACATGAAGCTGTGTGTGTGTGCAAACAAGCAAAGCAGGGAAGTGAAACTTTAGAGCAACTTTAAGAGGACTCACCAATTCCCAGTTTGTGGTATTTTTCTCTCTGTACTGGATCTCGTACTCTATGCGCATCCAGCCTGCACCAACATCAGCAGAGGGCGGGGGCTCCCAGTTGACCATGACATCATAGCTCAGTCCAGAGGGACTTACGTTCAACAATGTCCAGTTTAGAGACACTGGGGGGTCAGGACGTACTGCAAGGAGGAGGGAAAAACACTCAATGCTATTAACATCCTTGACCATGAGTTAGTAAATGAGTTGACTCTGAGAACTGAGAAGTCAATTATGGATGACCAACTTTAAAATCTGGTTAATGGGCTGATTAAGAAACTTTTGTACAAATATAAGTCGAAAATCAGAAGGGTTCACCTCCATTGATTGTTGATTTATTTTTAGAGCCTTAGCATGAGGTGCTGTCCTTGCGTACATGAATATCGCTAGTGTCTTCTGATAACTACATGAGGTTAAAAACTGTTCTTACTGTTTATATAATCTTTGTTGCAATCCAATGCAAGCCTTAAGCCTTACAAGGTGTGCAGCTAAACCAGTTAAATGTGCCTCATGGTGAAAAGGAATGTCTAAGTCACGAGGTGACAACAAAAGAGTGCATGCTCAAACTTTCAGATTAAAATCATTTTGTGTTAAGGGGACTCACATTGTGTCCCGAGGTTCCAAAAAGAGACAAGAAACTGAATTATAAATTACATTAAAGGAGTTCACAATTACTCTTTGTAAACTCAAGAGAAAATATCCATTAAAAAGAATCTAATTCCTTTGGTACAAACATGTTTCGGCCCTGGGAGATCATACAAAACATGAAGACTGACTGAGAGAATGTATTTTTAAAGGCATATCCTTTAAATATAACAAGTAGCCCTTAATGTATTTTGATCTGGAGAAAAAGGGTAATAGTGGATCAGAAGGTCGGATAATTTGATTTACTGATAAAATTAAAAACGTTGTTTGCTGTAATCATCTTTATTTTGACATGTTGATGGCAGCCTCTGTCACTTTTTCCATCCTCTAGGTAGAAAATGACAAGCAGCAGAGAATAAATATAAAAGGAAAACAACTGACGGATATATCAGCCTTGATTTTTTTTACCCCCCTTTCTGTAAAAAAATGGTAGTGTGGATATATTTCAGATTTTGGAGATATTCATTCAATGTTCTACATTCAAGCATATGTAACACAAGAAAACGCTATTAGGAGATCAAATCATTTGTAAACAACCTAAACTGAATGGTGGTGGACTTCGATCGTTGACCATAGAATCCATACAATGTAATGATTGAAGCTCAAAGCCCACACAGACCCAGAGTGCTGCATATAAGGACACGTTCTGTAAAGCCTACTGAGGTCTCAGTGGTTAAAAAATCTAAATCTGGATGTTATCGAGACAAAATGATGCTTATAATCAATTGGAACACATGTTGATATCAGCAAACACATGACATGCCGTATCTATTAATATCTACAGTCCTTGTTTGACTGTCAGACACGAAAACATTGACTGTCTAAACACTGAAAAATCCAACATTGACACGCAAGTGACATTTACTGGTTTGGCTGATACCAAGCAACATTTCTTGGAAAAATTGTGCTTAAACCATAGACTGTAAAAAACATAGACATAGCCTTTGTGCCTTCACCCAAGCCCACTATGGGCAGTCCCCATAGCGAATGTGCTTTCCACATCTGATTTTCTATCATTCTAGAAACAGGCAAAGAGATGTAGCGGAGGGAGGCCTGAAACCTCCTGGCAAACAGCTACAATGCACCAGTGTTACTCTGTAAACATGCTTATTTCTTGACTTAGAAATGGACATTGTAATATGGGACCTAATGAGGATCACTGGCTTTTGCAGCCAGCCCCAAGTGGACACTTAAGGAACTGCAGTTTTCTTTTTTTACTCTTTGCTTTCACATCCAACCATGAAACCTCTTCAATCTCCAAATGGGATTCTGCTCAAACATATTTTCCAATGTCAAGTCCATTTGGGATGAAATCAAGCATATTACTCATTGTTGCTAAAATCCAGATACATCTGCAGATATTTGTTACTAACCGATATTCTCCACAGTGAAACAGTCATCCTCATTGAAATAGGTGATGTTGTTTTGACTGCGGAGCTGCATGCAGTAGGGGATCCAAACCGATGTGTGGTTCACATCGAAGAAGCACTCCCTATTTGAATGGATGTACTCTGGACACTCTTTCCATTCACGGGTGGGGGAGCTGCATGGGGGTTGGATAAAGGGAGAAAGATAAGACGAAGCACAAGCAGGAATGCTATTTTGCAGGATTTGTAATTGGTCTTATTGGGAAGATACATAAAATCCTTGACCATGCCAATGAAACTCACTCTTTTTTAAGGTAGTAGACTCGAAGTGCCCCAGGTGAGGACAGGTTGTGGAAGTCCCCTGGATTCCACCAACACCGGAACGTCTCCTGGTCCCTCGATATGCACTCTGTGAAATGTGGTTCAAGGATAACTGAAAAAAAAAAAAGCGGAGAAAGAAAAGAAAAATGAGGGGCAACAAGAAAACAGAAGATTGCATGTGATGGATTAATTACATTATCGATGTGCGTTAAGGTTCATCAGTGCGGCATCACCGATAAAATCAAACCTCCAATAACGGCAAAGTATAACCACTTCAATTAGCAACAACAGCTCTAAAACAGATAACCCTGCCACTTCTTTGGCGCTGAGGCAGGCCGTGCATAAATGAGGACGGCGGTGGTTGTGGGGACAACACAGTCCGACGGTGGTGGCTGAGTGTCAGATATTGTGACGTATCTTTGTCTTATATAAATCATCACAGAATTGCTGTCTTGTGATACGATGATTACCATGGGCTAACACTATCATATCATATCACATCATATCGTTAGTCAACCTGAGATTTACAACCCTAGTGTGCAGAGTCAAAGCACTCCTCATCCTAACTGCTGACTTACAAACATAAAAAAAATGTATGTCACTGGTTGGAATTACATCACAGAACCTGCTTCAAAACCACTCAAGCTACACAAGTTATACCTTTAAATTTGAAATCTCTAAATCATATGCCTGTGTGGAACAATGGCAAGCTGCCATGAAAACTTTTTTAATGACCTGATTTTTTCATGCAAACAGAACTGCTTGCAGAAGTTGACACCATGTTTTATACTACAGCTTTGGATAATCTAAAGGAGCCTTTAGATTAACCTATAAAGAGGTGAGGCACAAATATAAACAGCTTGTTATAAGATGGTGTTGTATTGAATCAATTTTCAGTCGCCATGGGTTCATAACATGAAACCTCTTCAAACTCATTTAGCACCATTTGCCCTCTGCCCCACCCTTAGGCCCTGACTCAGCCCTTATCACCAGTCCCTCAGTCAGCACCAATGAATCCCCCCCCCTGCGATCTCCCTCGCCGGTCGGGGGCTTGTTTCTCATCCAGCCACTCGTCGCTGGGTTCGCTGCGAACATAAATAAGCGGCTGAAGGTATCATTGATTTCTGCTCTAGCAGCCCTCCTCCAGTGCTGGCAGCAGAATAAATCACACACAGCGCATGAACATAAACATGCTTCACAACTCAAGGCTGAGAGTTAGAGACAGGATGGAAAAATACTGTGCAAATGCATCATCGCATCATTTTTGCAAACAATTTTCTCCACATAGACTCAACTTTCTGCTTGATATCACTTATAGGCAGCTTTCATGCAATGTGCATGCATACGGCATGCATCCTCAGTAAACATTAGCTCACTTCCTCGGCTACTACAACAAAAAGCCCAACTCAAGCCAAGCCGATCTGCAAATAATCATAATTTATTCACACAGAATATACAGTACACCATTACTTTGATTTATTTCTATTTCATGCCAGTGTCACCTCATCATTCATCACATTCCTTCGCTATTGTGCCTCCAGCTCTCAAACCCTCCCTTCCCCTTTTCCACCTTCCCTCCCTTTATCTTCTGCACACTGTCTGGGTTCCCAGAGCTTTTTTTGCTATTTCAGCCGCCCTTCCCCATCCCACAAATTCCAGCTGCCATCATCAAAGAGCTTTCTGCAGACACTGTGTGCGAAGGAACATTTTGAAGAAATGCGAGAGAGATGGTAGAACAGGGCTACAGTGTGCTTTCTATCATGATGCAGTGTATGCTGCCCCTCCCCTTTTGCTTCACAGCTGTGCAGGATTCATGGCTGGAAAATGAAAATGAAACTTTAGAGTTAGGCTGTAAAAATAACTCCTTCTCAGTTGTCACCAATCCGACGGGGTGCAAGAAAAGGTTATCACAGAGTTTGCACAGCTACGGTTTGCACTTTGTTTGGCAACAAAAGGAACCCTTTTAATGAGCCCGAGAGACAATATCCTAAACAGTCTGCAGAATGTCAACCAGAGTGGAGCTCATACAAACAGTCAGCCAGGGGAGATATTATCCCGTTGTTTAAACTGTTGCTGCCACTGTTTTTTCTGTCTCTCTTGGTTTGAACAGACGCCTCTCCACTCGTAGCTCAGCTCTTGTGATAACAGAAACGAGAATTTGGTCCGGACCTCACCTCAATGCAATTATTTATTTCCATTCTTACTGCTTATGGTGAGGTCAGTCAGCAGCTCTTTCTCCTCTTGTTCAGTATGTAGCAGGCAGGTGAGAGTAAGTAACTATGGGGACTGTCTGTCTGTCAATAAAAGATGCCCCCCCCCCATATCTGAATGCAGGAAAAATATCTTTAGGGTGTTCTGGAGGAAAACCTCCTTTCACATCACCCATCACTAGACTATGCTGGTAAAGGTCAGAAGTACGTTTTGAAAATGTGTTTTTTACATAACTCTGTCAAATCATCTGAAGTGATTCAGAGGTGCAGAGTTGGAAAGCAACACCTGACTCGACTCAAATTCTCACCCGTCTGCCTCTCTGTGTGTCGCTTCTTCTTCCCTGCTCTTCTGTGATATCTGAGGTATAGTTAGGAGGGAAAAAACAGAACCTTCTCTCCATACTGTGTTTTTTTCAGAGTTAAAAAAAAAAGAAGAAAAAATGTTCAAGTTGCAACTGGCGAACAAGCCAGAGGGAACATCTTGACAACCACATGTGGATTGCCCACCATGTACAGGCTGGTAAATTCATTTCAGGGTTCCTACACCCCACTTTCTACAAGTACTTATTCATAACCAGTCTAACTGATGGGAGGCTAGATCCTGCCTGTACCTGCCAGCTGCCATTAAATTATCAGCGGCTGACAGCATTCAGCTGGAAGAAAAAACTTAATTATGTGTGCTTATGTGTGTCCTCGCTCTAATCCTTGCTTCTGCGTCTTCTTGGGCAGTGCTCCATACAGAAGAGCCTGGAAACCACTTATCAACCTTGACGCAAACACTTTAAAAGCTTTTAAAGTTTAAAATCCAGTCAAATGCTGAAATAAAGAACTCCATCTTATCCCATTCCTTGCAACAGCTGGGAACAGCACTAAAAAAGGTTCGAGCAGGCTATATCAGTCTTGCTCAGTGCTTGAGGGAAATGAGGCTCATGTACAGACTTAAACCAGTGTTTAGGGTTTAATACGGCTTTAAAGAGCTGCTATAAGAAAGGAGAAGAAGATACAAAGTAAGAAGGAGGTAAAAGTAACAGATGGGCTGATACAGTCGATGAAAAAACAGATAGAGAAAGTGCAGACTATTATGTAACACCTCCGAAATATGAGCTATGACTGGCTGCAAAAAAACAGAAACTCCTAATTACATAATAGACAAATTAGATTTTTGAGCTTTCAACATTTTAATTAGATCATAAAACAACCGGATTGTTTCAAGGCTTCAGAAATGACACTTTGTAATCTGCTGTTTTTATCGGTCTACAACTGGTTCTGCAAGGAAGACGTTTCAAAGTCTCTGGAGGTACACTGTAATTCTTTCTTTGTCACATCAGTGAATCTGTGTCACGTCCCTCAGGGTTCAACAATGACTCCATTACTGTTCTCTTACCTTTCCCATCCTTCGTAACAAAAGGGACCTTTGAAGTGCCACGCTTCACAACAGCAAATCACTACACTGGGTAATTTCATCGATTGATATTTTTGGAATCATTTGGTGCAGAATGATGGAAGATTTTTTCCCCCTTGCGATCCACACTTTTAGTTATTTTTTTAAACATAACAAAATAAATCTGTATTAGTTATTATTCAAACCAGACTTTTATCTGTCTGACTTGTGCTACCCAACTACACCATCAAAAACAGCACAAAAAAAACATACAGACACATAAACAGTATGGACTGAGTGTCTCTTCATCTTGGCATTAGCACATAATTGATTTGATTACCCATTGCTTGAAAAGAACACACAAGCGGCTGCTGAACAGTAGAACCGGTTGTCCCTGATCATGTCACTCACATAACTCGTACGCTGCTCTGCACTGACACAGGTAAACACAATTACCAGACACTCAGAGCTGAATGACAGCTGCAAGTCTTAATTTAACCACATCACGAGTAAAACATTTTAGGTCATTGTTTGAGCGGCTTATTGTGAGACGGAGATTTGAATTTACAGTAGTGCAGTTCTATTAGCAAATTCAAACTATCCAACCAGTGTTCACACATTTAAGGCATCTTTACATCCACTCAGGACATTTTAAAATGTTGTTGTTACTTCTGTTTAACCCCAGCCTGACTGGCATTGCAGCATCCATGCCAGATGATCCAGAAACGCTGCCTGCATCACCGTCGGTGTCTTTGTTCCTTCGTCTGTGTATCTGCATGCCTGTGTGCATGTGTGTGCTGGGGACAACATCATTTGTCTTCTGAACTGATTGTTTCTTGGATGATAAGTACAAGAAAGAAAGAGCAGATTAAAAGAGAGGATAAGAGGAATAAGACTGTCTGGATTTTTTTTTTTTTTTTAAACATTTCAATGTTTTTTATTCTTCAATACTTTTTTCCACAAGTTTTTTTTTTTTTTTTAATAACATCAAACGTGAAATAAAAAAGCCCAACAACATTCAAAGCCAAGTCTCTTTAAAGAAAGGCAGGTCTCAATTAGAGGCCCTTGTGCATTTAGTGTTGAAACAGTTTGCAGGTCAGAAATAAGTAGAAAAGGGAGGGCAGCAGGTTGGTAAAGAAAGGCTATCTCACAATGCCAGATCAACTTAGGGATTTCTAATTCTTTCTTTTTGATTTTTTTTATGATATCACTATAGTGTACACAGCTGAATATTATATCTGTTGTAAATGTACTATTTTATAGTCCTTTCTATCTTTGTTCTGGTTTGAAAATTGTTAAAGGCCTTTCTCGTATTGACCCCTGCCATGTCACTAATACAGGCAGGGTCCTTTCATAGTCTGGAATAAAATAAAATTGAAGTTTGACACTGTTAAAGTTGTTGAGTACAATACAGTATTCAGGCGAGCCTGAAGTGGACTAGAAGGGGCGGAAAGTTGAGAGACTGCAAGAAGATACAAACAAGGGACCGTAAACAGGTGATATAAATAACTTCCAACATGCACACGGAACACACACGAATACACACATGGAATTTACACCTTCAAAACAACAAGCGACAAAAGAATATCAAAGCGCCATTGTCTGAGTCCTTGAATACATACAGCCTTTCCTTCCATTAAACAATAACCCCATGGCTTGACTTCTGTGTCAAAGTTAAGGACTGCAGAATGACGACACCTGATTCTCATGACTCTCATCGGTGTTCACAGCTTTGAAGTTTAACACAAACAGTCTTGGTGATTGACCACGCGGTAACTTGGTCAGCCGGTTTCTGGTCCAAGAGATTTATCGTGAACTTGAACTAATGATGTTAATCTCCTGTAATGCCATTACAGCCCACAGTACAGCCTTTGTTATGTGGCATTAAGTCAAAGTGAGAGGTAATATAGATGAGCATGGTTTTGGCTGACAGCATATACACCTGCACTTGTTATGTTTATTTTTAGGTTCTATTCTAAAGAGATTTCTTCAATTCCTATCAAGTTTAAGTTGTTTCCAGAGCGGGCTGTGTGGTGGGGAAGTGATTATATCTCTTATTTGACTCCTCTCAGGGGTTGTTTTGTGTGCAGTTTGCATTCGGTGTCCTCCCGCAGTTAAGAAAAGCTTGTTAGGTTGGTGACTTGCCCTCTAGACAAGTCTGCCTAAGTCTGAGCTTGTACGGTTGTTTGTGTGTGAGAACCCCGTGATTTACTGGCGTGCCGTCCAGGATTGAGTCTTGTCCCTCCATGACCTTGACCCCAGTTCCCAGAGTTCAACTTCCATATTCTAAAACAAGAATGTAAGAATTTCATGAATTTCATTTACCTAACAAGACCTTAAATAAAGAGTTGCAGCACTAGCATGTCTATTGAGCGAGGTGTAAAACTTGAACAGAATGAGATGTGTCAGGAAGAAAAGTACGTAAACTAGGCATTTAAAGCTGAGAGAGATAGTGAAGACTCTGTATGTTAACGGTTTAAGGAGGCATTAGGGGGCCAGTTGCTGCGTGGTTATGTGCCGTGCTCCATGTACAAAGAATATAGCCCCCGTCACAGCGGCCATGGGTTCGTATCAACCTTGCCACTTTGCTGTATGTTATCACTCACTCTGTTGTCCCAGCATTTCCTGTCTCTCTTCAGCTGTCCTAACCAATAAAGGCAAAAACTGACCAAAAAATATCTTTAAAAAAAGGATGCTTAAAAGAATCAAGAGATCAGTTCAGTGGCTTCCAATGATCAAAAAGATCCATATTGTCATCTTTCGAACAGATGCCATTATTTTTACATTTCTATTTATATCTAAGAATATTTGGTTTGTTTAAATGTCGAATACCATGATGATGAATACCATCCAACCCAGGTTATAACTGTGAGTGTTTTTTTGTGTGTGCAAGTAACCATACCTGATTGTCTTAAAGTTACAGAGTGCAAATGGCACTGTCTTTGTCTCTTATTTTACTATAGTTCGTCTCCGTTTTTTTCTCCTCACCTCCTTCAGTTGAAAACTTTATTCGCTTCTGCAGACACACACAGACATGTGCAGCCCCTCCCCTCAGATAAACACACTAGCTCATCATAACACCGAGTCAGCTGATGTCGGCATGGTTGCAGCTAGTGCTGCTGCTGGGGGGCTTGAGAAAACAATTTACGGTTGAAAATGATGGAAGTGAAAATGTTGTATATGGAAGTATTCTAAATATCAAGCAAACGCCGAAGGAAAAGTAACAGATTTCGACAGCTCCGTATGCAAGCAATGCTTCAAAGTTGTGGCCAAGTAGCACATCAAAGTTGGCAAAGCATCTGAAAGACCAACCCTCGGTCTCTATGATGAATTTGGAGAGGTCAATGAAGCTCCCGTTTCAGCAACATGTACATGTCATACAGTTATCATGATTGTTACCATGGCACACGTTAACACTAGCCGTTTAACGAACCGATAGCCACGTTAGCTGTCTGGTATTAAGCTAGAGGCTATGGCTAATAATGAAACGACCCAGACTGGTCGTTAATGTAGGAGCAAACGCCAACAGTCCTGCCAGTATTTATTTATTTATTTATTTTTTGCCCCGCGGTTTCGAAAATGGTAGGCTATTGAGTTTTTTTTTTCAGTATCAGTATATAATTCTACTAGTATCGTGACAACCCTCGTTGGTATGTAAAATTTAAGTTTCAACTTTCAAGCTCTATGACATTTTCTCTGCAGTTCTTATAAGACTACACTGTGCTAAAAAAAATCCCACTTTTCCCAAACCATGTTTTCTCCTTTCAACAATCTGCAGCATGCAATTCCAGCTTTGTGTTTAGCTTCAGAGCTTCAGACACCACCAGTCTGGCAGCAAACAAACCCACTGCTTGTCTATGAAGCAGACGTAACCGTAGACTTGAGTGCAAAAACCAGATGAAAAAAGCCTCTACACGTTTAACTGCTGGTTAGTTACCACCTCAGTGGCCAAAAAAAACACAGCCACACTAAGCAAAATCAATGCAAGAGACCTCCAGAGACAGACGCAGACGCTCAAGAAAGGTTTACGGGATGAAAAAGAAGAACGTCTGTATGTAAGGGCATATGAAGACAACCACTGGCTGCAATCATCTGGTTAGCCAATAAATATATAGGAGCATCTCCATACGCCTTCTCTCGGCTTGTTAAACGGCTTGCTGTACAACAGAACAAGAGTACAAGAGTCCAACAGGAAGAGCCAACTGAGTCCTCAATTTAGGAAAGAAATCCTTGAAGTGAAACCTAAAAGCAAATCTCATTGATGCAGTAACCTTTAGTATTCAACAAAGCTCATGGAAACCATGTACAAAAAAAGCCATCGAACTGTGACATTTCGAGTTCATTGAGAGTGAGTGTGCTCATTTTGTCTGCAGGTTTTGTCATCAGTGGGAGATGTGTCAAAGACTTTGTTATATTGTGTATTTGAAGCTCACAGATTAATTATTTTCCTCAGCTTTCTGTGAGTGTTTATAAGACTATTAACTTTGATAAAATATCAAATAAGAGCATGCGTTCTCTTTGTGCCCCGTTTTGCACCTTATTACCATTACATATTGCAGCTGGTCGATATACTATTGCATCTTTCTCACTCTCTTTCTCTCTCTCTCACTCTTGCCCCTCCTGTCACTTTGTATCAGCTTTTTATTGAGTTAAACCAGTGTTTTGCGGTTGAATTGTTAACTTCATCTCAGTGTCATTTTTATCCCAACAGGAGATTGGCCATTTAAGGCCAGACAGGAAAATAAAAGAATTACTCATACATGTATAACTTTGAGCAGACGAGATGGACTGGGGGTAAAATATCAAATATAGGAGGTTTTAAGTATTGAAAGCAGCTGTATCGGTATTGGTTGGTTTGTGAAAGGCACAAGCTGTGTGTGTTTGCACATGTTATCAGCAGCTGTTTTTTGTTTACAGATGTTTTAATGCTTGTTGAAGAGACGAGAGCCATGAGCTATATTACCCACAGTGCTTGCTGGAAGCCATTTTAACGACCAAAGGAGGCGGGCCAGTCAGATTGATTGATGGTTTGACCTCAGCTGGCTTTCGGTGGTTTGTCTGTGAGCTTATCAGTAAACGCACACAGATAAAGACTTTTGCTACAGTCTGTGAACAAATAAGTCACAGAGCTGGGGGGCAAAGACCTCAGAACTCAATAAATGGTGCAGTGAAGACACCGGTTTTACACCCATGTTTTTAATTAACCATGTTTTTTTTGGCATTTAACATCACCTTTTCTAAGTAAAAAATATGCTTGCTATAAATCAGTGGGCCCATTTTATACAAATCATGTAAATGTTGGAAGTCCTCTAGTTTCACACGTACGGCTGATCTGTTACTCATCTTCAGCAAACTCAAGTGACAAAACCACTTGTCATAACCAGGCAGCCTCTGTTCTGCTCCCCAACACAAACACTGCTAAAAACCATGACCAATGAATAATAATCACAATCAGAATTACACAGCCAAAATCTAGGATACGTCCATTAATTTCTGACCAGGATGCCAAGCGGCTGGTTAACATCATTGCTTCATCCAAATGGTCATGCTAACAGTATGTCAAAACTGATATCCTCAAGGCAATGGGTCTAATTATCGAGAAGAAATTGTGAGAGATTGTTTCCAAACCAAAGTCTGAGTAATTTGGCAGCTTTGGTCTCAGATCTTGCACCAGCGATTCCCAGAACCAGAACCCTTCAACCAGAATTATTTCACTCGTAAAGGCCAAAAAGGATTTCAACAAGAAACCAGAAGGCAGAATAAAAAGAACAATATGTTCAGAGAATAAATTGAATCAATGTTCTTAAACTTCAACACAGCATTGGTCCACTGAGTTGTCTCAAAAAGTTGTCTTGACCAATGCAGAGTTATTGAAGCTCTGACTTGTTTATTTGCTGTATCATTGTATTGAGTGAGCTTGGTAAATGGACTAAGCTGACCGTATACAATGTTGAATAGAGAAAAAAAGACAGAAAATATAAGACAAAAGGATTTGTTGGCATTTTTCAGATGTCATTCTTAATGGTTTCCATCTTGTTTTTCACCAACATTTCACAGAAAACATTCACAGAAGTGGCCTTTTTGAAGGACTAGTGGTTCTCTTCTGTGTGGCATATATGCAGTACATAGGAAGAGCAAACGTGAGAGATGGCTCTCGGGTCGATAACATGGCTACGGAGCATGGAAAGAACATGACCATGCATTGAAAGACTGATGCACGGACCTATCCTCCAGAACTAGAACTATAGAGAACTGCACTATGAGTAGGATGAATGCATCAATAGAGTACAGAGGTGGTACGATAAGAGGGAAAGAAGCTCCCAATGTGTCCTTTTTGTGGAAGGTAACATGAATCAAAGGCCTGAGAAGATACAGAAGATTGAAGGGTGCTGAGCGATTCCGAATAAATGATAGGAAAAAAAAGGGATGGAGAAATTTCCACCATGCTGATCCAGGCAGCATTAAGACATATGGTAATGAGTAAGGAAGAGGAGATAATTAAGAAAGTAGTAGAGAAAGGCAACAGTAGATGAGAGAGCGAGGGAATCACTTGAGCTTGATATCCTGCCCATCTAATAAATTGACAGTTAGAATTTAGTGAATGTAAATCAGCAATACTTTATCACCATGCATGCAGAAGAAACTGTGAGTTATCTCTAATATGCACTCTTTAATATTTGCTTATTGACCAAGGTTCATTTTATTATCTCAGCATTGAGCAATGTTATGTGTTCATATTATGCAGACCTAACTGAGTGCTTATATTTTTAAATGGGGCACAAGTATTCAGTGCTTATATGAAATAGAGGTTCACTGTCCAATTCAAGGACACACAATGGCACTGCGAGCCCGGTTCAGACTACAGGATAAGAATAGAGACTCAAACAGATCCAATATCTCAGATTCAAAATTGCCACAAGGGTTTCTCCAGGTGACAAGCGTGCGATCCATTCCAGCAGTGGGTGCTGCAGCAGAGAGACAGAGACGGTTCAGATGTTTCTCAGATCCCCGTCTCAATCGCCTTCAGCGGATGTGTCTAAGAATATACAGGCAAATCAGCTGTGTAATATTTACATTCACGCTGTGTTTAGGTATGATAAGTTGTAAAAGGGAGTTGAAAAAAAAAAATCAAACAAAACTCGCAGCTTCTTTTTATAGCAATAAATAAAAAACCAAATCAGTTCATTTAAATGTGTTGTAAGCAGGATGCATTCAGTATATTTACTCTTAAAATACACCAATAATGACTGGATTATTACTGTTAATACTTTTTTTCAGCACTGATTTTTTTGTGTGAAATATATAAAAATCAGTTTCTTAATGGCATGCAGCTTCATTTTTCCAGCACATAATGTTCATCAAAACTAACAATGCAAACGATGATGATGGTGCTTTACAATTCAACAGTTTATTAAGCTTCTTTTATCCAACACAACTTTACTTTGGGCTCTGGGTGATCGTAGTATTTTAGCACAATTACACACTTGTGGTTGAGATGATAGAAAAATGAATTGTGGAAATAACTGGCACAATTATCAAAATGACAAATGGTGTAAAATAAGTCCTTAAAACATAAATTCAGTTCATCGAGAAAACAGCGTGAATGTGATATCACTGCTTTCAGTTCCAGTGGAATAATTCCTATTTGAAAAAAGAAAAAAACTGAAATGCCGACCAGGAAGAATCAAACAAGAGAAAAATCACATTTTTTGTCTTTAAAGTTTGCAGACACATTTTGCCATATTTAACAGCAACTGAAAAACTATGGTTTTAACGATCTGAAAATGCTAAATCATTTTTGCTGGTCGGGTTAATGGACTCAATCTCAGAAATGATGTGGTCAAAGTTAGCATAGTGACTTTTTAACAATTTCTGGCCATCTTTTGCTCTTCAATTTTGAGCAGTAAATTCAATTTAAAATTAGTTTGGCCTGTTTTCACAGCCACAAACATTCTTTCACCTAATGTTCTCTCCGATGGCTCAGTGACAGCTCCATGAGCTGGCTGAACATCCTGCTTTGTCCATGTCCTGTCCCTGGACTTTGACAGAGACGCTTTCGACCATATATTTACCCAGGCTCTATTGATCATCAGCCTGTTAGACAAGCCAAACCAGGAAAACGCGGCGTTTGCTCAACAGCTAACCTTTCCTCATGTATCTGAGCAAACAGCATTCTGCAACTGTTGTCTGACATAAGTGCTGATAACAAGTGAATACAGCTTGTCGTGCGCACAACTTCTGAATCCGGTGTGTTCATGTTTGATGAGTTGCATAGAGACTCACTTATCCAGTATAATTTTCTTTCCTCCAAGTTTGAAACCTAGACAGACAACACAAAGAAAAGGGAAAATCCACCTACCTGATGATGTCAGAGGTTCCCCGTCCATGACAAAGGCAGATCCTGGAGCAGACAGCCAATCCAAGGAGGAAACCAGGAGAAGGAGCAGGAGGTTTGGAGAGGACAACGAGACAGCCATGATGCTGCAGAGAGACGGAGGGGAGAACGAGAGAGAGAGACAGTAACACAGTGATTATAATTATCTGTTGGACTCCATGACATGCCCATGTGAAAAAAAACAAAAAACTCCTTGCCTCTCTACTCTCAGGCTCCCTCGCTCGGTCTCTCTCTTTCCTTCTCCCTGACCTGTGAGCGCAAATTCTGGGTGCCATTTATTTTGGTGCTGGTGTGTGTGAAACCTAACACGGAACACGGGGCATAATTAATTATCATGCCAGGTTGCTGCTGCAGTGTTTGGGAGCTAACGGTTATTCTGTTCATAGGTTTTTTAAAAATATGTCTTTTTAAAACTGATCACAAAATATTTGATAAGAATGAAAAAGTTCCAGATCTTAATTGGACAGTCCTTATGACAGTTTTACCCAAAGTTAAAAGCATTTGAAATTGTCCATGGTTTTATCCTTACACACATCTACTGAAGGTTGAAAAACGACGGAATGAGAAGTAATTAAAAAAAATTGTTAACAGAATGTAATTATTATGTACCCCCCCCCCCCACCCCCCCCGATCGCAAGATAACTGATTTCATTTTTATTTTACTAGCTTAGTTTACAACATAGCTAATTATAGGCTACAACATTAACTGACTCTCAGACCAACATTTGCCCTCTTCAAACTCGTCACTCCTGAAAAATATCTTCAAAATGTCAATACAGCCTGACCCTAAAATGTTTCTAAAAGCTCTTTAGCACATGTCCCTCAGGGTCCCAGGCACTGGATGCAGTTTTGTCGTTTTTACAATGCTACATGTTGCATTTACAAAACAGGTGTGAAAAATGTGTTCATGCATTCAGCTCACCATGAACATTTCGGGACATTTTCAGAATTTTAGAGAGGCTTTGTGCATGTGTGAAAAGGGCTTTAGACTAGCTGTTGTTTGTTGCAGTGCAGGTATTGAACAAATAGGAGTAAAAGCTGCCCAAAAATCGACCAGCTCTATCGAGAAATAAGATATGGAAGAGTGAACCGAAACTATACAGGTATTTAAATTCAAAATAGAGCTGAGAAAAACTGACAGCATTTGGTGAAAGCTGTGTGTTCATCAATCGAATAACCAGACATTTTTATTTAAAACTTTAAAACAGTTTACAGCTTCTCAAATCCAAAAGTAACCAAAAACAAATAGCAGTCGTGTTTATAAATCGAGCATCACATGCCGTGGTAAAATACAGGAAAAACTAAATGGTACAGAAATGAGATGACTGCCTCTTCTTTATCCATCGACAACTCAAATTAGAACTCTTGCAGAAACATAAGATCTGTTATGGAGAACAAACAGTGACAACGTCTTCCTGGTCAATAAGCTGGTGTCTGAGGACAAGTTCTACCAGTCAAGTCTAACCACTAAATATAGGCCAAGCTCCCCGTCCGCACCCATTGCTATTTACAGCTGCGTCGCCACAAGTTTGCAGGGCTGCCAACAACTTAAACGTGGAGGCTGTGCTTCTGAGGGCAATGCTCTCAGTACTTTCCCCACTTTCTTCTGCATTCTGAGGACACCTTAACGACACATAGCTGCAGAGAGCTGCACAATAAACCCAAGATTTTACAGGAGAAACACTTGCGCGCAGTAGTAGCAAAGGAGAACTGTTTTACATCACGCTTCACTCACATTTATAGAGTGACAACGACTGAGAAAACATGTGTCAACATCAAGCACATTTTCATGACTCAAACGCCAGGGCGTTAAAAATTCTAGTGTCAAGAAAATGTTTGAAGGAAATCCCCCAGTGTTATGAAATAAAAGAGCATAAATCAAACATGTGCAGCTAATCAAAAAAACAAAACAAAACAACAATACATAGAAACAACATAACACACTTAAGATTGGCTGTAGCTCACAGGCAGGGGGAAATGGGACAATAACTCATGCAACAATACACTACATGTGAAACAGGGTAATTATTCTATCAGGGTTTATGGATTTTGTCATTATTGATACACTGCAAAAAAATCCAGATATCTGATATTCACTTGGTGTCCGTTTCACCTCTCATAATGCGATATGTCCGAATTTCATCAGACGCCTTGCTTTCCGTCATTCATGTTATGAGTGCTACTGTGAGAAGTCATGGAGTGGGGACGCAGTGAGTCAAATTTACAGAAAGATCTGTCTCGAGCGCAAAATGTCTGTAAAAGAAAAAAAAATGTATTTGGAACTAGTGATTTAAATAATTGTATCACACAAGATAAGACAACAACGTTTTGCCACATCCATATTGTGTCCTACCTCAACACACAGAGCGGGTCGTTCGCCAATTAAAAGGTTGGTCGATTAATCCCAGTTTAAAAATATCCTTGGGCTTAACACAAGTGGCAACCACTGGTGTTGAAAAATGAAGCCAATGTGGAAGTGCAGAACCTGCAAGCAAGCTTACTAAGTTGAGCAAAAGTCAATTTAAAACAGCATTTGCAACAAGTCCACTGCCATCGATGGGCTTTAAAAGTCCACTTCAGAAACCAATGGGTGACGTCACCCATGTTTTAAACAGTCTGTGGTTAGATACTCAACTCACACCTTAGTCCTAAGGAATACCTTTCTGTGGGTAAAGATATTTATTGATGGATGGCCTAGCTTGGCACTGTCAACAGTGTTTGAAGTGTCTCTTCTAAAATTCCAGTTGAGGCGAGAAGTTGACTCTGCTGGTCTGCCTAATAGGATATGTGTAACACAAGGAGGCCGAAAAGTGGAATGAAGTTCTTCTCCCCCCCCTGATCCGTTGTTGTAGGTAGTAACAGATGTGTAATGGGGCGAGATGGTGGCAATGTGAAACGTCGAAGCTGGACAGAACAGCACTGTATGAGTGTGCATGTCCGACTATGTGTGTATGGGAAATTCCCGCTGTGCGCATACACGCCGTGCCTCTCGTGTTTGTGCAACCCCATAATACAATGTGAAATCCCACACTGGGACACCAATATGAAGTTGTTGCGGTCGGAACATACAAGTACAAAGGCGTTACAACACTGGTACTTTGTTATGGTGCTGTTGCAGAATTGCAATATGTAAGGGGCTATTGTGTATGTATGTGAGTAAAGACTGTAGTGGTTTAAAAAATTTAAAAAAAACTAGAAATGTACATAGAATAAGAAGTGGAGTTGATTTACCATTTACCAAAACTGAAACAGGAAGAACCTTCATTTACATCTTTATAAACTCTAGCTGAGAAACATGTAGTTTGTAGGACTGTATGACTCACATTGAAAAAATTGACCCTGTTATACTGAATTTTGTAACGGTATAAATGTTAAGTCATAAGAAGAATGTGAGTATGTGGGGGGCTGCGTGTATGTGTGGATGAATTCCATGTGTTAGAGGCTGGATGAGACCAAGTTATACAATGCAAGAATTTATAGAAGAGAGCTGTCAAGAAGCTGGCTCATCTGTCTGGACTGAAGCGCTCCATTTATAACCAATTATTGCTCATTTTCTGCATTTGTCATCCTGCCCAAGGTTCTCTTCAGATCTTCCCTCTCTTATTCTGTCTGAATCGCCCTTCACATTTGATCATCTGTCATTTTAACATCATCATTAAATCCATCTCCTCCTCAAATGCCAATTATTCTGGTGAACTTAACCCTCTGATGAACAATTATTAAACACTTTTCCTACTCTGACCTACTTTTCGATATTTTCGGCAATGTTACTTTTTTCTAGTCTACCATGTTTGATCAGATGAGAAACAAAAGACGGAGGCCAAACAGTCCCTCCTCTCCAGTTGAAGGCTTCATGTTAACCCCAATATCAGTCTTTCCTTTTTCCTTGAAAACTTGTAGCTTCATATCAATCTCGTGCACGATTCTCCCCCATTCCTTTCCTTATTTCAGCCAATTACAAGCACATAAACTCACAGGAAGTCAGTCTAAGCCAATCAGAGAAGAGGGAGGCTCAGCGCAGGTCTCCTGGGGTCCCTCTGTAAACATATAAGGCCTCTGTGGTCAACCTTCCTCCCACTACCTCTGCCCTAAAACACACGCGCACATGCAACAGCTTGACTTGGCACCCCACTGCCAGCACCATGCCTCTCCCATGTTTTCTTTAATCTCTATTAATCATCTGTGTTTGTTCAAGAGGAGCTGACAAGAGAGAGAGGAGGAGGAGGAGGAGGAGGAGGTAAGCAGCAGATGGGGTGATTGTTTGAGAGGGAGGCCAAAGAAAAAAGGTTAGGAGGTGAGAGGGCACATTATATTTGCTCTTCTATAGCTGCAGAGGAAAAGCATAATCAAACACAGAGCTGTGTGGCAAGCTCCAGTTTAGTTTGAGGCTTAAGACTGCAGTGGATACAAATTCTGTCATTCTTTTTTTAAACATTTACTTTTTCCTGTGAAAGACTGAGTGACACTATTTGTCTCAGAGTCTTCATTTATCTATTGAACTGGTTGATATTCATACCCAGTATATTTGGTGCGGCTGAGGTGGAAAGGGGGTTTGGTCTTTTACAAACACAGCCCCACATAACCCTCTGGGAAAGATGGCTTACAAACAGGTGTTTTTTCTTGTGTTTACGCAATTTTTGGAAGTTATTTTGTGACTGTGCTTTCTGGATTCAGATTTCTAGTCCTGAAGCACTCATATTGGATTCTTTAGGAGCTTAGATGATTTCAGTGTTTGTCCTTCCATTCATCTGGACCGATGGCCCAACCCCACAACACGGCCTTTTGCTCTCCAAAAGAAAGGAACAAAAGATTTTATATTATGTGCGCCACATTTCAGCACACTATAAACATTTATGCATTTTACTGTACTCAGCTAGCACATTCTGGGCTTATCCTTTTTTTTTTTTTTTTAATACACAACTAAAAGAAGACAGGTTGATTGACTACAGGAGAGAAGACGAAGTCAATATGTTAAAGGCTGGGTCGGTAATTTTCAAAAACTAGCATGATTTTGAAAGTAGCATCTTCTCGTGTTCACTAACCCCCTCCCCTCTGTGCTCCCTCGAAAGTCCCGCCCCTCACATACATGCACTAGCGCCATTGGTCCAGAAGCAGATTTCAGCTCATGCTTCGAGTGTGGGCTCATGCATGCATGGGGCAGAGAGGCTTGATTGGTTTATAAAATGTTTACCGAGTGCCGACATTGGTCGAAGTTTTTAACTGCTACAGATGAAGGATTTTTTTTCATTTATTTTTCAGAGCACACAAGTTATTCATTTCTGTCGTGACCTAAAGAAAGTTTCAACCAAAATCTTAAAAAGTATATCTGGAGAAATGTAACTTCCCTGCCTTTGTGTTAGGAAAAAAAAAAAATCTTAAAAACTAACATCTGGTATGGGGGCGCCAGAAGCGTAGTGGTTAGTGTGTGCGCTCCATGTAGCAGTGGCATTTGTTCTCCAAGCAGGTGGCCCAGGTTCGAATCGAATCGTAAAGGCAGAAACTGGCAGACTCTGACGCTACGTCCGCCATGTTGGACATGTTGTAATAATTACACTACTACTTACATAGGGTCCTTTTTACCACATGTCCTGCCTCCTGAGACCCCCTTCCTGTCCCACGGAAAGGAAGACAACTTCCTGCTGCAAGGGATATGTGTGAAAGAACAACCTCGGAAGGTTTCAGGAGCAGGCTGTGCTTAACACTGCTTAAACTGTTCAGAGGAGCTTGTGTGAAACGAGCTAAAATGAAACAGCGACTTCTTATGTGTGGTCTTTGATTGGGTGAAATTTCAGTGAAGACGACAGCTAGCACATACATATCTAAATGCATCAAACATTTTTGTGTGTGTGCCACTCGTGCTATCGTTGCGCACCAGAAGCTGGTCAGCGCTGTGTCTGATCGGACATAAATCTCGTGGCAACAGGTACTGAAGTTGGGGGTACAAGCATGGTCCCACAGCGCAGCAGCAGGGGAGGGGGCTGTAGAGTGAAGAGACGAGCGCGCTCTGGAGAAGCGCCCAGAACGCACCAGAGACGCGTAACCCGACAAAATGAAATGCCCAGTTTAAAATGTAATGTTGGCGAGAAGAGGGAAATAGGACGACATAATGTCAATGTTGAAATTCTTTAGAATGCAGACGCTGTGAATGTTCAGTTATAGTTTAATCATGGCGTTTAATTTAAACACATCAGAACGTCTTTTATTGAGCCTGTGTCTCCTCCTAACTGCAGCCTGCAGTGCGTAACACTGGGGCTCCTGGATTAGCACGTTCTTTTCAAAGGTGTTAAATTCAGACACCGTCACAACCAATGCAATTTATGCCTGGCTTGGTAAATCACATTGCGTGTACTAACTTAACTTCTTTGCATTTTCTCCTCCCAGTATTTTGCGCACTTGGGCAGAAACGCCTCGTTTTGCATATTCATTAAGGCAAACGTACTAAATGAACAGTACGTGTTGTTTTGCTCATATGAAAGACGCAATCCTCACTGCACGCTGTTAGTAGATCAGATAGCACTTTTTTTGCTGGCGGTATCAAGTTTGCACACGTTTTAATACACGCAAACGTTTAGTAAATCTGGCCCTTAGTGGAGTCAACTGCTGGTCCGGGGAAAATAAAGTGTGGGACAGGCAGACAGCGTGAGAGAGGGGCTGGCAGAGGCGAGGATTAACTTGTCACTGGAGATAAAAACAACACGGGTGAACCTCGTCAAAGGGAGCCATGTAGTGTTTTCACACTTGCACTAAACACTCAAACATTCTGTGTAAAGTCTAGATGAGCTTATGTGAGAACACTGAAAGAAATACCAAAGATCTACTGTGAGCAACAGGGAGGTGGTGGTGACTTTTGTAACCTGCAAAGGCTGCACATCCTGCATGTGCACGACTTGTGCTATCCCTGTGCTTGTAATTCAACTGCTTAATAAGGATTTCTGTTCTGCTCAGCTGCCTATATTGTGATTCTGTCAAACCATAGGTAGCATTCATATAGAGGGAAAATTGTCATAATTACTCCACTTTACCTTGCCTCCTGCCACGCCCCTTCCCCTCACATTAGACGGGGATAGTCTCCCTCGAAAAAGAGGCCTGTTTGAAGAACCAACTCAGGGAGATTTCAGTGACAGTCTGCCTGAAGTTTTCTACACATTTATGAAAATGGCTTATCTCTTCTATTCATCCGTTAATGATGAAATGTCACAACTTGGGACAGAATCAGGTCAAACGAGCACCAATCTATGTTGCCAATGTATGTAAGTTTAATTTAGACAGTACAACATCTGCTGCTGTCTGTCTGTTAGAAACAGACATGAACAAAACGGCTTCATCTTTAAAAGAATCCAAACACACTTGGGTAACATCAGTATTTGCTGCCCTGTTGATTTGAATGGATAAATACTGCTCTCTCTTGAGGCAGCTTTGGCTGAACATTCATAGTGGGAATTTTTTTTAAAGCTTTGGTAATTGTCAGTACTATTTCTTATTAAAATAATGGATATCATTTAAAAAACATGTTGCCTCATCATCATAATATCTCTGTATTGAAAAATTTTACAACCATATACCACCTTGCACTTGAAGAAGTGAGCAGCTACCAAAGCAGCCTGCCTCACATTCAGGATAAACATTTTTTTTACAGAAAGTGAGAAAGTGCCCAGATTCATAACATGTCAATTCTCCAAACGAGCATGCACTAGAAGTATACAGTGAATATAGTACACTTATGACATAATATGGCAAAACAACTTTGTAATGTTAGCTGTGCATTTACATCCTCATTTGAAAACTTGGGCCAATCACATTGAGTCTAAAATACCTACTTAGCAGCAGGAGTACAAAGACACTTACACTTACAGCTGTTATTGTCATTTCAGTTTGTCACGTTATTCTATCATTGTACTATTCAACAATGTTATCGCACACGTAGAATTTCCGCACACCATGAAGATTTGCTTCTGGCGCTGTGTTTCATCAGACAACACTACTTTCATTCATTCAGAGATTTTTATGGACCCATCTCGTAAAATGCGACATGCAATAAACCTGTGAGATCACTTTTGCTGCACAGTGTGCTTCAGGGACATTAAAGCATGTAACCCCAGTAACTTTGTAACGAGTCTCTCCCAGCAGGACTCTATGATTAGTGGAGGAAGTGCACATCACTCGCTCGCAGTACGTCTGCTGGCAGATCATATTAACTGTAGGTTCTTTTAAATAAGTATTTTCTAAATCTGAAATCGTTTGTTTTTTGAGGGATTTAGTGGAAGTACAATAAAATGCTAACAATCCAAAACCTGATTTGCCCTCATCTACAGCTACTCTGCTGTGAGCAAAGAGATCCTTTCTGTTCCACTGTATTTCTAATGCTTTCTCCAGTTGATTAAAAATTGTAGAGTGAGCCTGGGGCCGTAAATGCTGCAATAGATCTATGCATTTAGTCTAAAGGGGTTATAAAAATATTGGATTGTACCAAGGTATGTTTACATTAGCCTCTCTTGGGCTTTACAAATGTGTGAGACGCTGCTTAAGTATTTGATGCCTTAGTGTAAATCTTATTCTCGTACTACTGCATTTCTAATCTCTGGCTTTCACACTATTTCCTCTTCATAGTGTCTTTTATTCCTTTCTAAAACTGCTCTGTCTCTCATTCATTCTCTCCTCTATCGCTAAAAGTATACCCTGATGCTCCAAGCTTTCAGGACTCGTGGCTAATTGACAGACGAAGGACAATAAAAGATGTGAATCACTTCAGTATGACCTTGTTAATTACGTTGAACAAGTTGCTGACTGTATAGTCTGAACTGTATCCTAAGCAATTAAACTTTAAGTATTAACTATTTCACCACACTCGGCTTTTATTTAACTTGGCTTAAGCCATAGTCAAATTACATGGAGCACATTTAATCACTCTGTCTCCACAAGTTATCAACACACCTTATCATCGAAATGTCAGTGCACGATTTTACAGACTACCATTCAGGAGAAATTGTTAAATTTTAACATGATCATTTCTTAATCGTCATACAAAAACATGTACAAAGTCCACTGTCAGGTCAAGAACCATGCAAATAGAATTTTGTTTCCTTGACCCTTCCCTTCCCCACCAACCTCTTTCTTTAAAATAAACAAAATTTGAGTAAACATACTGCAGACTCCAACATGAGCCTGCACGTTACGCCAGACTCTGGTGAGGCAGAGCCTGTCAGACGAGACGCAGGGCCCACAAACATGCAGCTCGACCAGCTGCTCCTATAGACCTTTAACTGTTGGATTTATTTACATTAAGTCATTAAGAGTGTGTGTGTGTGTGTGTGTGTGTGTGTGTGTGTGTGTTTGGCGTGTGTGTGTGTGTGTTTGCGTAGAGGGTATAGGTGCAGAAACCTGTGTATGGTTGTGTTTCTGTGTGTGTGTGCGTGTGTGTGTGTGTGTGTCTGTGTGTGTGTGTGTGTGTGTGTGAGAGAGAGAGAGAGAGAGAGAGAGAGAGAGAGAGAGAGAGAGAGCTCTCAAGCATGCTGATCTAGATGGCTCTAATGTCTCTGACTCTTATTTCATAAGAGAGAGTGGAAAACTCGGAGTCAGCACGCTGGCATGAGAAGAGCCCGTGCTGGAAGCAGATCAGGACACACATCTGCACACACAGCTACAGAATGTGTGTGTGTGTGTGTGTGTGTGTGTGTGTGTGTGTGTGTGTGTGTGCGTCCTCGTGTGAAAGCACAGAATCAAGTGTGTGTATCGGTGCAGGAAGGGGAAAGGTAAAGAGTGCAAGCAATACTCTCCAGAAGCAAAGCAAAGACCGAGAAAAATCTCTCTCAAAGTGATCTTTGTGGAAAATGTCAGCTTTGCAGCATTCCTCGTGTGTACACGCACGGACATGTAGCAGTTTGTCTATCATATTAAAACCAATGGCTGTCAAGACACATTTTAGCCTCCCAAAATTGAACTTTTTCATCCAAACAACTGCTGGTCAGCAGTAAATAACGGGTTGCCATGGTTGTTCATTTGAGAGATACATTATTCAGCCACATGTGCACTTCTCCTAGATTTGATTTGAATGATTTACTACATGTTGAATAGTTACACATTTAGTCCAATGCTACTCATTTAAAATAGTTAATACAACTTTCCTCCAGCCCACATGTTATTTTAGTGGACTAAATGTGCAGCATGTTCTTCTGTTATGTGCTCAAAATCCTGCTGTTTCTCCCTCTATCAGACACACACATACACACACAGAACCCCCCCCCCCCACACACACACACACACACACACACACTGAACACACATCCTGATCTTAGTGCACCTGTATGTGTGTAAAATCTAATGGCTTCCTAAGCTCTCAAAGGGTATAGACCAGAGCATCACGGCTGTATTTAATGTTTTATGTGGGAGTGGAGCGCACACTAAGAAAGAATCTGTCAAAACTGATGTCTTTTAAAACTCTACGCCTCATCTATTAAAACATCTCTTCCTGCAGGCAGCCACCTGGTGAATGCTTTAATGGCTGCCATTAGGCATGTCCCCCATCATGCTTTTTCCTCTACATTAGTACCTACTGAGCAACCTTTACAATAATAACTTACATTTAAAGGTTGCTTTGAGGTGACTATTAGGGGAGTTTGCAGCCTTGGAGAGAGAGACTTGATATGTGCGTCATATCAGGCACATCACACAGCCTAACAGGTTTTGTGATCGTCTCTAAATCGGCCTCTGCAGAGCAAAGGAACAAAATATACGTGCAGTATTGAATCAGCGATTTAGATCAAATTATGACATGGAAGCCTCACAGTGGAGGACAGTGTCATATGATGTCAGATCAATAGAAGAAAAAAAAAACATCAGTGCTATGTAAATGAGACTCAACAGTGCAAGAAAACCTTTGCTGAAGTAATTAAGTACCTCGGTCAGGGGGACGTCGGAGGGAAGAACAAGGTATTGATATGTAAAAATGTCTGATACAATTATTGATACATTGGTGCTAGATAAGATTTCTTTTTTTATGACAGTACTCTCAACTGATTTCTCACCAATTTGACCTACTTAGTGAAAGCTCCATGACTCCTTATGGTGGTGTTTGACATGAATGAGTGTGAATTGGCCAAAGAATAAGTTAAGAGAAGGATAAAAGAAGTAGACAGGGGATAATGTTTGACAGCCTGAATAGAAGTTTGGAAATTAAGTGTGACATTAATCATTAATCCTGTATTTGACCTGTGTTGTGTTTTATTTCCTTCAGTTTAAAAGGTAACGTGATCATCTGATTGCTCTGCAACACATTAATCACTGCAAAATCACTGCGTCATGCCGAGGGCCACGCATCATCTATTGTATTGAGTTGCTCTGAGAATCATACTTTAAGAATAAACTATTTCTCACTCGATCACAATGTAGTGAACTTTATAAACAGAAGAGGAGCAAAGGTGCCCAAGGTGGAACGCTCTGCCAATCACTGATGAAGAGCTAACAGTGGAAGTGGACATGGGATCCTTTAAAATCACAACAATGCTGATGCCATAACAAAAAAAAAGACAAACTAATACCACTGGACAGTTATTTGTCCAATTCTTTTCTTCAGATGAAGAAAATCCTCAAATGTTCTCTCCACGTGACATCTATTAACACTATTACCAACTGATAATACATGAGTAACAACAACAATACAGAAGAGTCTTAGTTCAACTAAATCGTCATTTAAATGTGTGCATTAATCTTACATATAATCAAATGGTTATTTTCATACCACTGACATTATGTTGCTTTCACTCAGGAATAACAAGGCTTCATCCAAACATACCAACCATGGCTGTCACTTCATCCTGTCCCCTGCTGGGTGTCTCACGACTCGTGCTCCACCAAGTTGGAGCAGCATTTTGGGCATCAAGCACGACACGTTGCTTTCTTAAACAAACTTTGCGCAATGTATCAAGCGGTAGCCATGGCATGGCGCGCATTACCACTTCAATGTTGGGTTAAAATGTTGATCAACGAGCAGTCAAAGTGTAAAAATAAACGTCATGCAATTTGAGCAAACTTGTAGCGAGTCGTGGGAAAGCTGTGTAAAAAGTGGACGTGTGGGTAACACACAGAAATAGTGCACCACAGGCTTTGAAAACGGAACAGAACTTACTTTATAACGAAGGTAAAGGTCTCGTGTTGAAAACGGCAAGGATCGACTTTCAGAACTTGTTCATCTGGTGGCCAACGGGAGCACCAGTCCTGCTCTCAGTCTGCGCGTCCCACAACGATCGATCGCTCCGACCAGGATTTTCACATCACCTACGCATTAGATCTGCTTTGTGTCGCTTCGCCTTACAAATCGTGTTGTTAGATCTTTTGCACAGATCATCATCTAGCCTTCTTTCGGGGCTACACACACTACGTAGCTGAGGGAGAGCCCGAGTATGTCTGAGTGTGTGTATGTTTTTGTGTGTGCGTGCGTGCCTGTGTGTGCGTGTGTGTGTGTGTGTATGTGTTTCAAATGGCGGTGAAGCGCCCTCATCCGCCAGCAATCTAATCCAGCCTCCATTCTAGCCCCAGTTTGACTGGCCGGCCAGACCTCCAACTTCAAACCACCTTGTAATGATCTAACACGCTGTTTAGGAAGAACAGAGGTTATAAATTAACATTTAGTCTTTTTACTTGTATATTTACACAACCTAAATCATACAATACAATTAAAATTAAAATATAAAACAACGATATGATAACGAATTGGATGCTCTTTTTGATTAAAATTCATAAAAATATGATAATCTATTATTTTGTATTAAAAAAAAGTGTTATACTTACAAGGGAGCTCTTTCTGAATTGGTAAATTACAGTTATAGACACAATCCTTTACTGCATTAATGAATTTATCATATAATGGATTTTTCTATGTGTTTCAGGTGGCAGTTTGTAAATTAGGGCTTCTATGTATACCTCAAATTCAGTCTTCAATTCTACTGGTACCTGTATGTTGCCTATTCATGTAAAATAATATAGGCCTTTGCTTAATTAGCATGTATACAATTAGCAAACCTTTGGTCACAAATACGCCCCTTTACTGTTTCTGAGAACCATTTACGCCAGAACATGACGTATTTTGAGTAGTAGGGGTTTCCCTGAACTCGCGTGCGCGTGACCACTTACGTGCAAGTGTCCATTATTGATTCCAATTAACATATTGTCAATAATATACAACAGGATAAAACATAACCATAAAATCCATAAAGATAAAACGTGCAACAGGACCAGTGTGTTCATACAGTGTGTCTCATCGGTTGCTTCCATCTTCTAACCAACTTCGGTTCTTTTTTTCTTTTCTTTCTAACAGCTGTGCGAACTTGCCAAACGCAATCAGGAATGGCCTGATGTACCTGTGGCGCACTTGGATAGGGATGAAAGACAAAAACCCCTTCACTTGAAAATACTTTGATTCAACATTAGAGGCTCGAACAATCATGGCCCATCGCTCCCCTTCCTCTACCCATTCCATGCAACTTTTTTATTATTATTATTATACAGCATATAATGCATCTTCATGCACATAAACAGAAACTTAACAAATTATATGACCAGAGAATATTTTATTCATCCACGTATGGGTACTCACTAAATTGTGTGGATATCTTATATCAATCTATGCATACCTAATGTAATGATTTGAATACTATTAACATTAACTTTCGCATTTTTGCACTCCTCACCTCTGCACTATTGTCTATAGCTGCGCCTGTCCGAAAGCTGCAGCCTATTTTGGCTCACGTGGAGAGTCCACTGGAGAGGTGACGCCGTGAGAGGCTCGCCCAGAATTTCAACTGTAAGTGGATATACACCCCCGACCCAAGAGCCATCAATTACTATGGACGGCCCGCCCCAACACGTGAGTGAAAAACACACCCACGAGGCCCAGCTGTTGCTGCTTGAATGCAGTTTTTTCTGCACATAAACTCCATGTATGTAGGTTATCTGTCTGCGTGGACGTTTTGAGTGTTTTGCTGTGCCTCAGATGCAAACACCAGTCAGTGTTAATACATTAATATACGAGCTAAAACAAAAGAAAGAGATATGCATCCTGCCTCAGTGAAGTCACATCATATGTCAACCTGTAAAAGAAAGTTAAACCCTGTTCTTACACCAAATGTAGCCTGTAGCTTTTAATACACCAATGAGGGAAGTGAAAAGAAAACGTTTATTTCCTAGACTACGTTTTATTAAAATGTTTCTTAGCTCTTATTGAGACTAAATAGGAACACAGACAGACAGATCAGCACCCAAGGCTCTATCTTCTCGGCCCATTGTTTTTTTTCCTTTCTGCCAATGTACTGTTGACATAATTTGTGACACGTTGGGGATAGAATGGAATTGGCCTGTCTGTATTGAGCTGAGCCATCCTTGTATTTTAATATCCCTGTCCCTTTCTCGTTTACAAGGTCCACGAGTTACGACCTGGCTTTGCCATACTGTCTGGTTGCAGTGAGCAACATAAATACTGCAAATTGCACAAGTAGCAGAGACATAACCAAGATATACTGTTTTAATAAAGTGTAAAGGATTTGTGTATCTTCTTTTAGTGTGCACAACAGTTGTTTGGACCTTTTTTGATGTTTAATTAACTAGGAATTTTCAGCAATATTCAAAATAATTATTTGCTTATACGTTTTTGAAGACTTGGCGCATTGCACTGTTGTTTACCATGCTAGACAAGAAGAGGCAAACAATTAGTATTAGATGACCCCTGAACATGGCTATGCAGCATAGAGTTATGGGACAGAGGGCTCTTATTGGAGGATAGCAGGGGCGTCCATTGAATTAGTTCCTTTGTTGTGGAATACTCATTCCTGTGATTGTCTGCTCTGAGTGATCATGTGGACCTGTGCTGGATTGAATTTGACAACAGAACAATGCATCTGGCCTGCAGCTTGTGCCTGCAGAGGAGGCCCATAGCTGGGTTTCTCCACAATGACACCCCATCGAGGGACCTTTTGTGAAGAGTCTGGTGTTAATTGTTTCAGCAGCTACTGTAATCGAGTACTTTTTTGTTAATGTTTTCTGTTATTATTACAAGAGTTGTGATTGGCGGTTTTAATGCAAAAACATGTGCAATGGTTTCATTTTAAGTGACACAGTGCTTGTGACATATTAACTCATGATAAGCATAGAGCTGATGGTATTCATACTTGTAAAATATGAAATGGTCAGGCTTAGCAATGTATGAGTCTCTACATTTTTACGTACTTTTTCTGTTCGGGTTTTTCTCATATGCACACAGATTTCTGCATGCATGAACTTAAATGGACAGCTTTGCACTGACTTTTCCTGCCACCCATTTAATGTGCTAGTATGAAGTCAGGACGATCTGACTTGTGAATGCAGCAGGTCTAGAAAAGTCTTGACAATTCACCATGAGCAATTAGGAGGGGGTGATTATGGGTGATTTATAATGTTAAGAGACTGGTGTGATCTTAGCGCACGTAATGGAGTATGCTCTCCTCTGCTTTTTTTAACTGATTCTGTGGGTATGTCCAATAACAGGCAGCGTTGATATAAATGCAAAAAGCTGTCATTAAAAGCCTCTGAGTTTGCATAACCTGTCATCTTGGTTATCTTGTAAACATTACGGCAGCGGTAAAGTCTTCATCTGTAAAGTCTTCATGCTGTACTCTTTAAGGCATAAGTGTGAACAACAACTTTGTACATTATCAGGCTGTGCTCAAGTTTTCTTGACATTTTCAGGAGTGCGTATGTGACGACAGCCTCACTCTAAGCCTTGCTCTTTACTGAAGTGAAATAAAAAATTTCAAAAAAACAGTTCATATGAAGTTTTATTAAAAATAGATTTTCCCAAAGCAGCTGGATACTGTAGCTTTAAGTACACATTATTCACTGAAGTAAACAGTGTATTAGGTGGGGACTATTTTCAGCAGGGACTTAATGTGGAAGTTAGTAATTACAGCAGAGGGACAGAGTATGTGGGATCAAATAAAGAAAAACAAATAACACTCAAGACCACATTTTGTATCGTAAAAGAGCTTTCAAATTGATTTTTTTTTTAAGTGTAGCTTGTTTAGTGTTTGAAAAAAGCAATCAAGGCCTACGGCACAGAAGCAACATCAGAATAAGAAATACTGTATTAATCCCAGGGGAGTTATGAAAGTTTCTCTTAAGCACAATATAGCAGTAGGAGATAAATGTGCATATATAGAATATAAAAATAAAACTTAATAGAAATCATAGACAAAGTACCAAGTGAGAGTATCTAAACCATAATAAGCTTTTTACTGTACAGAGGAATTGTTGTTATAACGGTATAATTCATAAAGGTTGTTCAGGCTTTAGCTGATGGGTTTAAATTGCAGGAATAATTTTTTTAGCATTTATTTGTAATGGGATTTGTTTAAAAATCAATCAAAAACACTTATTTTATCTGGTATTTCCAGGGAATGTGTAGTTTTCATCAGATTTAATGACTACACAACACTTTTCAGGCTTATTGTAAGAAATGATATACTATGTGTGCTGAAAAACAGCCAGAGACTCTCTGCAGTAGTATGCCTTTTAGTGGCCTTGTAAAATCAGTTTCTGTTTGTCTGTCTGTTTTTTTGCAGATAATCAAAGAGTGGCCTTTGTGTCATCCCCTTCAGATCACCTGTAATGCATTTATGGCAATTTCACATCCTGTGCGTGGCCATTCACATCTAACTCAGCACCCTGCTGCCTATTGGATTAGGACACAAGAGGGTATGGCTCTAGGGGGAGTGTACACACACAAACACACACACACACACACACACACACACACACACACTCATACATACACACTCTCACGTACATATGCACGCATGCACACGTGCAGAAAATAACAACAACAGTATCAAATGTAAGGATGGATCTCTCTGCTCCTGGTTCCATATCTTCCTTAATATGAGACTCTTGATAGACTCAAGTGACTCACAGATAATTCACCAATATTACCAGTTGCTAACCTGCCATACATATAACAGCAGGAGGAAGATGGGTTGAACACACTGAAGTAAGCAGGAAATTGAAGTGAATTGGCAAGATTGCATGGGATGCGTAAGATCCACAGAGTATCAGCATGAGAGCCCCACCATGTGCAAAACAACACAATTAAGAGGGCCGCTTAGCCTAATCAGTGAATGCATCATGCAAATGATGTTTTTTTTTCAATGCCTACTTTAATCTTGGCTGTTATCCTAGAATACAAATCAGGGACTTAACTCTAATGAAAGGAGGAGAGAGTAGGATGAGACAAAGATGAAGAAGAGGGACAGCGGAAGAAGAGGAGGGTGATGTTTAAAAAAAGGAAGATAGCAGAAAGAGTTATTTAATATAATTATTTCAGCATGTGAGGAGTGTTTAAAGCTAAAACCTGTATGAGATAAGTTGCAGTCACATTGCACGTTTCATTTTAAAGGTGTAATATGTCAAATTGTATTACAATGTTTACATTAAAATAACCAAATTATTAAATGACAGAACTTTTTTTTATAGTTGTAATGGGATGTGTCTTGTCGTGGCTGCCATCATGACAGACAGGACATGTCTACATTGTAAGTAATTGCTGTTCATTTTTGGACAATTTTAAACACTAAAATACTGTTTTGATCTAAAACAGTTGTTGTTAGCAATGCATTGTGGGATGCTCATCTTTAAGCAACAGGACTAAGGCCCTGAACAGTATAAGGACTTTTTTAAATGACAGGACACTACAGTATTTTTGAAAAAGTGGGTGTGTCCTGGAGATCTTGGAGCGCGGTCAGTAGTGTGGTATGTTTGGCTTATGTTTGGTAATTAGTGTGAATGCTTTGAAGCATTCACACTAATTACTACACTAACACTAATGTTATCCAAATCTTTATTGTTAGTGTGAATGCTTCAACCTTCTTCTCAGCCTTATAACTTTTAACCCATTTTTACTTGTATGTGGTGGAATGTTCAGAGCGAGAGTAAGTCACATCATCGCTAGAGTGCGGCAGAGTTGTGAGATGGTTTCAAAATCTCCCGAACAAATTACTCTACTGACCATTATTTTCACACCACACCTCAAAACGTAGGAAAACGTGTCCTCTTGTTCACATTACAGTTTCAGGACAAACGGAGCAACGGTTTGGACACTGTGAGCTTCAAAGCGGCAGGTGGTCCAAAGAGCTCCATCTGCGATCATTTTAAAATTCACCTAAACATTTCTAAAGAAAGCTCTCTTGACTAAGTTTTTACATCGCTGTGGTTCCCACATTTCTTGGATCCCAGTCATAAAAATGACATCAACACATTCAGCTACATGTCCTCTTGCTCATAAAATCATCATTCAGCCACCAACTGTTCATTTTACCCCTTAAAATTAGCACTCAATAGGGAGACATTTCCCCCTTTTTCTCAGTCTTAGCTGCCAGCTGACTGCAGTTACACACACAAACACCCACCCGCACACACATGCATTGAACTTTATACTGTAAATTTTCTACTTTTTCTTTTACTTCTTGTTCTTCTGCTGTTACTTATTTTTCTGCTTCTACTTGTACTGTTTCTTCTTCTACTCTTTGTTCTTCTGCTTTTACTACATTTTCTTCTACTATTTCTTGTTCTTCTACAGCTTCTTCTACTTCTTGTTCTACTTTTACTACTGTTGTTCTTCTTCTACTTTTCATCTGCTATATCCTCTTCTTGTACGTCTTCCACTTTTTCTTCATCTTCCGCTAATTTTCCCGTTGCTTTTGCTAATTCTTCTTTATTCAGCAGTGTTTTGCGTAGCATTTCAGCAGTAAGCATTCACACACATTTTCCGCAGGGAAATGCAAATTGTCTATAGTTTATGGATTAAAAGGCTTATGTTTCAAAGAGTGTTGTATCAGACACAAGTGCTCCTGTCTTATATACATTTACATTATTGTTTGTCCACACAGCATTTTTCACTCTGTGCAACTTTGACACACAGCAGACTCTTTATTTTTCCCAGGCGTTTTCCCCCTTCCCTCACATCTTACAGACATCTTACAGAATTCTAATCCTAATGTTGCAGACTTGTTAAGTCTGTAAACTGTGTTGGATCGGTAAATAGGGGTTTCTTCCTTGTGACATCATATCCCAGAGGCCTCTTTTGCTCCTGGTAGACAGCTGGAGGTCTGGTATTCATTCATACTTCCAAAACATTACCTCCCCCACCTTACCCAAGTCACCGTTATGTGGCTGTGTATGCTATTGGCTCAGGGACTTCAGTCTTACATAAACAGGCGCTAAAAATTATTTTATTTCAGTAAGTTAGAGTTAGGTAGATTTAAAGTGTTTTTTAATCAAACTCCGACAAAGGAAAATAGTTCATGTTCAGGTTGTAGCTCATTCATGTCTCCATTCATTCACTGCGGTGTAAACAGAAACATATTAATCCCCATTCACAGGGCCACTCCTTGTCCAGCTTCGACCTCCATGAGCTCTTCAGGATCACAGAGTAATAACAGAGGATTTAATGATGTTATTCTCTGCATACCTGCCCTGAAAACAGGCTCCGATGGTTTACTATTTTCATGGATGTGGTCCACTTTGATTTCTGGACAGTTTGTTGAAACAAAGTAGCACACACAAACCTACCATATTACTACAGAGAAGGACCAGAGTGCATCCCGTTTACACAGAGAAATGTTGCCAACTGATTCGGTCTGTCTGGATCACTCAGAAGCACACACACACACAAACACACCTACACACACATACACAAACACATACCCAATCATTTCACTGGGAAAAAAAAAAATCAATCTCCGCTTCACCTGTATTCACCTAAGCTTAATACACCTAAATTGCTCCTATTTTAAATCTGTATATCTATAAAATGATTGTTGAGAGTTAGGAACCTTTTGATGGATGTGCCGCTGTTGGGAACATAGGTTTTTGGGTTTTTTTTGCTAAAGATTTGTGATTACCAAGGGGACTGGAACTAAAGAGCGTAATTGATGTCTTACATTTTGCCATTAAGCTATCAATCTTTATTTTATTTTAATCTTAATCTTTTTTGTATAGCATCAATTCATAACAGGTGTTTTCTTGAGAAACTTTACAAAATCAGGTAAAGGACCTTACTCTTTGTCTGTTAACATTAACAAAAGAGCAGATAACAAGACCATGCTCATCGCTATGTTTACAAAAAGCAGGTACACTACCACAAGAGCAGGGCACTGTACATCAATTAGGAGGTAATATTCAACTAATATTCAATTAATAAGCTTGAAAGGGTTACTGGGAAAGGTGATTTTTTTTCCGGCTTAAATTAAAAAAAAAAGGTTTGAAAAGTTTTTTTAGTATTTTCACTCAATTTAAATGGAAAGCAATCAACCAATAATATTGAAATGTGTATTTGTAATTCTATTCAGGTGTTGTGAACACAAGCATTGAACAGTTGTGTACCTGCACTTCCTGCTGAGTAAAGATGTTTCTACGTGCGTCACCCCTTTCTCTAAGAACTCTAGTTTGGAGCAGCTTATTCATAAAAGACATACGGACACAGCAATGTATAGACAACAATAAATCGATCACAAGCAAGATATTATGTATGCAATAACATTTGATAATACACAGACTGTTGAATGAATATAACAATAAAACAACAAGGATCAGTCACAATCAAAGAATAAAGGGATCAGTCTAAATGATCATATAAAACCTAAGCATTTATTAATCATATTGCTGAGTTGATAAACAATATAAATACCAATATAATACGTAAACTCGCAATATAAACTGTCATCTGTGATGCGGTTTAAGCATGGGCTATTGCACGTGAGGAGTCGAGAGACGGAGGCATGGTTGGTTCATCAAATTGGTACTTTGTGGCAGACAATGGTCAAAAGTTTTTACAAGGCTTACAACTGCTACAGATGCTAGATTTTCTATGTTCCTTTTTCAGAGGACATGAATTATTTATGTCCGTCAGGACCTAAAGACAAAATCAACCAAAATCTTAAAAAATGTGTCTGGAGAAAATTACCATCCTTGCCTTTAAAGCACATTGTATAACAGATTTGAACAATATTGTTTCTTTTTTTCCCCTATGAGAGGCATAGAGACCAGCAGATAGAAGAAAAGCAGAGCCCTTCCATTAAAAGACAGATGAAAACAACAAATTCAAGAGCGACTGTCTGAAAGGGTTTAGTTTCTGTAGAAGGTGAACACTGTTGACCCTTCATCACATTGCCCCAGCATTCACCTCAGCTTAAAGTTGGTCATCCAAATGTATACTTAAGTATTTAGTTTTTCTATCATTTCACAAGCTCAACTTTTCCAGTCTTTATATTGCACTTCTGTGCTGCCTCTCTCCTTTGTCTAAAATATATCAATTAGTTCTTCAAGTTTAGATAAGTTAAAGTCCAAAGGTTTCCATCTCACTACAAAATAAAGTCAGGTCGAGTAATCTTGTGGTCTGATACTTGACCTTTAAGGAGGGACAGCAGAGATGTATTATCAGAACATTTGATGCGATATCTGCCCGTCTGAGATCTCCTTCATCCATCACTGTCCGTGATAAAGAGCCAAAAGCCAAAAGGTCACACCCTTGTGGTGAGCCGTGTGTGTGGTTTAGGAGTCTGACAATTTTTTGTTTTCAGATTCATGTTTTATTGTTCTCTTAATATATTTAAAGTCACATTGTTTGTAGGCAGTTCAAAGGCAATGCTTTCTTTCACACAGCACTGAATAACAGTACTACTAGTAGCACCCCCTGGTGGCTTAAAAGGTATAGTGTTTATGCCAGGTCTGACCTCAGAAGAAAGGAACCACAGGGCAACTCTTGTGCACATTATTTAACAGGGAAAAAAGCCTTTTACAGAGGAAGGAACAAAGAAAAAGGAGGAAAGAAAAAACATGACTCATGGGGAGAATTGTTATAATTTCACATTTTAAAATGAGTCATAAGTGGTGCAAGAAAATGAAAATATAATACATAAATCATGTTGGAATTCTGTAGTTGTCAAGCCATTTTTAGAACCAAGTCATTTTTCATCACACTGGAGATTCTAAAGTTACAAAGTGGTTATTGCATTATAAAATGTCTTGATTGCAAAAGTATTCTGTTTTAAATACAATGAAGTGATTGATTTTAACTTTCACCATCCTTGCATAGTGCAAATATCTAGTTGAGCCTATCACAATGCTGCATTCTGTGGATAGTTTTACTGTTATTATTCAATCAAAGTCTTACACAGCCCTTAGCCCAAGATGTAGCCTTCCAAAACAGTGCAAGGACGTAGCTTTTTTTGGATAACATTTCAATATTGTGAACCACACTTAAACACAGCTAAATAACCAAAACCATCAAAAGAAACAAGCAGACAAACTGAACTGACCCAATCTTGGACTTGGATGTCATTTCATATCACTGGAGGAAAAAAAATATGTGAAGGAGAATTCCATCTGAAATATACAGCCAATTCATCAGTTAATCATCACAATCTACAGTTGATTTTAGTGAGAAATTAATCACCCTGCAGCAGCATAGAACTTTGTAAGCAATGGGTTATTATGAAGCTCTCATGTTTGGATAACTTTTTATCCAGCTATAAATCCCTTGTCTCTTTTAATAATAACAAGAGGCCCTGCATTAGATGTCTGTAATTTCTTACAGAGAATAAACGTTCAGACAGTCTTGCTGCTCCTACAATTCATTAAATTCCACAAGCAGTTTTCCCATCCAGAGACATTGAGTGCACATTTGGTACGCATTACTCAGGAAATGCCGGAGTATCTTGGTGTCAGGATGACACAGCAGAGAAGTCTGAGGTTTGAATTCATCTGGAAGCAGGAGAAGTTAACTAGCTGTGAACTAGCTACCAACGACTTTGACTCCAGAACATCTCAGCAACCAGGAAATACCATCCAAAAGACCTGACAGGGATTCTGCTACGGTATCCTGCACCTGAATCAGAGAGATGGACAAACTCAGTCACACTTTATGGCAATAAATCCTGCAGAAGCTTTCAAGATTAAGAAATGATAAAAAATACCATCCAGGGGTTAGCCAGTTTTGGAAGGCCGAGTCTCTCCGCCATGTAAACACAGGAAGTGCGACACCTTGCCGCGTTTGTGCAGACTGCTTCTGCTTCTTCTCTGGAAATGCAGGAGAGAACCAGCAGAGGCCTGGAAGCGGGACCATCGGCAGCGCTCAGCAGAGCCCGAATCTGAGCCACCTCAGTCTCCCCTTCCCCTGAACACAGAGATTTTCATGCAAAGATACTCAGCTTCGAAATGTGTTTGGCAGCATCCAATGTGAATTATGTGACAAGAGAGGCAGTGCAGGGGGAAAAGCTGCAAATATAATTGTCCTCTTCTCACCTTTTCCAGGCTCTGCATTGGCTACATAGATGAAACCATCCACCACTTGGCACACTTGCTGGACCTGAGGAGCAGGGACGTAGATCTGCTGTCCAGAGTCATCTGTCCCTTCCAAAGAAAATAGTTTATTACTGATGCTCTGCTGCTGCAGCCTGGCTCTTTCTCTCTCCGCCCTGCACACACAAACACCAGAAGTAATGTTAAAAGATTGACGATTATCTAATGATGATCATAAAATACAAACTGTATTTTTATGTTGAATTACAGGGTAAGGTATGGTGCTTACCTATTTGTCGAGTACAGAGTCAGGATATTGAATTTGTGTTGGTTATTGAACAGGTAACTGATCCCTGAACCAATACCTAAGATCAAAGAAAAGTTTGCCATTAGTTTATTTACATTCTATTATGTTAGAAACTCTTGAGATATCATCTTTGGGTAAATACTGCCATCTTGTGGTGTGAAAGAAAACTTACACCAAATCCAACTAATAATGCAACTTTTTAAATAAATGTGTATCCTCATTGAGGATAGTTTGGGGATACAGTGATGTAAGACGCAGATTTTAAAGGAAATGTTTCAATTGTTACTTTAACAATAAGAGAGGACCAGGAGAAATATGTTTCTTAATCCTCATCATCAATGCTATCTCACCATTTATCTGCCTGTGTGGCGTGCCGGACACAGGGAGCACATCTGGTGCATGCATGAGCCTTCTGACTAAAGAGACATCCAGCTGCTCCATGCCGGGGCCAAACATTGCATAGCGAGGTTCAGCTGAGGCGACCAGAGACTGAAGAAATGAAGTAACAACTGCATATGCTGGGCGAGAGGGAAGCCATTGTTGTCTGCAGGATGGGCAACCTTTCAGGTATCTGATGAGACGGAAACAATGGTTCAAATTGTTTCCATCACAATGCCAACAAATATCGGACAAAGCTATAGATACCTACTCTGACATGTAGTCAAGTCTTGTTTCCATCCTTTTGTCATCCCCCTCTTCTCTGTCATCAAGGCTCTCATCTGCATTGATTAGAGGTGTGTCCAATAACTCTAGTTGGGGCATGCTCAAATGATCAATGGAGGTCCAGTATGGCATGTCCCTGAGCAGGAAGTATCTCCACAGTAACCGATCTCTCACCATCGCCCTCCAGTACTGACTGGTGGCTCCCAGGCGACAGATGTCGGCAGGAGACAGATAGGCCATGATCAGGAACTGTACGTCCACCTTTAGAGGAAGGGTGTGATTTGACATGATGGGGAGGAGGAGTTTCCCCACAATTTCAATTTCAGTTGTGATACTTCATAATGTGATAGGTCCTCACAACCAAAGCTACATATCGTGTTATTGATTCTATTCCTCTTATTTTCAGTGTTAATCTTCAAAAAAACAAAAAAAAAACGTGACTCAGTTTAAAGCTGAAAAAAAAAAAAAATACAGAAGACTCAAAAGAGATAAAACGAAGGGAGACACAAATGTCTATATAGCTAATAAAAATGTGCCAACAGTAAAATAAATGTTTAAAAGAAGCATCAACATCTCAGATGAAAAAAGTTAAGTCTGCAAAGATATGGTTAATAACTTTCTGCAACATTTTCTCATGGAAAAGGAAGAACAGTGTTGAATAATTTGATAGTAACACTTTCTGGGTCTCTGAGCTCAAAGTCAGGGCATATGGTGTTGATGTTGTTCCAAACTGGAATAGGTAAATCTATATTTGACCTGCCTAATCTCATCCTTCATTACAAGTGAAAAGAAGTGCAGTTTCTGAGAACTAGCTCACAAGTAGAAGTAGGAATTAAAAACGAAGTGACCGATCAAGGTTCAAAGTCTGTCCTTCAATGTTTTCTTCGACTGTAGGCTACTTCAATGTAAGAGTCAAACATGTGAAACTTTATTTTTTACCCAACATTTTGCCATCAACATGACTGATCATATACAGTTAAGTCTTTTCTGCGTAACATGTATTAAAAGTTAAATATATGGGACAAATACCGATTAATGATTGGAATCTCTCACCGGTAAACTATCCAGAAATCCAGGTTGAAGCTCATCGCTATCTTCCACAGATGTCAAATCACTTCTCCCAACAAACTCACTTTGTGGAAAATATGCGTCTCTGAATCTGCGGAGGCTGCGGATCACCGCAGACTCACTGAGCTGCCGAGTCCTACCTGACATGACTCACCTGAAGAAGAAAATCTAATTGAAGCCAGTCAAAAAGACCTTTTAGATAACACAAGTTGACGTTTCCCTGTAATTGTCACACTTCCTTGTTGCTGGCGGCCGTGGTGCATTGTGGGTATTGCTGTTCTACAGTAGGCTGTCGCTTAAACTACAACCTAAAAAACTCCAAATAGACATGCAAATAAAAGTCTCTCAATTAAAACAACGCGCGTGTTTATTGTCAACGACGACATAAAAAAAAAGAAAGTGATTTTCGCAACAAAAAAAAAATTTGATTCTGTATTAATAGTTGTACTATCAAGATAACGCAAGTGGGAGAAAAATTGAAGTTGCAATATATGAGAATACAAGTGGTGCATTACAAGCCAGTATGACAAAAAATTAAAATACTTCAATTATTAATACATCATTGTCAAAGAGTTTTTCAACAACTTTCTTTTTGCCTTTAGAGTTTATATTTTTATGCACACATACATATATAATGTATATGCAATTATAATATATTAAAAGCATTACAAAATGGCAAAAAAACAAAAAAAACAATAAATAAAATGTTACTGTGCAATGTCTTCTTTCCAGCTGGATTATCTTCAAACTTGTAACAATCTTAAAAAACGAAAAAAGGTCAATTATATTAATAACCTTTTTTATACTCATATTAATGTTATTATAACACATTCTCAGAGCAAAGTAAGTGCCCCAGTCAACAGTCTGGAATCAAGATGATAACTGCTTTTTCAGCAGGACATGGCAAACAAACAAAAACAAACAAAAAAAAACAACAACAAAAAACTCTTCTCTGCAGCCCCTGCCAGTTTTACACCACCTATCTTATACTTTTCATATTCGCCTGCTTTGGCCTGTGCCATTTGGCAAGGGATGAGGTTGCCTGTAGACACTGATCCATATACTCTTTACTCCATCACATACTCTATCTGTGCCTCCCCTTAACCTTCCACAACTTTACACCCCTCCTGATAGGCTCCATTTTATTTGGGGTTGACACACACTTGAATACTGAACTTAGATCTGTGCCACAGGGCAACTACAACACAGCGGCAGTTAGCTTCACTGTAAAATACTAAGGATTTCCTTGGCATTTTCTGTGTTCCAGCCCTGGCCCTGCAGGGGGCCCTCACAGGCGAGCACATATTTGTTTAGGATCTGTGTGCCAATGTCCCGAAACTGAAGGCGATCTTCTTTGCGATCCATTGTGTCAGCGCTGCAATCCTCATACTTGACCGCCCAGAAACACATTTCCCCGATGTACATCATCGTCAACAGATGTGTGTCAGAGAATATGCCTGATCGAAAACAGAGTGATTATCATTATTAAAAAAAAAAAAAAAAGTCTCCCAATTTAACTATAAAGTCACAACAAAACATTTTCTGCTATTCAAAGAACGGTGAAAAATATGTGTACCTTCAGATAAGAAGCTAGCTGTAGCTGGGTCATGGAGCACCACCCCATCGTTGAGCTTCACAGAATTTCTCACCTGTAGCATCCGCATCAGGTAGCGCACACCTTCCTGAATACACTGGATTCAAATATGAACAAAAACGAGTGTGTTTCAGAATAAGTCAAGCCCACATGTAAGACAAATCAAATGTACAGATTTGACTTGGATCTTTTTTTAAAGTTTTGTACCTTAAGGAATGTGTCCTTGTTTTTCTTGATCCACTGTTTTCGTTGGTGAAGGGTGTGGCAGTACATGTACAGCAGAGCTCCCCGTCTCCAATAGAGGCATTCTAACAGCTCCAAGCCCAACACAGACTGCACCTGTAAGATATTACAAAAAAAACATATCTATAGTGCTGTAATGCTATGACATTGATGTGCAAGTGTGTTTTACAAAGCCATAAACAACATAGAAAACTAAAGGGCAATCAACTATTTACTATAAATGGTATTAAACAAAAAGAGGAGCTAACAAAAAGGGTTGTATACATTGTGAAACAGACAAACCACTTAAGAAGAACCCGTATACTCACTTCTTGTGCTGGTGCTAGTCTCCCTGCCAAAACTTCAGGCTCGGTCAGGTCTTGCAGCAGCTGCTGGATTTTGAAGGGTGAACAGTCCTCAGGAAACTCCTGATCTACCAGCTTATTCTCTTCATAAAATGTGATGTCTAGGATCACCTACAATGTAATAATAAAACACATACCCATACTTTAAAAAAAAAAAAAAAGGTAAAAAACAACAACATTTTGTCACACTTTCCCACACTTAAACCACCCTCTTCTCTTCTCAAGAAATGACTCAAATGTGTTCTTCAGTAAAGGTTATGCCAAACACAAATTAAAGAACACTTCAAAAGTCATTCTTATTTTAATTCCTTCCCAAAAGCAAAATAGTGATCTAATTTTCCTCTTAGATTTATAACTTCAATAACTTCTCTTAAAGAAAGTCACGTGTTAATGAATCAAATCATCAATTGCAACATGCAGACATGTAATGTACTTCCATGCAAAGCAGTACCTGTGTGTAATCCTGCAGCACCTTGGAAAAGTTGCTACTCTCCCCTCCATGCCTGTAATAGCTTTTCAATTTGTCTAGTATGGCAGACGCATTTTGTAAATAATCATCATCTGGGGGGGAAAGAGAAACGTCAACATGTGAAAAAAGGCCAGATGTAAACATAACAAACACCCTTCACTCTTATACAACCATGAAGAGTAACGCGAAAAAACACATCTCTAAGCAAAACAAGTCATAATGTTTTGAAAACAAATGCAATGAACAGATAGACAACAGGGCACACTATTATAACAGAAATAATAAGAGATGTGTGGATACTGACATTTACAGGCGTTTGACTCTATTGACAGGATGTGACATTTACAAAGACACTGTCCAACATTCAGTACTAAAACGTCACCTCGTGGGTTTAACGTAAACTCCGCTTGTATTAATATTATGGTGACGCAGCGTCATGTTTGTAGTCCAGCTGACTGTCTGTCAACAAAACATTTAAGCTAACGTTAGCCAAATTACGCTAGCCGTCCACTCCAATAAATAACTGCACAGTGACTGCACACAACTATGAAGTCATTAAGTATAAATTTTGCCGCATGTTTTCTAACCGCAACATTTATATTGCATGTCACCGTTCAACATTTAAAGAAAGACTACAGCTGTTGTTATGGTAGCGAGTTTTTTTTTTTTTTTACAACGTAAGCTAGGTTGCTAATTTGCTAAAACAAAATCCACGCAAAGCCACGCGATCGAACAGAAAAAAGGAAAGTCGCCGGACAAAAATAGGAAGAAAAGCACACTCGATACCTTGCTTTTCAGCTCTAAGGCTTGAACACTTGATGTCTAACTCAAATATCCTTCTCTCCAACTCGAAACCTTGTCGCCTGTACTCGTCGGCCATGACTAAAAACTATTCGTCACGTGAGCTGGGGGATTACTCACGTGCTCATTGAATGTCACTCTTGTTTCCAAGCAACGGGAGCGGCTGTTTATCAAGCTCTAAACTCATTATTGCATTATTTGTCGTTTTATTATTAAAATAATAAAATAATAATAATCATTATTATTTTTTAATCACGTTTATGATGTAGAAACCTAGTGTTAAAACCTTGTTTCCACTTTCAGTAGCCCAGCCCAGAGCCATATAGTGAGAGGCTATATGGCTCTGGCCCAGCCCATTGAGAAACCAGCCAATGTCATCGAAGCGCTGACTTTTCGGTGTGTGTGTGTGTGTGTGTGTGTGTGTGTGTGCGCGTGTGCGCGTGTGCGTGTGCGTGTGTGTGTGTGTGTGTCTGTGTGTGTGTGTGTGTGTGTGTGTGTGAGAGTGACTGCATCGTCTCTCCTTCACCGGCTGGAGCTATCAGTCTGCTGCTCTTGCTCTCATACACCGTGTGTGTGTGTGTGTCTGTATATCCTAAACATGGCGGCACTCACAGCTTTGTGCAGAGCGGAGAATTTATTCTTCAAAAACCTCTCAGGTCCCTTCACAACAAAATTAAACATCGTTCATCTTCAATTAAGCAAGGTCGGTATTAAACAGTCATTAGCTGTAAAACTACCTCTAAGACTCTTGACTTTAAGACGGCTGTGCAGGATTAAAAGGTCATACTATTATGAGTAGTGTATTTCCTCGGTGGTCCAGTTAAAGCAGAATAAGGCGATTCAAGTTAGGTAATGTAATAACATTTAATTATTTTTTTACGTTTTATTTTGAAGTTTACTTTTCGATGATAGCTACTGACTGAGCTGAGCTCAAGCTGCAGCCTACGTTTCTGGCGGGGATGTTTAGGATTGTCGTATTTAAGCTCATGACTAGAACAGTGACTTCTATGATTTAGAAACATTTCTCAATCTCCGTAGCTCGATGAGCTCGACATGCAATACATTTATACATCCAGCGTGAGCACGTCTGCGTGCTCGTGCAGATGGTATGATCATCACACGCGCGTGCATTGTCTATTTTTTTTACCAGCATCTATAGATTCCCACTCAAAATTGTGTATTTTTATACCAGCCTGGAAGTTATACTGGTGCTGCTGTATATAAATAGAGCAGTGTGATTTCAGACCTCGATGTGACGTCTTAAGTTTACTACCAATAAGGAAAGCAAATGTGATGATTGCTTTGGGGAACATGTCCTGATGAATGAGTGTGCTATTATTATCTTAAAGGGGTAAACATTGAAATCTGACTTTTAGCTTTTTTTTTTATTTTTTATGAACAAGCAGATCAAGCAAAACACAATTTTAACAAGTAAAGAAACAGAAGGCAGACATAGTGTTTAACAATGTAGGAGGAAAAGTAACATCTCACTTAACCTTCACTTCCTTTAGAGCTGCTATTTTTCACACAGAACACTATTATCCATCCTTATGATGAATAAACATGATTTATTTAAACAGCCGTTGTTTTACAATAAGGAATACATGATTTCTACAGAATGGGGAAAATACGTCTGTGTTAACGATAAATCACACACAATGAAGCAATGAAGAGTCTATTCACCACATTTACAGTTTTACTTGCAGCAGAGGTCATGGAAGGTTTTAAACTGCGTCTTTCGGAAGCTCTATTTGGTTGGATCTCCTCAGTCTGAACTCCCCTAATCTCCAGTCCTTTTGTGGTAGGATTTGTGCAGAAGTGTTGCTTATTTTTTCCCATCTCAACTGGATAAGCCAATCAAACTATACAAACATTTTGTCTGCCTTCAGGAACATTATATATTTTTAAACAGGCAAAGTCACATGCTTTAACGCATGATACCATTAGTTTTTTTTTTGGTCTTTTTTTTCCCCCCAATATTCACTAATATGTTTGTAACACTTTCTTCAGGCGTCCAGCTGTTACTTTTCGACCTCTTGCCAAAGAAATTCAAAGTTCTACTCGGATCCTACAGAAGCAGTCAAAGATATCCCAGATGGTGCTACTCTTTTAGTCGGAGGTAAGATACACAATGCTTTTATAAACGGACTCCAAGATAGTAGGATGGACACAATCGCACCTTAATGACAGTGCTGATTAGTTATCTCCGTTTTTAGCTGAATGTAAACAGCACTTTCAAATGAGCCTAAACTGTTTATGACAGGGTGGTTGATAAGTATTCTCACACACACACACACACACACACACACACACACATTCCACAGCTCTTATTTATAGTCAAGTTCGGAGTGACATTGTTAAACATTTTCCACTGGGTCACACTTCATTGTGACGGAAAAATAGAGACCAAAAGTAACCTGCCTGACTCAGGGTTAAATGAGAAATGTTGTCCCATGCCGCATAACAAGGACTGGAATTACGTGCATTGATCCAAGATTGGACCTGAAAAGATGATCTTCTCCCTGTATCAGTCTGCTTTGTTACTTAACAAATAGGTCAAACATTTGACGAATGTTTTGAAATTGTTGCCCTCATTTTTTATTGCTTTTATTGTTTGGTTTTCTTCACTTGCCTTCAACACAGGCTTTGGATTATGTGGTATCCCAGAGAATCTCATCAACAGTTTACTGAAGAGCGGCGTTAAGGGTCTCACAGCAGTCAGCAACAATGCAGGGTAAGTTTGTTTATGTATGTGTGGCGAGGAGGAAGCTTGTGTTTTCTGCTCATTCATTGCTTAAATGCAGGTGCCAGCATGCAGGTGTATGCTAAAACCAAGCAGTGAGTATTCCATGGTGGTGCTGGATTTTGATACTTAGTTTACCCGTTCCACATTGGTACAAAATCCCTGCTGTACATGCTGGTTTTCAACCAGCGATCAGTTTATCTGAAATGTCCCAACAGAAGCTGTGTGATCCTTAATAATCTGACTTTCAATTCTTTCACTAGTCCTAGATGAAACATATTGTTGACAATTGTTTGATTAAAGTCATAACATGACTTGCAACAAGTGCAAATAATTAGAGATGTAAATATTAATCGTGATAGATCGATTCATCTGTGTCAAGGTTCACATAAAGGTGTCAAAGTTCACAGCAAAATGAATCGCAATAATATGGTAAGAGTCAGCAGCTGTGGAGCAAGATTTGAAATTAATTCACATTGAAATTGAGGAGGCAGCACCTTCTTTTAAATCGGAGGTGTGGAAGCATTTTGGCTTCCCCGAGGTGAAAAGATAACAGATGAGACAACAACTGTGTGACAATATTGAAAGAAGACGGGAAACGACACAAACAAACACAACCAACATGATGCAGCATTTAATCGACACCACATTGAGAAGCTTCGATCGCCTCCACTTGTTGAGAGAACAAAAAAAAACATTAAAAGCTCAAACATCACTGACAAGCAGGTAAGAAGCCCCGGAAGGAATCTTCGTCAGCCATCAGTTGTCTACGGTCTCATTTTAAAGCTATAGAAACGGAATGATTGTTGCGCTGTTTGTTGACACATAACACCTTTTTTTTTTTTTTTGCCCTTTCAAATTCCTTAACCCTGTGCAGAGCCACACGCACTATGGCAGCTGTGTGATGGTACTTCTTGGTTTTGCTTTAAATGTACAAAGGTGGAGTAATGGCTGCGCTCGGTCAGAGGCTTCCTTTGAGGCACATGACAATCAGCTGCTGCTCTAAATGCCCTTTTTATTATCCACTGTCATCTTTGCATTACGGTGTCTCAATCTAGAGGTGTACTAAGCTTATTTGCTGAACACTTACTCATTGCTCAGTACTGTTGACAGAATCTGAACGGCAATAACCAAAGGAAGAAGATAACTGTGTCATGATAACAATAGAGCTTTCTAATAATGGTAGATCTAGGGAGGGACAGTGAGATCAAGGACGCTCAATTTGGGACAAACCCTAAATGCAACACTGCCAGCTGAGCTTTTCTACAGGAAGTTTCCCCTGCATTGTTCAGCGTAGTTTGTTTTTTTTCTCTCTCTCTTCTGCGGTCTTGGAAACAGCCTGTTGTCATGATATATTCCTTCTCAGTAATTTAGTCCCAATGGGCCATCACACAAGAAAACAAAGTTTTATCCTCACTGTTGACAGAGCAACTCTGAAAGGTGAGACGGCGCCTGAACCTGATCTTATCTTAAATATTGAACAGATCCTGAGTTTATTACACGGATCCTTTTTTGGTCATAAAGCTAAGTACGAGATGCAGATGTGCTGCCTGTCTTTTGAAGAGCTCTCTGTGACAGTCTCTTCATCTATTATAGAAACGAGTCACTAATATGGATCCTGCCATTTATTCCCTGACTCCTGATACTTTACCTGATACAACAATCAAATTGCAGGTGCCAAATATCTTGTTCTTTTTTTTTTTTTTTCATAAAAAAAAATATTGCCCTCCAAACAAATTCACACTTAACGACTCCATCATGGTGGAGTTTATGAATAATGTCGGATTATAAAGGGGTGATCAAAGCTGAAGAGGACAACATATTACAGTAATTAAACATTTTCTCATCCTGCACTTGACCTCTTTTAGAGGTATTTCATTCTCTTTAGTTCAAATTTCTGTAAATTTCTCCATTTGCGAGATGAACAGAGGATTATCTCATCTTATCTTGAATACTGTGCTGCACCATTATCACAGTATTGCTGATCGCAATTTTACTGTAAAACCTGGGGTATAAAACGCTCTTTTAATACTTAATTTTCATCTAAAAAAGTGGGAAGCCCTTACACACTGATGTTAGCTGACGTGATTTAAAAATTCCTCCTCATTCATTGTGTATTGTAAATTGATTGCAGGCTGTGTTGGGATACAAAGTGAAACAGACCGCGCTACTTTTTTCCCCCTTCCCTCGTACATTTTATTCAAACGGTAGCATATTGTTCAGTGAATAAAACATGTGGAGTGCACTTCTGATTGGCATAAAAAGCAACAAGTCCTTCGCAACCTTCGCTGTAGTCTGAGGGCAGAACTTCTGTTCTGTAGCTAGAAGGAGCGCAACTGACGGTACTGAAAGCCAATCGGCTGAAAAGGAAATTGCATGTTGTAGACTTTGAAATCTAAATCATCACGCAGGAAGACGGTTCAGAAGTGTTGTATCGGGAGTTACTCTGTGATTCCCAGCCTTACTTTAGGGATCAGCTCCTGGCCTTGTCTTTGCAGTGTACAGACGTTTTAGTAAAGTGCAACTAAATAAACAATGTGAAGAACTGTCTTCACTGATAGTTACTGAAAGACTGTTGTCACACTGATTCTGAACAATTATCCGACGTGTTGGAGATGTGCCGTAAGACGATGAGAAAGTCTCGGCTCTGGATTTTGAACCCATTTTTCACGTGTGTGTTGGTGTTCTTCCCACAGGTTTCATTCAACTAGACTTTGACGATGGACTTTGATTTTTGGGAATATTGATTCTTGGAACAGGTGTACAAAATGTTTGTTTGAGCCAGGCCATTGGTCTGTACACTCACTGCTCTCCTAAATAGTTTCTCTCTGCAGGCTCTAGTTTTCTGGGGGGGGGTGTTAGCACTTTCAAAAAGTGTACATAATGTCCCTTTTGTTCCTATAACGTCTAACGTAGGGGAACTTTGTATCTATACTACAGTCTTTTCTCAGGGGAACTCTTATGCAATACTCTAGTACATGCCGTCCCTTCTTTTTTTTTTTTGTAAACTAATTTGATTTTGAGCTTAAAGAGAGGGAGATGGACGCATCACAAGTTTGCAACACAGAGAGAGCAGTGGAGAGAAAAATAAACGTTTGCAGGAGTTGGTTGCACATGTGTCTTGGATTAAGTTTGTGTACTATATACATCAGACGTTTCGTGACCAGCACTGCTGAATCTTGTTGACGTTGTTGAAGTTTAAGTTAAGTAAAGATTCCTGAAGCACAAAAGGTCCCTTTTTATGAAACGACTATATGAACTGTCAGTCCTCTTCAGAGAAACCTGCTGAACAAGTAGGAACCTTCTTGTGCATTCTAAGAAGATGAGTAACGTGCAGTTTTATTTCAGCAAGTACAATCAGGTGGAGAGGTTTGAGTCCATTTACAGGACATGAAACCGTGCAGAGAGACTCTGCTCTTTCACTCTGGAGGACTCGGAGAAACACTGGGCTCTTTATTCACATTGTAACATGAGCTGAGAGGGATTCAGCTTTACGCAGGAGGAGCTTTAGAAAACCAGCTGCTTCAGGAAGGTCCAACTAAAAAGTCAGATTAACTGTAAGAGAAAAATAAATACTGAACAGAAAAACACATTACCTGATCGAAAAGTCAAAGGCTTGATGTTACTGTGAAGACAGGACTTCAGTCCTTCAACAAAACAGAACATTCAGAAACGTTACCCACACCGCGTGCGTGCGTGCGTGTGTGTGTCCGTCCACATGGCCTAGATATCTTGTCAGCTGGCTTGAGGTTAGCGTGGAGTACTAAACAAAGAGAGACCTCTCTTTTCAAAGCCTTTCCTCTTGGCTCTGATTTAAAGCAGAGAGTGAAGGACGGAGCGTTTGGTAGAGAGACTCTTCTCGAATAAATTAGTCAAGAGTAACATGAAATGTACATTTAAAAATGCTGGTAGTTTTTTTCAATAGCATTCACTTGATTACAGATACAGAAAAAAGTTAAGACGATGTGTTACTGTTACCACACATCATGTGACAGGACCTCCTTTTAGACAGGTGTTGGACGTTTTATGATGACAAAGCCTTTATTGGTTAATAAGTGACTTGCATCACATCACACAGACATTCCTCTCATCGCTGCAGGCCCATTTTATGATCTCTGTTATGATCTAGTAACACAATAACTTGATGTCGTCGATCTGACATCCGATAGTGTCAGGTGGAGAATGTGTCACTAATACTACAGAGCGAGAGGAAACAGTGTCTGCAGTTTAGCTCACCTCTCAAGACACCTGGCAGTCCTTTTACTTTTATCAGCCAAGGCAATGTCCCGGGACAAAAATAAGAGAAATGCTCAGAGAGGTCTCGGTGGTGGTGGGTGGGGGGGGGTTTCTTGTAATAAGCTGAGATCTTCTTCTTTGTGTGTGTGTGTGTGTGTGTGTGTGTGTGTGTGTGTGTGTGTGTGTGTGTGTGTGTGTGTGTGTGTGTGTGTGTGTGTGTGTGTGTGTGTGTGTGTGTGTGTGTGTGTGTGTGTGTGTGTGTGTGTGTGTGTGTGTGTGTGTGTGTGTGTGTGTGTGTGTGTGTGTGTGTGTGTGTGTGTGTGTGTGTGTGTGCGCTTTGGTAACTTCAGAGTTATATGCTGCCATGCCAGAAAACCCTCATAAAATAGAGTCGATAAGATTTTGACAGGGAAGTAGATTATTTTGAATCCCAGCCTCATGTAGGATTTTTCTGTTGTCTGAATACAGAACGTCTACTTACGTCAGTGTTTCTCCTGTGAGTACAGTGTGCTGTCATTTTATAGTTTATTACATTACCTATGTTTAACACTTAGACTGCATGTGTGACTGCAAATGGCTGAATTTTTCGTCCCGACTTTATCTGAAGTTGAACCGAACATGTTGCTTATATTCTACTTCTCACGTATTATCTTACTTTTGTACTTTTCATCATCTTTAAAAAAGCAAAAAAACCAAACAAAAATCAGTTGAGTTGTTCCTGACCTCGTCGAGCTCTTTGGAGTCGTTAATGGCATGTGTATGTTTACTTTAGGGTGGATAACTTTGGCCTGGGTCTGCTGCTCCAGACTAAGCAGATCAAGAGGATGATCTCTTCGTACGTCGGGGAGAACGCCGAGTTTGAGCGACAGTATCTGACAGGAGAGCTGGAAGTTGAGCTGACGCCGCAGGTTGGTCAGAAAACACACGGAGCACCTGACGCATCATCGTTCCGCACAAATAAGAACAGAAACCTGAAAATGCACATCAGAAAAGCCAAGCTCAAACCAATCATGACTACTTGAAATGGTTTTAAATAATTGATTACATGCAGGTGACATTAGTTTGAGTACTTCTTTTTAATCCGTCACCTTCTCCCTCTCAGGGTACCCTAGCAGAGAGGATCAGGGCAGGCGGTGCTGGGATTCCAGCCTTCTTCACAGCCACCGGCTATGGCACACTGATCCAAGAGGGAGGCTCCCCTATCAAGTACAACAAAGATGGAACCATTGCCATTGCCAGTGAGAAGAGACCGGTGAGGGTGCTGTGATACAATGTCTTGTTGCTGTCGAGCTTGAGATGATCGCAGATAGGCCATTTTTCCCCAGGAGTTTGTTTTGTTGATTTTTCAAGCTGTGATCAAACTTCAGTTCTCTTAAAGTGGTCTGTTTTTTTTTTGTTTTTTTTTCCAAAGCACACTTAAAGGGGACAGGCCACATTGTTCTCCATTTGAGGAAAAAAAAAGACTTGCTGGACTGGTTTGGTGTTAGTGTTGTAGGTGGCACCTACTGTAGATGCTGCATTTATATTTATATGTGCCTAATCTCAATATGCTTTAAAACAGGTCCAAGCATTCAGTGTACCTCACTCCTTGGATTGTGTTGTTATTTTGTACAGGTGCAGGAGTTCAATGGCAGGCACTATATTATGGAAAAGGCCATCACTGGAGACTTTGCACTAATCAAAGCGTGGAAAGCTGACAGGGCTGGAAACATTGTTTTCAGGTAAGTGATGAAATGAGCAAGAGCTGAGCGTGTGTCATTAAACAGGTATGTCAACTGACCCCACATCATTAGTCCAGGCTTGCTCTATGTTGTCAGTGCCCGTATTTATCTGGTAAAGAATCAGCTTCTCCCTGCCTTAAAGCGCATCAGACTTGTTTTTAATCACCATGGTTTTGTTTGCCCAACAGTCGGATCATGTGCAACACCATGTCATACTGTATGATAGACTGAAACAGGAGTTTGAGAAAAGTCAACTGATTTATGTCTTTGTTTGACCTTCAGCTTAAAGGTCGTTGAATCTTTAGGGATGAACTGATTCTTTTTTTTCTTTTTTTTGGATCAGTTTGAATTATTGTCAGTTGTTGGTGTTATTTTTCTGAGTTTAAAACAAACCATACTACTGACACTAGCCTCCATATGTTGAGTCATTCAGACAGAACACTGAGGGGAAAAAAGGTGCAATGTAATTGCACTTCAACAATGTCCGGGGAAGCTGCACAACCAGAAAAATCACAATTAGATGTCAATATTACACTGGTTTGTGGTTGTCCTGGATATGTATAGCTAACCTGACAGAGTGAGAAACAAAGTAAAAGTCTTCAGGTGAATAACTTGCACTCGCCTGATAATTGAAGTTATTAGATGAAGTAAAATGTTTCTCCACAAGAGGGCAGTGTTTTCAAATGAAAGCACATATGAGATTACACAGGGTTCCTGAAACTTCCTGCATTACTTTTTTGTTACCTTACATTTCTTTGAATTTCACTTCGTTTTTCCTCTCTTTCTGTCAGGAAAACAGCCAGGAACTTCAACCAACCCATGTGCAAGGCAGCCAAAACCACAATTGTTGAGGTATGCTTTTCCAAACACACAAATAGTCTTTTTCTCCAAATGATCTTTAAAAGAAAAGTGTTCTTAAAACACACTTGTGCACTTTTTAAAGAGATGCTGACATTCACCTCTTAACAAATATATATATATATATATTTATCCTATCAAGAGAACACTCGAGAGCGCTCTTATGCGTGCAGAAATGTCAGAGCAAAATTAGAGGATATTTTGTTTTTCTTCAAGGTCCAATCTGTAACACATCTACTGATTTAAATCTTAAAATCAGCCAAAATTAAAGAAACATGAAGTTCAGCAGCCAGTATGTGCTCCTCTGAAGTGTTCCGGTCCGGTATGGTCTAGATTCTTTTTGACGAGTGAAGGGAGGCGGTTTTAGGTCACCTCCATCACGACTGTTTTCGACGCCTTTCGATGCCAGGACAACCCTAACCCTAAATCATGTTAACTGCTAATTAATGGAGAAAATAAGGTATAAAAACAAACTATAAGAATTATGATAACATTTGATCTCAACCACTCAAAAGCATTCTCTAGGCTTCAAAGTCATGATGTCCTGTACGAGTGATGACAAGCTATAGAAAACGAGAGGAAGTTGTTTTTATTGTCACTCGAGGTCAGACATAGAAATTGCAGACCGGCATCTCACAGTTGAAAGACTTTTTTATGTTAGTGGGCTGAAAGGACTGGATGAGAGTGAAAACCACCACTATAGTGTTCAGAGTTAAGTGATCTCAGTCTCTATCCGTCTGGGTCAGAAATGCTCTCACAATGCCCTGCCGTCCTTGGTCCGTCTGTGTCATTCTAACTGGTGACCCTCCTGTCCAGCATTTGTCCATCTTAAAATGTGATCGCTTTTATCCTCCTTATGGTTATGTGTACTTGCATGTACTGTAGGTGTGTGTCTGTGTCTCCCTCTCCAGCACGAAAACAACTTCTTCACACCTCTCATATAGTCACCGTTTGATTCAGAGAGCAGACGGGAGAAAAACTGCGTGTGTGAACGCCATAAAACACAGGCACTTTTCTGAAAATAAATCAGTCACAAAAGGGTCCCTCATGAATCTAATGGGGTTCTACAAAGCACATTTTCAATCATCCCACGGTTGCTGGACCAAAGATGCAGTCGACTGTTGATTAGAAATGTCTGGAACTAAATTGGGAGAGTAAATTTCGCCACCAAAGATTGTCTGGAGGCTTCATGGTTGGCTGATCACTAAAACGTGTTTTATAGTGCTACATAACAGAGGTGTTGATGAGTTTTTAGGCAACAGCAGTCTGCACACCTAAAAAGAACAAATCCATTCATTTTGCACACTGCGCGTTCAACGTCAATCAAACTCCAAACCCGTGATGACTATCACAGTTATTCTTCAGGGATAATGAGACTAGACGCTCTGACATCAGTGATGCCTCCAAAAGCTGTGCGTGTGACGTCTGCTGCTGTTGTCATGTTGACTGGAGTGACATGAATAACAATGCTGCTTTGCAAAGAGCGACTTCATGAGATGCATCATTAGCTGGATTTTGTCTTCAACTGTCTGCTTCAACTGGTGTGCAGCCTCCATATTCAGCTCAGGGTGTTTTTTCGATGGTGAGTGGAGAGAATAAAACAAAAGGTAACTGATTGAGGCTGAATTTGGACCGTGGAATAGAAGTGCTTTTTATTTCTTTGATGCTTTTTTGCTTTTTGTTTTTGTGGCATTTCTGCTTGCATACACTTCGCTGTGACATGATTCTTTCAGGTTTACCTGCAATTACAGTTTTTCCGTTGACCAAGAAGACTTGAATTATCCATACCAGCAGCCCACCCAAAGACTGTACCTGGGCGGGCTGCTGTTACCGCCAATGTTATTCTGCACTCTTTTAATAAATCTTAGGCTTCCTGTATAAAGCTACAGCAGTGGCTATTCTGAAGGGCTACAAATAGTCCACAAATACAAGAACCCTTAAAGTCTTGGTGTTTGTTAAAAATATTCAAATGAATGCATTTATCATTGTGTGAAAATGTAGCTGTGAAACAGATCACTACTAAAAGAGATTTTCAATGACACATAAGAGGACATGAGACCAAATCATGATCCTAAAATGGTTCAGAAAACGCACAAATTCCACCTTTATTCATTTGTAATTGACACATGAATTGATCAGGATCAAGGGCAATCTTCGGTTTTAATAAATGAAGCCAAAGTGGAAGTGCACAAGTGAACGATACAGGTTATTTATAGTTAGGCTTGTAGCTGACCCGATTTGCCAGTTGGGCCTGGTGTAGCTTAAAGCATGCCTCAGCTCCAGCTCTCTTTTCTTTTTCTGCTTCTGAGAAGTCCAAAACAAAGGCAATAATTCAGGGTGAGACAGGATGTCCAGCAGGCATCAGAAGAGACATCCAGATCCCTTCTTAATGTCTTGAACTTCTCATGGCATTGAGCAACAGGTAGCTGAAGAAGACAAAGACACATTTTAAGCACACTCAACTCATTGGCATTAAGCATTATAACATTGAAAGATGTATCTGTGCTGTGCATGTACAGTATATGGGGTATTTCTCCTGCTTTTTTTTACCACCTCTCTCCCAATCACATTCCTGAGTAAAGATCGGCTGGAATGATTAGAAAGAGAGGAAGAAGAGATGGCATGAGTTGGCAGCATGGTGAAGATCCCAAGATATCCATAGCTTCTCGCACACACCTCACACACTTCAATTAACACAGGATTAAAGGAGTGATGTACACAAACACACTCTGCAAACTCTCAAGGATTTTAAAATAATTGCTTGACTTTAATTCCCAAACAAGGCCTCGGCGTATTCAGCCTTTTTAATTAAACTCCACACAAATATGTAGCCTTAAGAAATGTTTTTAGAAAAGCCTATTTATTAAAAAAAGCTGACATATCCTCAGTAATTAACGTCACTCAAAACTCATTCAGCAGCCTGACACAAATCATGTAATTTGTGTTCCCTGCCAGGACCAGAACAGGCCGTGTCAAACAACAACAGTGTCAGTTTCCTGCTGCTCTGTGAACATGTAGCGTCCTTTTTCATGTCATGTTCTGACAACAAATATTTCTTTTGGACCCGTGTCGACCACACATCAGGCGCATGCGTCACACTGTCAGGGATTTCATTGTAGAGCGTGCGGCAGTCTCACAAGTCGTCAGACAGGATTTACAAGAAAAAACAAAATAAAAAAACTTCCTTACATCCTTTTTCAGAGTTTTTCTAGCTACTACAGCAAACTGAGAAGTGAACTTGTCTTTGCTATTGTATAGAATAAAGAAAAATCTGTGCTAATGTTCCTTTGGAATCACGTTCATAGGCTGTGTTTTAGTACCTGCCATTCTGTTCTCAATGATTGATCACTTTGCTTTATCGTCCTATCAGACAATTTGTCACATTGTCTCGACCAATGGTTTTTATGGCAGTGCAGGTAAGGCATGAACATTATCTAAGACAAGCCTACTTACTAGTGTCAATAAAGTGATCGGCCCGTATTAAAAAAAACCATTAAGAAGCTTTTAGCTCTGATACTGAAGCAATTACCCCCTCCCTCTGATAATAAATTTGTCTTTAGGAGTCAGTGCACGCTCAGTCATAAATCTGCGGATGTTCTGTCAATATTAACCCTGCTGTCTTGGATCACTGGTTATGGAACAGATGGGGTCTGGTCTTTTTTTAAGCTATTTATTTCACTGACTACTCAGCTCGGAAGCTCAGGCCAGTGTGTGTGATATTAAGTCCCCATAAGGGTCACGTAAACCCCCAAATGTGCACACACAAAAGAATCACTACATAATGGTTTGTTATTTTATTCATCTATTAAAACAATGAAGTGTTTCTCAATGGATTCTGAACATTCTGATGAGCTTTCTGTTGACACACTGCAGAAGCTGGTGCTCATTAGCCTTTTAAAAAAATTTTTTTAGCCAACCCACGCCTTACAAATGGTTGTTTGATTTACCTGTGCTTGAACTCTTCACTTGCCGAATGAGATGGTCCCAGTTCTTTTAAGTATTTGGGGAAATCTGCAAGATTTTTGAGAAAATATTCCAGCCGCAATGTTACTGTTGTTGTTAGAAAAAGCAGATTTAATTATGTATAAATATTTTATAACCCCAAAGTTATATCATTAAGAAGATTAGCAGCAGTTTAAGTGGAATTCTGAGCAACTGCTTCCCCCTTTGTGTGTGTGTGTGTGTGTGTGTGTGTGTGTGTGTGTGTGTGTGTGTGTGTGTGTGTGTGTGTGTGTGTGTGTGTGTGTGTGTGTGTGTGTGTGTGTGTGTGTGTGTGTGTGTGTGTGTGTGTCTGTGTGTCTGTGTGTCTGTGATGCTGCACAGTCCTGAGGGGAAGACAGATGTGTAGATATGTAACCCGGTGACTTCACGTCTGTCACACATTAATGGAAATTCTGGGAAGCAAATTCAAATCATGTCCCAGCAGTGTGTGAGTAACCCTGCAGTTCTCACTGTCCGGATTATTTTTTTTCTTTTCCCTTTTATAATCATGCTAAGCCCTTTTTTCCCTCCATGTGCCATTGTTAAGAGAGTAAACTTTGAAGATAGCGAAAGCTGCTTCATTGCCTCAGGGCAGTGATCACTGGCTTTGTAGTCCCTGTTCTTATTTTGAAGCATTTATCTACTTTTTTTTTTTTCTCAAGCTGAATTTGAACTACAGGAGACAGGAAGAGTGTCGAAGAACGAGATAACACAAAGCACTTTGAGAATTACCAGATCATCACCAGCTTCTGCCACGGTTGCTAGGCAACCAAACTGTGCTATTCAATTGTTGAATGTTCCACAGTATCCAGCTGGTCCAGTTATTCCCTTATCGCAGGTACAGTGAAAGACCCCAGTGCATTGTGGGATACAATGCACCAGAGACTAAATCAAAGTATTGGGCTCTGTTGTTGGACCATCAGTCACAGTAAATAACTCAACTGTATCCTCTCACTGTGGCAGGGCTGTGTAGATGCGTGGGTGTTTGTACGCACACTGAAACAGGCAATCATGCATGCTTGAGTTGAGTGAATGTATGTGTGAGTGTGAGCTGTCCTTTTAACCGGGCTCGGGGCCTGATTGGATATAAACGTACAGGACCTGTCCTGAAGGGATTCAGACGCAGCTTTCAACTTAATTAGGGTTCAAAGCAAAATGGCTACAAAAACCTACTGAAGCTTCGGTTTAAGCCATGAAATGGGTAAGGTGAGTGTTTAAAAATGAGTTAAACGTTTGGCCTTGGAATTATAATAAGATGACCCAGTGAGTCCTTCCGTGGTACATAATGTCCCGTTAGCTCACTACAGGGGTTTTTATTAATCCGTCAGCCACATCGTTTCCTGCTATTCTACAGCACTTATCATGCCTTGTTGAGTTTTCTTGCCTTGCTCATGACTTTTGCCCCAGACTAACGCCATTACTTAAGCTACTGTTGGCAAATAATTATGGATCCTCTCATTTTCCACATCATTTAACCAGCCTAAAGAGGTTAATGAATAGCTGTACTGTGCTTAAGATGTGCATTGAATGACTAAATTACCTTCACCAAGAAGGTGTTGTTTTCACTGCTGATTGTCAGCAGTGTTATTGAGATTTAAACAATAACTTACTTGAGAACTGAGGCCAAACATCAGCATAATAACAGAACATGTTTTCTGTCAATCAGTGGTGATTGCAATGATGGGTGTGTATGGTTTGTGGTGGATGCAAAACAAAGCGAGCGAGAGAGAGAGAGAGAGAGAGAGAGAGAGAGAGAGAGAGAGAGAGAGAGAGAGAGAGAGAGAGAGAGAGAGAGAGAGAGAGAGAGAGAGAGAGAGAGAGAGAGAGAGAGAGAGAGAGAGAGAGAGAGAGAGAGAGAGAGAGAGAGAGAGAGAGAGAGAGAGAGAGAGAGAGAGAGAGAGAGAGAGAGAGAGAGAGAGAGAGAGAGAGAGAGAGGAGACGTGCTGTACATTCAAACATTATGACTGGAGATGTGCACTTCAAAGAACACTTGACTGAGCCTGGGTGGAGCTCTGTATTATCCAAGTGCTCTTCTTGTTTCTGTCTGTATGTTATACAAGCTGTGGGGATTGCAAAAGCATACTGGAGAGAAAAAAAGCCTCAGTGGATTGCAGTAATTGATGGGCGGATATTTGCTTCTTGTTAGTAAAATGTGTTGGGGTTTTTTGCATCCCTATTCAAAGAGCAATTCAAACATGCCCTTTTTCAGTCTGGGCTGGGCTTATTTCTACATGTTTTGTAACCACCGTTCACTTTGGCAGCTTCTGTGCAAATTGCAGTCATTGCAGGGCTTGCTACTCCACAACTACAACAGTTTATCCTATTTCAAATGGGCTGCTGGCCATGAGAGACTTTGGAAAAAAACCGTCTCTTCTTCCCCGGTGATGTGTACTTATTTTCATTCAACTTTGAGTAAAAGTGGCGTTACAATAACACTGGTGACACTGGAATTGTCCTTAAACATGAAACTACAAAGCATTTCATTTATGAATAATCCGCCTTTCCTTTATTAAAGCTCACGTGTAGTAGCCTTGAAAGAAGTACTCTTAATAAAGAGGTAAGCTCATGAATGAACTCGTAACTAGTAAGCCAAGCAGTGTCAATCAATCAATCTTTATTTGTGTAGCGTCAATTCATAACAGGTGTTATCTCGAGACACTTTACAAAAATCAAGTAGAGGAGCTTTCTCTTTGTCTGTTAACATTAACGAAAAAACAGGTAACAAGAGCATGCTCATCGTTATGTTTACAACAAGCAGGTCAAAGAACTTACTTATTGCTATAAGTACAATTTTACAATACATTTCGCCTCAGTACTCTTGAGCTTGTTGAGAGAAATAAAGACCCAGCAAGATTCCTGTGGTGTGAGATCGTTGCCCTGGGCCTTTTTATGTCATCTTCATCTAAAATGGAGAAGTACATCACTTAAAGTTGTCTTGATTAAGTTCATGTGTACTGCTGACATTTACAGATGGAGACGGCGTGCAGAGCAGGTTTGATAATCAGCTGTAGGTCACTATAGAAGAGGGTGAAAAGAGAGACAATAGAAACTGAACATGTGCAGAAACTGAATATTTTAAATAGAAAATGTGCACGTTATACACTCTGACTATTAAGTTCAAAGGTCTGTGCAGACTGCCAATTATTTGAACATTGAAGCACATTGCTTAGCGGCTTATGTGTTCTTTGAAATGTAAACATTATGCTTGGAGTGGAGCTGTCCATGCGCAGTATGCATGTGTCATTTGAAAAAAAATGTATTTTTAGTTTCAGTACTGTTGTCAGGGTTTTGCTCTGGCTGGCTGTCTCTCATATTCTGGATACCATAAAGGCTGTCATAGTCGATGCATTCCTCCACTGAGGGGAAACAGATCGTCCATGTTTTCAGTGTTCTGGGTTACAGGATAAAGCCGGAACTGAGCCCCGAAAGTATCATCCGTGGCCAAGTGCCCACATACACACACACACACACACACACACACACACACACACACACACACTGGGAGAAAGATGGAGAGGCTATAAATACACAGAGTAATGAGAGTGTGGTGTTACCGTCAATCCTCCTGCTCTGTCGCCTGGAGCCACACCGTCTTTCTCCTGACTGTTGCTTCTCTGTACAAGTGGTTTTAATTTGTAGACTGTCCTTTAATGGTCTTATTAAAATTGAAATTAAAGATAGAAATCGAAGCGTATAGACTTTGAATTTGAATAGTAAATTATTATTTTGTTATTTATAAAGTTTTCCCTTCCATTAAGTTATAACAGCTGAGTGTATAGACTGTTATGTAAGACATGGTTGTGCATTAGAGTGACATTTTTACACATTTGAAGGAGAAGTTGAAACGCAGGTAATATGATCATTTGGTTTGAGACAAAAAACTAATCCCCTCCATCAGGCCATGTTTACACTGAACAACTAGATATACCTTATTTATGTTAAAAAAGAAAAGAGCTTTCTCTTAAAGCAAAGTTTGAACTGCTGATTTAAATAAGCACCAGACTACAAAACATTCATGTTTTTCTGTATTAGGTCAAATGTAAAGTGTGTTACTAGTAGTGCTGAAAACCCAGATACAAGCCTGAAGTTTCCTCGACGTTGTATAACAAGCTCCTGATATGCAGCTCAGCTGTTTAAGGCCACTACTAAAGCATCACAAGTGTTCCTTTTTAATCAGGTCTGATCGCACAGACCTCTGCTTCAGTTACACCGTGTTTCAACCAGGATGAACATCAAATAAACTCAAAGTTAAAAGGAAAAAGTTTAGGCGGGTTACTTGGGCGTTTAAAAACACATTGTAACTAGACTTGAGCTCGTACAGAGCTTTTATAGTCTCCTGACTACTCAAAGTAGTTTACACCTCATGTCCCAACTACCCATTCACACACTGATGGCAGAGGTTGATATTTCAAGTGTCCATCAGAAATAATTAATCACATTGAATAAATATACACTGCTGATGAAGCTGCTGACCTTAATGACACATCGGACATGTGGCTGCAGGAGCTCGGGATCAAACCACCAGCCTTCCACTTCAGAGACTCTATTAACTGAGCCACAGCCACCCTGCCTCCTGCAGAACCACCAGAAACAAAGACACGATTGCTCTTACTGTAGGTTCCTGCTCAGCGGTCGCTCAGTCACATTTTTCACTTTTGCACCAACAGAGAGTGTTGAAACGTTTTTTTGATTTGATTTGAAAATCTTTAATTTCCCCGAAGGGCAATTCGGTTTGCAGCAGGAGTCCAACACAGATTAAGACAAAACATCACAATAAAAGCATACAACCGACACAGTATAAAAGCATACAACTGACAGTTCAACAGGATAAGATCAATACTCTAATGCAATTGTCATCACGAATTCATGAAGCCTTCATAAGATCTCATATCTTGTTCAAAAATCTGATGGCAGTTGGGACAAAAGATTTTAGGTATCTGTTTGATTTATCCTTGCATGTAAAAGCATACCTTCTCTTGGAGGGGAGAAGATGAAACTCTGCATAGAGGGGATGAAGAGGGTTAGCCAAGATGACATTTGCCCTCTGAGTGACTCTAAAAACAGAGTCTAAGTCATTGAGACTCATGCCAATAGTTTTTTGGCAGAGTTTGACTATAGTTTTTAACTTATTATTTAAAACACTAAGGTTACCAAACCAACACACCATAGCAAATGTTAAAATTGATTCAATAAAAGAAGTGTAAACAATTTTAAAAGGTTTCTTGTCAACATTAAAAGATCTGAGTTTCCTAAGAAAAAACAGCCTCTGATTTGCCTTTCTACAAGTGGCCTCTGTGTTAAAATCAAATGCCAGTTAATTATCTATGATTGTGCCTAAATACTTATATTGACTAACTACCTCTATGGCTTTACCACTAACAATGGTCTGAGTTGGGACGAGTGGATTCTTGCGAAAGTTAACAATCAAGTCTTTTGTCTTCGCCACGTTAAGTTGCAAATAAGAATCACTGCACCATCTAAAGTAGTCAAGAACAGAACCGTGCCCATTCTCATGTTCCTGCAAAAGGCTCACAATTACAGAATCATCTGCAAATTTGGTGATGTGGCTTGATTCAAATGAACTCTTACAGTCATTTGTGTAGAGCATGAACAGTAGTGGTGACAGGACACACCCCTGAGGTGAGCCTGTGGAACACATCAGGGTTTTAGACAAAACACCATTAACACGAGTTCTCTGCGGTCTTACTGTCAGAAAATCAACAAACCAGCATATGGTTCCAAAGTCAACGCTGGGTATGTTTGAAAGTCTATCAACAAGAACATGAGGTTGCATACAGTTAAAGGCTGAGGAAAAATCAGCATTCCCCTCAAGATGCCGAACAACCAGATTTAGCAGTGTTGCTACAGCGTCATCCACCCCCTTCCTAGGTTGATATGGCTTGATAGTAGTCCCAAGTAGTCTGAGGTCTAATTGTGTGCTATAGGTAGAATATCCAGGTCTTTTTAAACTAAGGTGAGGCCTTCACCTTAGATTTCTAAAACCACAATATTTACGTGCTCAAAATATATTTGGCATGCTTCCAAAATCGAATCATAATGGACACTAATAGCATGCAATCAATATTCTCCATCCTCTCAGTCCATTGTTTTAGTCATTAAGGGTGTAATGAACAAAGTAGAATATACCAACCTTTGGCTCACAAATGACAGAAATATGATGTGAATGTTATATGACAACACAAACACACAACCTGATTTGCTGATTCTGATAAAGACCACATGCTGGCAGCTCCAATGAGGGTCTTCATTAGGAGAGCGTAGAGTTTATGGTTCGAACAGGTTGTCTCTACTCTTACTGTGGCACTGTTTGTTTTTATTTAGACTGTGTAAACATCAGTAGAAAAAAAAATACTTGCAGCATTTTCTATTTCGTAATAGCTGCAGAGGAAGGACTGTACGCAGCATCACCATTGGTGGTTTATTTCAGGAATGTGGTAGCTTGTGTCCAATCAATTTGAGATTAACTCGATTCGACATGTCTCACAGCCTTAAAAAAAAGTACAAACTCGAGAGAAAAAAAAAAAAAAATAACAACAACCCTGCTTCGTGTGTCCCCTGAGGGCACTTTGATTCCCTCTATCCTCGTGCCAGCTCACTTCATGCCTTGCTTAGCTTTCATTGATGTGAAAATCGTTCTACAGATACGGGAATATCAATATGTGCGTCTCATCGTGTGCCTGTTTGCCTGCCTCACACACCTGCTCATTTGTGTGTGTGTGTGTGTTCATTTGTGTGTTTAAATCATTTTATATTTTAATGCTTGATCCGTCCCCGTCTGTTGAACCTCCTGACTGAACTGCATTTGAGCAACAGTGCAGCCAGGACACAGGACCTAGATGAAAGGAACGGAGGCTTTTTTAATGTACGCGGCACATTTAAATTGCATGAGCGTGTCATTGTGTCGTTACTTAGCTTTGGAAGGCTAATTGAAAATTGAATACGGGGTTTGTTTGCATGTGTGCAAGAGAAAAAACAAACGGATATGGAGGAACCCGTCTCTGAGGGAAGAGACTAAATTAGGGATTGATACGGTTAATCGAATTCAAACACTTGAAGTCTTGCATTTCATGCCCTATTGCATATTTGCAGTGACTCTTTCCTCTTCAGTCTTCCCTATTTCATTGCTGCTACTGTTTCATAATGTGATGAGCCTCATCCTGCTTGATGAAGATGTCTATGGAAATCATCACTCTCACAAAAGACACATGCAGCCCCCAGAGAAAGCTGTGGGTGGATGTGTGGGACTGCTGTATCAAATCTCTCGCGTTACCAAACTCATCGTGCATGGCCTCGTTTTTTCGCTGCTGAGCATCAGAGATTTACCAGAACCAAACTACAGGAGAACCAGAAAAAGATTCTTAAATCACGTTACAGTCCTGAGTGGCCCCTTGCGCACCGCAGACCAAAGCCTGCGTATCCATGACAACGCCAAGATGGGATCCACTCTCTGCCATTGACTCCTCTCAGTCAGTGCTGAGTGCTGAGGGAGGACGTCAAGATAAGGAAAGATTCAATTCAATTTGTTCTGAACGGTTGCTTGCCCCTCATGTAAATGGAATAAATAGGTTACACTCTGAGCCACGCAGGAGGGAAGCAGAAACATAAAAAAGCCCATGCTGTCATGGTTAAGACCCCCAGAGATGTAACGATAACTCTGGAGTTCGCTCTCTTTCCCTCACCCCCCCCACCCCTCTTTTTAATTTAATGTCTTTTCAAGTGCTTATCCCTTTTTGAATAATCTTGAAGAAGAAAGAAACTGCACCTCCTCCCTCTTGAAGCCTCTTCTGTTTGAAAAAGGAAAGTCACTTCTTGAAAGAGAGCCTTCTGCAGATCCCTTGAAAGTTCAGCTCGACTCCTTTGGTTGACTTAAGATGCCAGGAATCAAAAGCCTAACGTAAATATGAAATTAACTTGTGAATTGGAGGAGCTGGAGCACTCTGAAAAAGGGCAGCGAGATTAAATGGAGCCATCATGTGCTTTTATAGCAAGTGGAATTGGGAAAATGACTTCTACAAGCAGTTCCTCGTGTCACCCTAAGGATGAGAGTGCAGGTGCGTTCATTCTGGGATATATTTACCCAGCTTCGCTTAAATCAATAGCCATCTCCATCTGTGTCTTGTTAGAGAGATATAACTCTATATGCTGCTCGACTTTGGTGGTGAGCCTCTGTGTGGGAGCCGTGAATATATTTCTTGGTGTTATTTTGAGACCCATGCCTTTCTCCTTTACACCCCGAAAGGACCAAACAACGGTTAAAGAATTACAACCATGAAGGGTTCTTCACTGCCTTATGTGCCACTGTGACTTATTCAGTTACTCACTCTTTATCCCGTCATTGTCATGTAACCAACCAGCCATTTCTCTTGAGTGCTCACTCTTTGACTTAACTGCTTCATGACATACTGTATATTTCATTAACAATTATTAACCATTCTTCTTGTGTTGGTGGATCAGTCTTATTCAATGTCCTTGTGAAGGCCTCTTTTTTTTTTCGGGCTGCTAACAAGATTTTTAACAAACAACCGGCCTCTCTTAATGCAATACCTCCTATCATATTACCAGAGTAGAGTACCTTACATGACATTGGTTAATCACTGCCCAGATTTTCCCAGTTTGTAAAAAATATAAATATCGCCCCAAAAATGTACAACTACAAGCCATACCTTTCTTCATCTAACTTTAACTTCCTTCCCCTGCCGGCAAATGAAGTATTTAGTCCATGCCAGTGGTCAGTGTCTCTAACACTGAGAACTTGAGCTGAAATGTAAACCTTGTAAGAGAGTCCTGAGGCAGAGCTCAAGGATATTACCTGAGGATGAAAAAAAAAGTAGTCAAACATTGCTTTCCACAAGGGGGAGTCCGATGTATTAGCCTTGTTTGACCTTCCTGTTTCAGTTTCACCAAAGTCCCGTCGGCAGCCAAATGTGTCCTCCATGCACCCCTTCTTCTCCCCTCCGCCTTTGATCCCAGGATCAAGCCTGTGCGAGCTGTGCGAGCTGTATCAGATGATCCTCTTCTGTTTACCGTCAGCCAAGCTGGCTTTGGCTGCACACATGGCCTACAGTGCAACCGGTGGCTGAAATATAAATAAATGCAACACTTTCTCCCACAAATATTTACCCTCACTTTCATGTGAACGACATAGTGGAATTTTTTTTTTTTTTTAGACTGTCAGACCATATTTGGAAATATGTGCTTGTGCGTCAGCCTCCCTGCTTTTGGTAGACCTTTTAGAGAGTAAAATCAGAAGGTTTTAAAAAATCCTTTGTTTTCCATAAAATAATCATTCAGTCTTTCTTTTGAGAAATGTCCCAATGTGTTAAAATTGTATCTTAAGATGAGCCTACAGAATAGCAAAATAAATGTGCTGGTCTTTATCAGACAATCTGTTTGATTTCACTCTGGGTGAGCAGATGTTATTTCCTGGTTGTGCAGTTCCATCAGTGGACAGTTTTACTTATCTAAACTTTAATCTCAAGGGTGTGGAGATATTTGTCATGTCAACGTGGAGCTTATCTCCCTTTGTTTCTGTGTAGGTGGAAGAGGTGGTAGATGTTGGGACCTTTGCTGAAGAGGACATCCACATCCCCAGCATCTACGTCCACAGGGTCGTCCAGGGCTCCGACTTCGAGAAAAGGATTGAGGTAAAGAAAAAAAAAAAAAGGAGGCCTTTCACATTTGCACAGATGGAGAGATCGATCCTGAAAGCAATCAAATTGCATTTTTTTCCTGTTTATTCTTGATGGTTTTATACGGGAGAATCTTTTATTCTATATGTTGTATGGATCCTCCCATTCTTTATGGTTTACGTCACTTCAGTGGAGGTAATGTTTTTTTTTTCATAAACAGCTGCTTGTATTGTTATTTTTTTAAGATGAATGATGTGACAATAGAGAGTACGCCCTCTCTGACTAAGCCACTGTAGCTGATTTTCAGAAACACACTTGTGTTGCTTATTCATATGTGTCCTTGAGCTCAGCCAGAAATGGCCTTCAAATATGCTCTCTTTCTTTTCCTTAAATACCTCTGTATTGTTCCAGAAACGCACAGTGAGGAAGAGCCAAGCAGAGAAACCCAAACCAAAGAAGGACTCAGACATTGTCCGTGAACGGATCATTCGCAGGGCTGCTTTGGAGTTTGAGGACGGGATGTACGGTATCCTTTTAAACAAAGTCAAGCAGGCTTCCTATTAAGGTACCAGATGTATATAGATGTGTAAAACGTCATATCACTCGAGTCAAAATCGAATGATGTGGATAACTGTTTCTATACTAAGGCATCCAATTTAATGCAACATAATTGATTTCCATTATTGCTCAAGCCAGTGTTAGGTTTACATTTTTTTTTAGTTTTTGTAAAGGATTAACACTTTTGGACACAACTCATTTAAATAACTGAGATTGTATGTTTTTAAAACATGTGGTATTAGAGCGTCGGTGGCATAGCGGTTGGAGCGCAGGCCCAATGTTTAGAGCCATAAGTCCGGGTTCGACCCTGACCTGTGGCTCCTTTCCAGAAGTTCGCCACTCTCATTTCTCACTCTATCCACTCTATCCTATCTCTAAACTAAAGTATAATAAATCCAACAAAATAGTATTGAAGTATTGAAAATGTTGACAAGCTTACTTAATTTCACAATATCATATCTTAAACTACCAAAAGAAAAAAAAACATACACGTGAAAAGAAAGCTTTTCCAAAAAAAAAAAAAAAAAATGTTTTAGCATCATTTATCTGAACAGGAAAATCATACACACAATCCTTTTTGAAACAGTATTTCACATTCATATTGTTTCGTGTTGACCTTTGCTTTTAGGTTGTATAACACAGATCTGTATTTAATGCTGGTAAATGTAATTCAGCATGACACAAGTGGTACCTTGGAAATGTTACTATTTAAAAATGCCGTGGGTTGAGCCTTGTCCAGATGACAGTTTTTTCGCAGCTTATTTACATAACATTAAAATTGCGATGAGTCAGCAACAAAGATGGATGAATTGGAGGGTTTGTGTTGGTGTTTAGTAAAGTTGCTTTTGACATGATTCTGAATATCTTATTGTCTGGGGATCATTGAATGCATCATGAAAAAGGGTTGTGATGATCTTTAACAAAGAACCAACCAGCCAACCTTGGTATCGGTATCCCCATGCTGGCCAGCAACTTTATAAAACCAGACATCACTGTACACCTTCAAAGTGAAAACGGAATTTTGGGACTGGTAAGATGTCTACAGAGAGCTTGAGATTCCCTTTTAGCTTCCAGTGCTTTGAATTTCATCAAAACAAGCTAACAAGCAGCATGTTTTCATGTTGTTTTTTTGAAGCAGCAGTAAATGCTTTTGAACTAAATTGCTCCGTGCACAGGAAGCTAGATGAATAGTCGTTCATTTGAGTGGCATTATTCCCAGTCAGGGATCGTATTTGTAATGTAATGTTTGTTATGTAACCAGTTGTGGCAGTTTGACACTTTCTCTTCCATTTATTTTTTCTTACCATCATTATTTGAAGGCTGAGACTTCAACAAAGGCCGCTTCTTTGGAACGACTACCCAATCAGTTGTATTGACTAATATATAGACCCCTATGCTAATGAATTATTTGTCAAAGTTTCCTTTAATTGCTATTGCCAGTGCAAAAGAGATTCTGCTCCCTCCTCTCGTGTGCTCTCTGCTCTCCTTTCCTGTCTGCTTATAAGGATTGCTCCCTCTGTTGAACACAGAGAAAATCAATGTCTCATCTAATCAGAAAAAATGTGAATGTGTCTGTCCCCATCTTCAGAGAGCATGACTGGTCAATCTGATTTGATGTGTGAGTGTGTGACTGCCCAGCTGTGTGCATAGTCTTGTTAAAAATCCTCCTTCCTTGACAGGGCCCGTACCCCACTGAAGATGCAGTGGATGCAGACCTGATTAATGCTGGTGAGTGTTATCTCAAAACCTCCCAATAAAACATTTGTGAAAAAAAGTATAGCAGTCTAAAATAAATTTTGACCTATTTTAAAGGTCACATGTTATTCATCCTTTTACTAAAAGTTTACATACGTTTGATGCTCACAATCATCTTTCCTGCCTTTTATCATGCCTGTAAAACTCTCTTTTTCAGCCCTGCTCAGAACAAGCTGTCTGTAGCTTTAAATGCAAATGAGTGTGTGTGTGTGGCCATGCCACTCTCTGGAAGGGGATGTGGTTCTCGCACCACTTCCAGCTCTTTACATTAGAAAAGAAGACTCAAAGGGTAGAACAAACATCTGGTTGTTGGAGTGTCACCCCTCTGGGGGAGGGGTTACTGCCCTTTGTGATGTCATGAAGGGATAACCTTCAAAAAGCCTGTTTGAGCGCACATTTTCTGAAAAGTGGAGCTGGAAAAGGATAGAGAGGGTGGACTTTTCTCAGAATTGGGGGGTTTGTAGACAGACTATATGGACACGTATTAGTGACACTGTGAAGTGCGTTTTCAATATATGCGACATTTGATGCTTTTCAATTATACCATAGGAGGTAATGTGATTCCATCTCAAAGACTTGTGAGCATACGTTAATTTGATTTGCATTGCAATAATAATTTATGGGATCAACTGTGCAATAACATGTCCGCCCTTATGTGTGCATTATAGTGTTCATGCAGTTTATACAGACTTGCATCTTTAAGTTACTTTAACTTTTTTTGTATGCATTTTTTTTTACTTGTTTATAATTTTATCTAATTTAATTTTGACTGTGTTTTTTTCTGCTGTTCTGCTTTGCTGCTGTGACACTGTAAATTCCTCAGTTTGAGAGATAAATAAAGGATTATCCTATCTTATCTTGTCTCAAGAGGGGGATTAACCTGTTGATATTGCTAATGATAGCATTAGCACCTCAGACTCATTAGCACTAAATGGATGCACATTCAATGTCATTGATGCGCTGTTAATTTGACAACTTTAGTGAATTATTTTTGTCAGCTGTCTCAGCATTTGTGAACATTTCATTTCAACAAATAAATCAAATATGCTAACTCTTTGTTCTGCAGGGAAGGAGACCGTCACTGTGCTCCCTGGGGCTGCCTATTTCTCCAGCGATGAGTCATTCGCTATGATCCGAGGGTAAGATCATAACACAAGATCTTTGAAAACGTTTAAGCTAATTATAAGATAGATGTGCCTCATGTTTCTGGTTGCATTGTAACTGCTGGGCTACACGGGGCCCCACGCTTATTAAACCTTAAAAATCATTTTCATGAATCATGTCTAGAAACTTCTGAGTGTGGCTTATTCATAAAACAAGAAAAATGAGGTCGTTGAATGCACAACACATACCGTAGGTGCAAAAACAGCAGACTGGGGAAGACGACAGGCCCGCACACTTAACCATAAAAAGTGTAAAGCTAACAGACAATGTATTTTCCCAATTCAGTTGCTTTTCACTTGCACTGTAAGCCAGCTATGTCCACTGATCCAGACTGTAACATGGGACACACTTGTGATTTGTACTACTGGATATTAAGACATAGTTACTGTCACCAGTAGAACAAGATAGCAGCCATGCCAATACTCCCAAGGTCCCTGCTTCTTATTGATCCACCAGCTGTCTGAGATGGCCCACCCGCACTCCCTGCAGCATCAGTTCTGTTTGTCCACCCAGTGGAAATCCAATAGTGCTCATAAATAAAATGTTCAGTCAGTGGCGGGGGCCAAAAGGAACCATGCCGTTTGTCCGCTGTTTGTGCATGTCTGTGCGTGTCGTTAAAAGTCTAGAGTTATTAATAAAGTAGAAGTAGAAAGTTTTTTGTTTTGTGTGTCGTCCATCTGCTCTGTTTCCATGTAAAACAGAGAAACAGTCTACACTGAGATGCTTATTGTTATACTGAGGAAAGTGGTGCCATAGATTCTTGTTTAAATCTATGCAGAGGCTAACACCCTCATCATCACTCCAGAGGCACTCCTGGCTTTCTGGCTGGTCACTTTGACCTCAACGTTTTGTAGAATCACAGATAAAAAAAAAAACAGCAAATTGATATGCAAGAGACATTTCTAGTGGAGGTTGAAGTTTATTACCATAACAGCTAAATTCATTTTAGGAAAAAACTTAACTCAGAAGGAACATCAGTTTACAAACTATCTGTGTTTGTAAAATGCAGAGGAAAAAAGTCATTCTTATTAGTCCTCTACCAAAGAGAGGTCCTGCAAACATAGCAATAAGACAAGGTGCTGCACTGTACAGAGGCATGAAGATGTGGTGGGCTGGTCTTCCATCAGAAATTACCAGTCGAACCAGTGAAATTGTTTCTAAGAAAAGTTTAAAGACATTTCTAATGGCACAGAGACTCTGTTGAACTGGTGCATAATATTAATGTGATCGTCAATGTAGAATCTGTATATTTACAATCATTACAGGACATGTCCAACACTGCGTTATACTGAATGCATAGATATTATGTATCATATTGTTGACACGAGAAGACCTTTATGATTTGCAATTGGTTCACATTGGTCTTCTCTGCTTTGTACTCTGCCTGTTATAATGTAGTTAGTACTTCTATTTCTGTCTTCTTCTGTTCCGTCTTGGGCTAAATAATTTAATTTGTTTGGTTTTTGATTTAATGTTTGAATGAGATGACCCCGGAAAGAGTAGCTCCTACTTAGCTAGTGGCTAATGGGGATCCAAAATAAATACATAGCCATTACGGAAGGAATTTATCATGAAGAAGAAATGTGTCTTGTGAGTGAGCATCTGGTTTGTCTGAAGTCAGAAGTTTCTCTCTTTTATTTAAAAAAAATCTTTGCTGTGGACTCATGAGTTCATAAGTATAACTGATTCTGAAGTTGACAGCTGTCTTCCTCTGTCGTGTCATCCTCTGCAGCGGTCACGTCAACCTGACGATGCTTGGAGCCATGCAGGTGTCAAAACACGGAGATCTAGCCAACTGGATGATCCCGGTGAGTTTAGAACGGGTGGCACACATCACATCTGTTTTCTGTTTTCCAAGAAGTTTGCGTCTTGCTCTGTCTGCTCTGTATAACACATCACATCACCTGTAGTAGGCACAGAAGACCGTCTCTGAAGAAGTTGTCGATAAACACAAAATAAATTAATGCAACTAACCACTTTTCTTTTTCTAAAGACCAATACTTTTCTCTGCCTTCATCGTTTTCTGTTATTACAATCTCAGAGCCAAAGTCACATCTTAAGTTGGTGATCAGTCAAGTCCCAAAGATTTGGTCAAAGTCATTCGTTCAAGCCAAAGGAAAGCAGCCAAGTGTGTTCACCATTTGCCCACCAATGAAATTGTATTTTTAGTTGATCAGCACAAGATCACCCCCCCACCCCTCACTGTACACATCAACATAAGTAGATATACACTTGCTAAGACACTGCTTTCCCATATTTTCAAAATGTATGTCAAACATTGCCTGCGAAAAGTAGAAAATATCAACTTAAGCGTGACAAACAAATGCATATTTTAAAAAGTCATCATGTTGCATTAAACATTCACATCTTTATGATGTAACTACAATCATAGCTCTAAACTTCTCTCTTTGAGTCTCTTTGAAAGAACAACTCATGTACTGTATACTTCCAGTCCTGCAATCATTTCAATGACCAGTGGGGGCTTGTTTTCTTTGCTGCAGTTCTTCTCCAGTCTAAGGTGCAGCCATGAGACTGCATAAATTAATTTCCCATATTCAGCTTTGATCTATATTTTATGTTGATTGAGGAAACTGGGGGAAAACCTCTCACTCAGGTAGGATGAGTCAAACAAAAGGCGTGTGGTTCTCTTCTTTGCTCAGGAGAAGCAGAGGGTGTCTTTGTTTTAGTGGTTTTGATGTCTGGTGCAGATTCATTGTCAGCCTTTTGTTTACCTTGAAGCCCTCTTACAAAATTCACCATGCTTTGCTGCGACGCCCTTTCTTCCAGCACACCTACGCCCACCTTCATTTTGACTTGGTGAAATTAGAATGGTTGTGGTTTCAGGTGGTTTCAGGTATTTGTTCTCTTCTCTTCTTCTGCGACATTTCTTATCTTTTGCTCAGTAAGATATAATTGTATTCTCTTGATAATTTCACACATGGTTGCTTTTGGCATTTCGTTAATATGAAATGTCTTTGTTAAAGCAGATTGTTCAGCACACAGCCCTGCTGTAAGGGGTGGCCAACACCATGGCTTGATGTTTGAACAGGTCTATTTATCTTAAGCCCACAGTTGTCGGTCTTCCTCTGTGATTACTAAGGTCAAGAGCCTGACTACAATAAGGCAATGACCTCTGTCACATGGCTGCTTTCAATTCAATTCAATTTCAATTTTAACTTTATTTGTGAGGGACAGTGTGCAATAAAAAAACATAAATGTAACTATTTGATGCATTGCACCTTAGGCTAATTTACATCTGCAGCCCCTGACCTTAGCATGACTGGAGTGTACAGTCAAGGTCCAGACAAAGCATTGTCTTCTGGATGCTTCTAATCTATGCAGCCAAGTGGATACAAAGTGTGTGTTGAAGATGTTGACATTCAGAGACCTTGATTTTTTTTTTTTTTTTTTTTTTTTCCCTTGAAAAAACAACCTTGATAATCTAACATTGTTGTTTGAACATAATACGCAGCGTGCACATAATGTACGTTAGCTTTGTGCACATGAATACTGCAAGTGATGGTGAGCTCTCATTAATTTTCTCTTTACCTTTCCAGTTGCACTTGTTTGTCTAGGTGATTGCTAATTAACCAGCCTTTATTAAAGAAGCTGTGTGGCTACTGAAGACCTGCACTGGAGCTATAATTCATTAGTGTGGGGGGGAGCGGTATCTCATTTGGTCATTTAGGTGTTAGGCAGTTCTAAAGCAGCATTTTACAGCAGAATAGGCACACGCACCTCTGCCCCTACCTACGCTTCCATCTTCATTGTTCCTCTCTCATAAAAGGATGGATCAAGAGAATCACATGTCCCACCTTCTCCGACAGTGAAAATTATCCACTATCTATAGATGAGTACGAAGCGTGAAATTGGAAATGTTACGTAGGAGTCGGGCATGCAGTATTCTCAGCGTGATTATGCTGGTTTTGAGCGCCTCTAATATGCAACATGCAGATGAACATTTTCCAGTTGAGGGCTTTGAAATGCTTTTACATCTCCACTCAGCCCGAGTTATCAGGGAGAACAACATTGAGAGATGGGATAATAGAATAAAGCATTGTATTTTGGATTTGGTCCGCTATTTTATTCGTAAGCTTCTGTCGGAGCTTTATGAAGCTGTCATACAAGTAGTAGCAGTCTTGCACCCAGCTGTTCTCAGGAGATACAGATGCTGATGTTTTCCTCCCACATGCGACTCTGCTCAGATTTCAGTAGCAGAGACGCATAAACCTTTCATAAGTCAAAAGGAATATTTTACTTTTATGATTGGATTTTGGCCTCTTTTTTTCGCTTGCCTTGTCAACTGTGAGAACATCAATCAGATCGGCTAAATACAGGAACACTAAACATAATCAGGTTTACATAAGAAATAACTGTATCCGGTCATTTACAACATTTTTGAGAGAATTCAGTGTATAAGTCCAAAGCTACGTGTCATGTATCCAAACCCCGGTATGCTCAGTGTAACAGGCGCTTAGGTGCCACAGTCTACCAGGCTACTGACTGTTAAGTTACTGAGAGTCAAGTGCACATGATTAGTCAAATTAAGGGGCACCTTAAGACACCTATATTCACTTTCCTACAGTATAAGAATTAGAGATGATTGTAAGCACATCATCTGTGAGGAATATAATGTTACAACATCATGGTGCCGTGTCTGCACATTTAATACATGTTTTTAATCTCCTATGTACCCATTCATTTTAGCGCCATTGTACTTCTGAAAGTAGTATCTTTGTGTTTCTAGAACTATTAGGGCTATTTGCTACATTTGAGTTGTTGTTGTTTCAGGTCAAAAACATACAAAAGTCCAACCTTAAAAATAAACATTTTCATTACTCATTATTGGATTGATCCATGTTAGGTGGAGTTTGTTTCTGTAGTAAATGTTCCATGATGAAATCGTGCAACAGACTGGATTATCTTAGAATATATTCGGCCGAGGTCAGACAACGTTTCAGAACACGCATGGTTGACCATCTTTTCATGTTGGCAGTGTTGCTTATATTCTGTTAGAAGACAGCGTACAAATTCCTCTCCATTTGGTTAGACTTCTCGAGGACTAGAAAGAAGACATCAGCTTGACTTGTAAATGTCAGTCATACATTTCTTTAGTCCTACACTCGTTTTTCATTTTCAGCTCACAACATACAATTACCTCCTATCCAAATAACTCTGCTGCTATGAGATGTCTTACAAGCGTATTAAAGCTTCACAGAGTTAAAAGAAGAATTACCCTAAGATAGTTGACAGAATCAAATGATATATCCACAAAATTACCAAGATGAATTAATTTATGTAAATCTGTAGAAAACATCCAGCCCTGGTTACATGACCTACATTGACCTGTATGGTTAGAAGTTCCCATTGAAATATGTTTAAAGACTATTAGTCAATGTTGGGAAATCAAAGTTCTGGTTGTAATTTCATCATCTGCCGAACACTAAAACCAGAAATGTTTTCACTTTGAACACGATTGCTGTTGTCTCCCTGTCACGCCGCGTCTCTCTCTCTGATTCTTGTCATTAGTTGTCGGGGTAACGAAGGCTTGTGGCGGACCGTCGCTATGTTATTAAATGGCGAGTCATTCGTGTCAGACAGCTGAGACTGTCAGAGAATTTGAGGGGGAGAGAAAGGAAGCCAGTTGGTTTGTGGGAACTCTTGGATTGTGAAGGGGGTCATTTTCTGTGCTGTCTGCCACTGAGTGAAAAGTGTACACTTGCAAAACAAATGAGGGGTTTCTGTCGCCATGGCAACAAAAAAAAGAACAAACCAATATGTCTGTAAAGACAAATAAAGCACCAGTCAAAGCTGATTCTTTAAAGCAAGGATAGAATAATTTAGAAGACGAACAGCACACTGTCATAGAAAAGATTATCTTCTGAATCTTCTCATCAGCCCAGTGTAGAGAATGTTTACACTTTCATATACAAAGAATTCACAGACTGAATCACTAAGCGTTTCTCCCTGTTGTGCAGAGAATCATTGTGTGAAAGAATGAGTCCAGTTTTGTAGTCATTCCATTCGTACTCTTATAAAAGCATTTTTAAGTCTTCAAAATAAAAAGCCTTAGCTTTTGGCATCAGCGTTGCTTAGAAAGCCTTGTTGGCGGTGGGAGACTGACTGTGTCATTGTCTTCCACCCTCCTATGTTATGATAGGTGCCATCTCAGCAGAGCTTTGATTTAACTCTAATGTTATGATACTGCCTCCTGCAGGCCCCCCACACTAACCCTCACTTAAGAAGCCATTATATGACTGGATGCTCCATTACATACATCTTCTCTCAACGTCTGTTTAATTAGCATGTGGGTCGGCTACAGTACATCTGCCTCTAGCAAGGATTATCTTCAAAGACATACTTGTACGAAAGGTCAAATAAAAAACAAAAAATGAATGTTTGACTAGGGCTAAAAGAGGACCTGTGGGAACCAGTGCTAGCAGACGTTGACATTACCTGCTCCAATGTGAAGATGTGAAATAAAAAAACTACAAAGCTAACATAAAAGTTCCTTTGAATCCTCACACTAATCCTTTTGGCAAACCTGTAATTAATGAGGTTTTCTGTAATGCACTATGAAAAACAATTGGTAAATTGATGTTTCCCTGGGATTTTATTTGAGCCTCTGAACAATTCTCCTGAAGGTCAAATTAGCACTAAACTCTTTGCCTAAAAGAGCCTTTTCATGTTTCTGTGGTTGCAGCTAATGAAATGTGTCAAGATACAAAGGTTCAGGTCTCCTACTGGCCCCACGGTGCCAAGATTACAGCATGCAAATTGACTTATTCACAGTGAGGAAATTAAAAACCTTTTGGGCTTTCAGTCTGACCTGTAAGGTTAAAATCATCAAAGATGCATTAATTCAATCACTTAATTGCCCACACTGGATTTTTGGTTGTGTAGTATGCAGAGGATTCCTCAAATTAATCCAATTTACAGAAAGTGAAGTCAAGCAGTTTTTTTGGACACAAAGCAACATGCTCTGATGTCTATTATCCATATAACCATCCATTTGAAATAAAAGTGCTCTCTAGGGTTGATGAATGATGAATGTCAAAGGTTTTCAACATGTTCTTTTCTTAAATTTGTCATACATACAAAACAAGTTCTTTGTTCCACCTTGTAATTCTTCTGTATGGTCTTGTCTTCTTGTTTCTTCTATTTCTGTCTTTGGAAGCGTGTGAATCATTGTGTTCGAGAAGTGTGTTTATATGGGCGGCTGTGGCTCAGTTGGAGGAGTCACCTCTTAACTGGAAGGTTGGGGGTTAGATCCCCATCACCTGCAGCCAAATGTCCCATGTGTCCTTGGGCAAGAAATTTAACTAGGTGGCTATGAATTTATATGTAAGGGATTATTTACTTCTGATGAACCCTTTAGAGACCCTGCCATCAGTGTGTGAATGGGTAAGTGTGCTTCGAGTCGTCAGAAGACTCAAAAAGTGCTATATAAGATCAAGTCCGTTTACCATTAACCAAGTCTAACATCGATCATTTTATAGAATATTTTTCTTGTTATTGTTTGAACAGGTTGCACATTCTGCTGCTCTGATCATAGCAACCTAGACAACCACCTGCTAAGCTGTCAATCAGAGGAAAGCAAATAACAATCCTCTCAGCAATTCAGGTCACTGACAACACTCTGTAAGCAGGGGCGCCAATACGTGTCATCAGGTGTTCACACTATTGTTATTATAATGTTATCTAAGTAACAAGGTCATCAGCACAAGTGAGACATTTCACCATGCATGCGCACACGCGCACATACTCAGGATAGAACTGTAGCTTGACTGTCACGAGGATGCTATAAGGCGCTGTAGCTGACTCATTTCATTTGTTGCTTGTACTTTATGTATATTCCTCTAAAGGCTCACTGTCATTTTGATTCTTGTTGACCATAATGAGTTTGGTAGGTTTTTTTTTTTTTTAAGCTGTTCTCTGGTTTTCTTACAGCTACCAACCAGCTGCATGCTTTATGTAAGCAGGTGTTTGGCTCACAGAGCTGGATTTACAGCTGTGTGCGTCTACAGGGCTTTCTTCCTGGGGCACCTGAACACACCACCTAGCGCTCGCATACCTAAAACTGAATCAACATTGTTTGTATGAAAATAGATAGCATTTCTCTTTCTGACCACTGAAGGAATAAAAGATAGTTTAAAGTTTCAGTGGACAGTACTTGAATAAGCGATACAAGCTGTTTTATTTTGGGATGTTTTACGAGCTGTTACAGTGAGCCAGTCTCGAACAGTAGTTTATAAGATGATGAAAGTTAATTAAAAGCAGCCTCTCCTATAACCTCATCCAGTGCTTTTCCTCACTTCCTCTACCCCGCCTTCCTCCTCTCCCAGCCCTCCTTCCGTTCTCTGTTGATATCTTCTCCGCCCAGCTGGCCTCCCTGGAGGCAGACAGCATCCTTATGATGCACCACACTCGGCATATATATCCTCTGGTTATCGAGCACAGAGAAAAACAGGCCCTTCACATGATTGATGAGCAAATGGGATTTTAATTCAGTTACTCAGCCGTCACCCTCTGGCCATATCTGCATGTCAGCCGTCCCCATTTGGAAACCTTCTTTATTGGGAACAATGAGAGACTGGGAGCATATTTTTCAATCGGCCAGCAGTTCTTTTGCATGTTATTTTAAAAGTTGTTTTTTTTCCCCTTAAAAAAATGAAAAATCAAACTCAAAACTTGTAATTTTAAAGAGTATAAACATTTATACTGTAGTATTCACTCCAAAATAGTGGAAAACATTTTAATTGCTCATTATGTGTATAAGGAACATTCAACACCAGTTCTATGTCTCCTCTAAGACAACATGAGGAAAGAAGCAGAAATGTAAAGGAAAAAGTGACCACAAAAGAAGCTGTGGCCCCTGCATTATTGTTAGGAGCCATCGTGTGTATTTGAACCTCAGCTGATTATATTTTGTTATCATTTCTGGTCATTTGCAGTGGGCGTGGTTTTAACATATTTCACCTGTTGAGTTGTGCGGCAGGAGGCCAGATGAATTGAGTGGGTTTGCATATTTTCTGTTGACCGCCATCGAAGTCAGCATCGTCGTCTTTTGGACTTTTAGTTTAGAATTAATTTTCATCTCGTCTCACAGTTGAAAGCATTTCTACTTTGTCTTGGATGGATGGACTTGTCGCTGTGATTAGAAGGAAAACGCCTCTTTCTAAAAATCAAGTCACGGCCACAACCTTCCGGAGTTACAGTCTTAGTCAGTGACACTCCCACTGCACACAAGATGAGATTTTTTTCTACGACTTTTTTGGTCATGATCTCGACTCAGTCTCGATCCCTATATGTCTTGGTCTCGTCTCTTGCTCTCGGAGCTCACTGGTCTCAGGTTTGTCTTGGTCTCGGTTAATGTGGTCTCGACTACAACACTACTGAGAGCATTCGGCAATCTCAGCCACCACAATATTATTGTTAATGCAATGAAACAATTAGTTACAACAATTAGCTAGCCATAGATATCACCTTACTCATTGATGACGATGATGATTATTCCTATAGAGATACAATCTAATTTATTATTATCACTCTCTCTCTCATACACACACACTAATATCTTACCAACATAACTTAATGAAGGCTGATTTTGTTTTGAAAGAATTAACTGCACTGTGCTAATTGTGATTGTCTGTTCTATGTTGTCGTGTAAGTTTTTAGTCTTGAGCTTCGGGTGCAGAATCACCTTTTTATTCTGTCTTCAGTCTCACAATATTTAACTCTGCTTTCAATTTAAGCCATTAGCAGTTAAGCAGGTAAACGGAGACCCGGCAGTTAACCTCTGTTTACACTCTGCTATCTTCTTTTAACATACAACCGTGAAAGCTATTTACTGTAAAGGCTCCACTGAAAGCACCAAGATGGCTTCTGTCATGATACTAAACTCATCTGAATACTGAAGAACTGCATCTTGCTGTGACCTTTAATAGCTTTAGCCATTAAATTCAAAGTCAAAATGCCACTGCCGCCTTGAATTGTATCAAGATTGGTGAGCTCTGACGACTCATGTGCCTTAAGCTTTGGTTCACACAATTACAAAAGCATAATTTCTCCTTCACCTCCACTGGTATCTTTTCGTGCAGGTTTGGAGACAGCTGTCAGTGACATTTCTGCCAGTGGCGTGATACAAAGGCGGCGACTGTAATTTAGTCTGAGAGGCTCACAGCATGAAAAAACTACATTAAAAAAACTGAAGAGCAACATATTTTCACTCCAGAATAAGGCTCGCTACAGTTTTAAGTGGACCTTATTTCTAGCACAATTGTTACTATTCCTGTAGTGTTAGGTTCTGCTGTGCATTGATGATGACATTATGTCTACTACAAACTTGGTATGTTCACTCTCTTATGAAACAAATCGTCATAAGTGCTCCTCAGAATAATGATTTTAAAAACAGTAAAAGGTATATAGGGGGGAGTATATAGTTCACTTGTCTGATGTCAAATTAGCAAGCTTATGTAGTTTTATCTCTCTAATCAAAACAACATTTTACCAGTAGAGAAGATCCTCTTTAATCTCTTCTTCCTTTTCTTTGTCTCATTGTATGGAACTTCTCAGGCTCTGACTTGTAAAGGGTAAAACAAAGACGAACAATGACCTGTATGTCTTTTTTTAAAGGAGGAGGAGTTGTTTGGGAGAGCTAGCTACTCCATACATGACAGGGAAAAAAACATGTTTTAATCATTTCCTTCCAGCCTTCTTAATGAATGTTTTTGTTTACCGTTTGATTGTTTTATTTTTTAAACTTGGTCGTATTTTTTGGGCCATAATTCAGGCAGGTTGGAGTTTCAATGTTTCAGTGGTTCCTCATGTTTTATAGATAGGATGGTTATGAACTTAACCCTTTTTTTTCTCCATCATTTTCATTTATAGGGTAAGATGGTGAAAGGAATGGGAGGAGCCATGGACTTGGTGGCTAGCGCTGGAACCAAGGTGGTGGTCACCATGGAGCACTCGGCTAAGGTCTGTATACTTAAGACAGAGTGTGTGTGTGTGTGTGTGTGTGTGTGTGTGTGTGTGTGTGTGTGCGTGTGCGTGTGCGTGTGTGCGCGCACTTTTAGCATGCAACATGCCCATTACAAATTACCCCTAAAAACCTGTCTCAGGGAAATCAGGACTATTAGACTGGCAATTTTCTTCTCCCATGTTGAACCTTCCCCAGTGCACTTGTATCTGCCTCCACCATAATGACTGTGAGAGTTATGAGTGATTAAGGATAATTCTGTTAATGGATCGCTTAATGCCTCTTTACCAGAGAGCGCCAACTCATCCTGATGAGGTTTTGTGCACAAACCGTCTCCTAATGATTCAGTTTTGGATTATTTAAAATCAGCTCGGGAACAGCTGATTAGTTAGACTCATGCTGCAGCTACAGCTGAATAACCAAACTCGGCTTAATCTGACATTTACTACAGAGAAAAAAACTATTCAAACGAATGGGTTTACTGTTGGGAAAATCCAAACTGCTATGATGCAAGGACAGCGTAACATTCAGCGTTCATAGAAGCATGCTGTTTTGTCCTAATGGGAGCCTGTCTGGCGCCCAGCTATGTTCCAGATGGTGCAGCAGGTGAGCATAAATCTACTGCCCTGAAGCCTGTTTTCATTCACCATGGGGAGGGAGGGGTGTGTGATGTATGATGTGTGTTTCTCAGACAGTGTTGTATGCATTTGGATATGTTCGTTTCTTTAAAGGTGACTGGCTGAGACATGCAGATAATATATATTTCCTTTTGGGCAAAGCTTGGTTATACATCACAAACTGTTTCCCAGGATATGTTTTGTAGAATGTAAGATAAAACACAGCTCCTCAAAACACAATAAGAAGCGACTGATTCCCTGATTTTAACCAACTTCCCTTTTCTCTCAGGGGGGGAAACACAAGATATTGGAAAAATGCATCCTGCCTTTGACAGGGAAGCAGTGTGTGGACCGGATCATCACAGAAAAGGTGTGTTGATCTGTTTTTGAATGTATTTCTCGAGACGGTATGATTGCATTCTGTTATGTGCTCGTACAGTATGTCTCAGCCATTCCTCATTTGAATAGAAGTGGTTGGATAGACGAGACATGCATGAATGGATGGGTGAGCCATTAGTCATAAACTTCCACTGCGTACTAAAAGATGCAGCACAGTCAGAGCCAATGAGTTAGCCATGGCTGTGCAGAATGCATGCCCTGTGAAAAATCCTGGTTTTCAGGAGTATTGAAGGTGTAGTAGTTCTGTATGTTGCAACAGAGTAGCACGGGTAGATGGAAATTGCATTTATTGAATTAACCCTAATTGAATCATTTGATTTGTTTGGAGGCCTGGTATTGATTCTTATGGGGTTTTTTTTTGTTTGTTTGTTTTTTGTTTTTTCTCATAGTGGGGTTTGTGTTTCACATGAATGTATATGATCATACTCCCTCCCACCTGCCTCTTTTTGGGATGGTGCTGGTGGTATAACTGTTTGGGACTCTGGTATAAAGTCAGGTAGAACTTAAACAATGACAGTTTGATGTAATGATGACGCTTGATTTGACTTGTTTATCTATGTGAAAGTTTCACAGAACAGAAAGATTTCAGATTCAGTGGTTGCAGGAGAAATAAGGGGTCTGTATGATTCTAGTGTGGGTCTGTGATTTTTGTGTATACATATCAAATTACCTTGACTTTATTTGATCTAGGTTACCTTGGCAAATTGGGAGCAGGAACCTTTAGGAAGGGTAGATAGAGGTGGGAGAAAAGTGGATTTTTGTAAAAAATAAGATTTTATGTAGATTCTTAACTACTTCACTTTTTTTTAGAGCTGATCAGTCACTTCCTTGCTGAGTGCTAAAGCTAGTTGTTTAACTCAGTAGAATGCCAAAAGGAGCAGCAAGAAATCCAAGCAATCTCACAGATGACTGGAGTAGATCCTGAAATATGTACCCATTAAAAATAGACTTTAAATCAACCATTCCCGTCCCTATAGTAGATGGATAGTTTTAATTAAGTGTTTGAAATACTTGTTTTTACTGAAATGTGAAATTGTCTAAACATCTGTTTTTGAAAGTAGCTGAAGTATTGTTCTCACTTAACTTCAACATTTTGAATCGTAAAATAAGATCAAGAAATTAGACTAAGACCAATAGTAAGACCGTGATAAAAAGATAAGCTTTAATGTTTCACCTAACAATACACAAATCTACAGAGTTAACTGAATTCATCAGTACCAAGAAGTTTCACAGATTTATGTCCATTAAATTCATTTGTAAAAGGTACTTTGCATTGATGCTGCTATCCAATATTGGCGCTATAGACCCCCCTACCACACCCCCTGCCCCCACCACCTTTAGCTTAGACTGTTCCCAGCTACACAGAGACCTCCTGATCTCAATGTAGGACATTTTTACAAACCCTTGAAGCAACTAGCATGCCCTTTTGTAGAGGAAATCGCCTATTGCTGATGCATGTATTATACATGGGGGCATGGAGTAGAAGGTACGATTCCTCATTTTTACAAAACTGGGAGCACTCTTGTAGAAGTGTACAGCTCAATCTCTGTCAAAAAGCTTTTGAAACTAAGCCTGCAGGCAAATCTCTAATGTCTTTATTTAAGCGTGAAGAGCTGTTCTGCTCCGCTTTTGAAATTCAGCAGCAGCAGCAGCCCAAGGTTTGAGATCTGCACGTATGAAGGCAGAATGTAAGCATTTGTAACCATTTTGAATGCAGCCCTCATGTACAAGCAGATGTTGCAGCTCACATGATGAAGGAGGAGAGGGGATTCTGAAGGTGGGCCCTACTTGTGAATGAGAATGATTAATGTGTTGTCATTAACATCCCTCAGCTGTTGTAAATCATTTCAGCAAGCAACATACTCCAAAAGTTGTCAGAAACTGTCAGAACGAGGCAAGGGTAGAATTTTCTTTCAGAAGGGGGAATAAGCAGACAGTAAGCAGAAGTCCAAGGCTGAATAAAATAAAGAAAAGTGAGGATGGAGGAAAGGTCAAAAGAGGAGGTAGACATGCTGACTGGGGGAAAAAAAAGGATGTGGGGAGGCTAGAAAGAAGAAAACCTCCAGAGTGAAGAGCTTTGTTGTGGTGTAGTTTGTGTGTTCTTTGGTTAACACCATGTACGCCTCTGGTGGTTACTCTATTTGGAACCAGCTCATTGAAAACCTGACCTCTCAGGAGCAAAAGTCCTGTGGTGTCGCATGATTGTTTCCCCTTCATTTCCCTCCTGTTCTTTTCGCTCTGCGGTTGTTTGTTGTTTGGTTTTGTATCACATCCTTCGCCCAGCAGAATTCCGTCAATATTTATAAAGGTTAAAGCTCTTTCTACTGACTTGTGAACACAAGTACCACCTCCTCTTTTTACACCATCCTCATTCCTTCCTGCTCTTCCATCTCCTTCTCCATCAATCAGTTATCTCTCCAGTTTGTTTCATTGGGGGGTTTTTTTTGTTTGTTTTTTTTACTTTCTGGGCAATTACTTGAAGCCCTAATTGTTTCTTTTATAACCTCATTCATTTCCTCTCTATCAACATGTACTGTCTTCCTGTTCCTCTTTTCCTCTGAGCTCAGCTTCCCTGCTCCTTTATTCATTCTTTTGGTGTCATGTCTGTTGCTCTGTGAATAATATTTAGAAATGTTTGTTTCCTCTACATGACCTTCAATCTTCACTTTTTCAAACACTGTTCTCATTGCCAATGCTCCTTTGTCAATACCGGCCTCTGTTCGTTGTTTGGAGAGGAATAACAAACCTTTTTAAAAACGCTGACATACGTCTCTCAGCCCCTCCGATGCTGTCAAAATAACTATTGCTGGTTTTAATGTTAGAAGACAAACTTTTGGTTGCCGCAGGCTCTTGCTTCGATAGCTAATAAAAAAATCAATAAACACACAGAAAGCATTTGTATGTTGATGTGTTTTGTTTCCAGAAACACGTCTGGAGTACAGTGATTTGATTTTGTCACTGCAGCAGCTCTTTCTTCTTGAAGTTTCCTAAAATTGTCTGTGATTGGTGTTTTCCTCGCTCGGATAGCCGAGGGCAGCAAAAACACACATCGTATGAGAAACACATTGAGCTCCGTTCAGCGGGAATTTTAGACGACAAGGTAAGTATTGGCTAGACTCCAGAGAGCATGCATGATCATGTTGTGTATCAGTTGAGCTGATTGAGTTTGACCAATAAGAAAACGGAAAGCGTCAGAACAGCATCCGTTTAATGTTTTATAATCTGGATAGAGCAGCAGCATACAGATCAAGAACAGAAGTGATTCAGCATAAAGCCTTCATCAGCTCTGCAGACAGTGATACCATACGGTACATTTTAGTGTCCCCCTTGAGGAAATTGATGTTGGATGTTGGAGAGTGCTGTCAAACATTCAGCTACTTCCACTAGAATCAATAAATAAAAAATGACAGAAAACCACATCCACAGTGAGCAGAAATGCACTTTATAAACAGGAAGTATTAACCACTCCAGATATTTTCACACAAAGGGGGGGGGGGGGGGGGGCTGCTCTTTGGAACTAAAAAAAACAGACCAAAACATGAATATGGACACAGAAAAATATAACAGAAGAGATGAACTCCGATGTAACTATAATAATGCATATGCCCGTGGAAATGTTGGCGCTTCATACAGTCTCTCAGATATAGAATCAGTATGCTCTCAAATCCATAGAAGAAGAAGAGGAAAAGATGTACTTTATTTACCCCGCTAGGGGAAATTCAATTTTGCACTCTGTTGTTAAACATGCTACGCACATACAGCTCAAGGGCACCTCACCAGTTCTCAGCAAGTAAACTGGCACCTCTCTAACTACCAGATCAATTTCCAGATTTGGTACGCACCAGAACTTGAACTAGCGACCCTCCGGTTACCAACCTGCGTCCCTACAGATGAAGCTCCTGCCGATACACAGCTTCAGTCCCAACACATAGGTCGTTGAATCATTACTGACACGTTCCCAGTAGGAGCAGGCTTACTGTACGATCTCTTGACGCCCACTTGTAGCACTGGACCCGGTGCAGCCACACTGTCTGTAGCTACACCCCTCGGGTATAATTAAGCCAGAGATTCATCAGATCTGCAGTCTGCCCTGTTACTCTGTTTCTGTTAGGCAAATGTTAAGAATGATTTTTTCTGTGATTGATGGTAAACGCTGATCAATTAAGGTAGCTGTTAATTTACAGTCTAAATGATGAACCGATCACTTACAGTCATGACTAATATTACATGATGTGGAAGAAGGATAAAAACAGAACACACAGGCTCAATACCACAACTTCAAACAGGTGGATAACACAACAGCTAGACTACATAACACCAGACCCTTTTGTTTATGTGTCCATTAAAACAAGGTATTAAGTGACTTGTGGGCTGTGATAACATCATTATTGTTGTGATCGCTGCGGGAAACTTGGAGGAAGCAGTCGAAAACAAGGACTTCCAAACCCCACAGAAAACAGAGCCTTTAATGAGCTTGAGAATACAGTTGTTTTTTTGGTTTACATCTCTACATAATAAATATATAGTATATTTTCAAAATAAAAGGAGAAACTGGGGCCTTCCAAATTGTCCTCCAAAATGTTCTTTTCATTTCCAAAGATGACGTAAACAAACGCAGCACCCCCTTTCTTCAGTGTTTTCCTGTCTGGTGCTGCGGTGATTTGAGACTGAGGGTGGTAGAAAACCTGTTGCCTCAGGCAGCGTCTCTGCTGCTTCTCCATACGCTTGGACCTTTTATGTACGAGGCTACCATTTCTTGTCTCTTAACCACAGCTGCCTTGTTTACAAGTCTGCTGGCTTGGAGCATTGCCATGGAAATGATGGATTGCTCTACATTTTGGTTCACAACATGAACATTAAGTAAATTGGCTGTAGTGTTTTGCTGCAATGACAAAGATCTGCTTAAAAAAGAAGTCTTTCTGTATGTTCTCCTTTCAACTAATTCAGAGGATTATTTAAGTGTGTGTGTGTGGTGGGGGGGTGCACTCACTCATTTACAAATGAAGCAGAATAACTTGTGAATTATTCAATCATCATAATGGGCCTAGAAAAGTATTATCCATGGCATTTCCGTAATGAAGGCAGCGCCACTGACAGAAATTATAATTGCAGCAACCAAATTGAAACTCCTTTATGGTCCTACTGTGAGTTTTTATCTGAAATGACAAAAAAAAAAAACACTCCTTGTAATTGCTGACATGCGTTGACAGGCTGCTGGACTAGCTGGTGAAGTGTATTTTCATGTCTTCTCTCTATTGTATTCAAATTTGTCTGAAGCAACGAGTGGGCTGATCGATGGCGGCTTTTTTGCTGTTACACAACATTCAGCCCACGTCTCGCCAGACATCACGTGGGTCGGACTAGCAGCTTCTTAGAGACTAACTGGCATCAGTCTGGTTAATGCCGGTGGTGACTCTGAAGACCTAAAAGAAATGGTGACTCAGCAGTTTTACAACAAAAGGCTGCTTTGCAAAACACATTTTTTTCTATATCCAAGTGTGATTGCAGAAACTAGGTCAGTCAGTAGATAATTACTTTATAAATGTACTGACAGAGACTCTTTTGTGTCTTGTGCATTTATAGCTGGGTTGACCAAGCTGTGAGCACCAATTCATATAACACAGATCTGCACTGTGATGTAGCACCTACATTCGCCACCCTCTGGAGCACTTTGACAAATCCTAAATTATCCTTAATCACTAGCGACATGTGTCTCGATTAGGGATGCATTTCAGCTTTTGTGTTGTTCGCAGACGCTATTTCAATGTGACATTCCATCTGTCTTGCTATATTGGAGTGAGATATCTGCCTCCTGCCCCGTCGCTGTGTGTGCGTGGTCCTAATGAGCCGAGAGTCCTGGCGGGCTTCGTCTGCATGTGACGGTGGCTCAGCCTGTCAGTGCCTGCTGAGAGAAGCAACAGGAATCAGCTCAGCTGTGTGTGTGTGTGTGTGTGTGTGCGTGCCTGGCCTGTCTGCACACAGTATTTTCTGCATCGTGTGCATAAATAGATATAATGATATTGACCCAGATTCAGTTTAAAGGCGTATTGTATAAGCTGTTCTGTATGTGAACTTTGCTTATTTGTTATGACAGACACATGTTGAGGAACGAGGCGTCTGTAAACTGCAGATAACAGATTCAGTTCGAAACGTTTACTGATGTCCTTGGCCATCTTCAGCGAGGTTATGATTTGTTTTCTGATGGTGAAAGTAATTAGCTACATTGTTCCAAGACTTCTCTTATAGGGTGACATGCCTTCAAGGCTGTTACTGAAAAATGATGACTCTAAAGTAAGATAATATAAGCCATACTTTATTGTCCCCTCCGCAAAATCTTTCTTGGACCTCGTCCGGCTGCAGTTTACAAACAGTAGAGAACAGAACAGTGAAATAAAGCGTTTTACCTTCTGAACAAAGAGTTGGCAGTGTTGGACATATTAAAGACCAAAGAAAACGAGCCAAAACTAAAATGTGTTTGAGACAAGATGACAACCGCTATAACTCTGAAGTCCCAAACACAGAATGAGCAAACTAATTACTTTGGCCCATAAAAGACAGCTTACAAAGTTCTGCTGCCTGGAGGTACTAAACACACATTCATTAGTGTTTCAGATAGTGTCTTTTGTTTTCTTCCTTTTTGCTGCTTGTAGAAACAGTACATTACTTCTTTTTTAAATCTTTTCTCTTCCTTCTCTCTCCTTCTTAAGGTTTCTTCATCCGTCAGTATAAATAAGTTTATTTCTATGCTTCACAGTGATTTACTACAGAGTTTCCACCTTTCTGTCTCGATGCCTTTGGCTCTTCATTTATAGATAGTAGAGCCCGACCAATTCATCAGCTCGTCGATAATATCGGCCATTATTAGCATATCCAGTGACTATCGGTATCAGCTAATGTAGTTTCAGATATGTTCTGATATTATTCCATTTTAATTACCAGTCAAACGGCATTTAATCTGAGTATAGTTGTATTAGTATTGTCACTCTTTTTCATGCGGTGATGCACACATGCGTAGTTACTTTCCAGTTAAGTGACCATTATATATCTTTTCCACAACTGTTTGTTAACTGCATTTGAGGGATGAACACAATAAATATGTATATCTTTATCTATCTCTAGATCAAGCGCAGATATAAAAAAGATATCGGCTGATATATCGGGAACTGATCGGTATATCGGTATCAGCCTTGAAAATTCCACATGGGTCAGTCCCGAATAGATAGAGTGCACTCAATTTTTAAAGTTTTTTGGGGTGGCAAATATATACTCATCTGTGTGAATTAAATCTGTTCATGTCAGCTTGTAAATGTTTGCATTTTTTTGAACAACTCCTCATAGTACTTGTGCACAAACCCACACATGGACCATGGAAACTCACAGGGTTATTCAGTGGTGGATGTTGTGGCTGAAGAGATGCTTCACCCTCTGTGGCAACTGCTTTTTTTTCTTCTTTTTTTTTTACAGTCAAGTGGTGCAACAATTAAACTATGATTGCCCATTATTGTATAGTGGCCCTGATATTCAAGTGTCATTCTTTGAATTGAAGCCCTGTAACCGATGTGTCACCAATGATTGTAGTGTGTTTTTTTTAACGCCCGTGGAGGACACTGAAGTGGTACTCTGCCCTTCTGCCTGTGGCTGTGATTTATTTGGGGTGTTTTGCTCTTTTAGGTTACTTTGATGATTTAGGCCCCCTCATCCTTGTCCATAACCGCAGTAGTCTTACATCATCGGGTTCAAACCAATCTGTGATTCAAATACTCTCACTATTATGATAGTGTGTCTTATCACCCTCCTCCATCTGTCTCTACTTTAACATCTCATCCTTTTTGTTCTCTCCCTGCCTCCCTCTCGATCTGCCCTGTTTCTGTTCACCAGGCTGTGTTTGATGTGGATAAGACAAAAGGCCTGACACTGATAGAAGTGTGGGAGGGGCTCACTCCCGAGGATATCAAGGCATGCACTGGCACTGATTTTGAGGTAAGCAACTGAACAGTTTGGCCACTGGCGCTGTTTTTGATTTTGAAACTTCAAGTATCTTAACAGTTGTTGTTTTGTTTTGTTTTTTTCTCCTTCCCTTTGGTCTCCCCGTCCTGTAGGTGTCTCCCAACATGAGGCCCATGCAGCAGATCTAGAGGAGGTTTAAAAGGATCTAAGAAGTGTCTGTGGCTCTCATTTCATTTCTCTGTGGTACACAGTCGGGGACTTAGCAGCCTGAGACGGGTCAAATAAGCTAGCATAACACAAGTGCTTGGTTCAGTTTCCTGAAAATCAGCATGCACACATTAGAAAGATTAACAACTCACTTATATTCACTGAACTGTAATCAAATAGACAAAATGCATGACTTTTATATTTTGTAATCTGGTCTGACAAACAAAAGAGAGAACATTACATTGCTGCCTCTGACACCTCTAAGTTATCAACTTTTTTTTGATGTCTGTACAGCTAGGTCTAAATATTTCATCAATGACATGAAACTCTTGTCATATTCTCAATGTGTCGTCCAATATGTAACTTTACTAGTACTATAAAGATAAGGGATTTGAAGGTGAATCATATTTACTGTAAACTGATGTGTTAGTGTACCACACATTAAAGAGCTAAAATGTAATGAAGTGAGATATTTTTAATGAGCGTGCTGTAGTTCAAAACCGCTGAAGAATGTACGATACCTTTTTGTTTCTTTGTTTCTGGAAAATGAGTTGACATGCAGAAATAACATCTTCGTCAAAAAAGTTTTTTTTTAATAATCACCTCTGCCATACTTTCTGTTTGATGTCTTTTCTCTCAGCCTCATAGATGTATGAGTCATGGATCAAACCATGCATTTGAGCCAGGAAACGCAAAGCCTCATCATTTTGCGCTCCAACATTTTCCGTCCCCTTCCTTCTCTTTGTACATAAAATAAAAGACAACCTTGTGTGCTGAGCCGAATCACTGAGACTGTGTTTTTTTTTATCTGTCTCAATCTGATAATTCTGGATAAAAAGCATAGAATCTTTTTCTAAATCAGCTCATGAAGCCACATAATGGTTATAAGTCAATGAGTGCTCTGAAAGTGATGACTTCTGACACTGCACAGGTTGGAGCTTTTTATATATGGATGGTGCTCTTGCATTGACATTCTTGATGTGATTTCTCCACTTGAGTACAGAGGGGGCTGTCATTACCTGGGGGCTGTTGCATCACAGCAGAGCTCGGCTTGTGGGCTTTTAGGTTCAAGGAGATCAACTGGATTGGGTCATCAAGCAGGAAAATGGAAGAAAGTGACAGGGGCTCTTCCCACCGGCTGTTGGTGGAAGTCCAACACACCGCTTGATGCGACAAATTGGAGTTGTACCCTATCAGCCTACATTTATTTAAACCGTTACTTGGGATGTTACTGAAAAGTAAAAAAAGGAATTGTCTAACACCAATGGCTGGCTCTTTCATTGAAAAAAATACAAGCAAACAATGCAACAACTAATTTCTTAGTCATTACAGTTAAAACTGTTTTACTTCATTCCTTCAAAACACATGATTAGTATTTAAGTAAGCTTATCTCACTTGTTAGGGTTAAGAAAAAAAGAAAGGCTTTACTAAAGTCATGACATTTATTGGTAATTGTTCATGCATTCAGTGTGACATCCAATTAGAAACAAAGTGACGATAAACTATAGTGATATCTGATCAATGTCTAACCAAGCATTCTATTTGAAGATCTGTCAATGATTTTTGGTAATGCCAGATGGCCATGTGTCAGTATTGATCGTGTTCACACTGCTTTAATATGATCCAACATTGGCTTTACGTCCACTCATACAGCCCACACCATTGTTACAGGCATTGTAGCTAAAAATCTGTCTTCATCATTGTTGTTGGTGCTCTGTTTATCTCCCTGTCTCTCTTTTTGCATTTCCCACTATCACCTCTGCATGCACCAATGCATGTTTGATATTCCATCCCAAATGCCAAAAAATGTAGTTAGGCCTATTTGTCAGGCAAATGATTAATAGGTGGATGAAATGCTGTTTCTGGTATCTCTATCTGCTACCTCAGTAACCTTTGTCGTATTCAAGGTGGACAGCATGCTGATTTTTACCACAGTGAATGTCTCAATTATTCACTGTCACTGTCATATTGATTTCAGTAAAATTAACTACACGGCGGGGTCCACCTATAGGTCAAACACAGGAGAATTTAAGCAATCATTTTACACAATACTTCAAACTTCAACAGAAAATTATAAGATAATGATCATAGATTAAAAAAATAATAATAATCACTACCATCCTGACCTACGATTTTGGCTTTCGACTCTTGCTACTGTAAACGACCTCAACTGGGCGTATGGAAAGAGCTGTTTAAGTGTGCGTTCATTTTAATTTTTTATAGGCCATTTTTAATTCTCTCGTATATTCCTAAAATCACCACACGTGCAGCCTGCATTTTTCTTACTTTACTGCACAGGGAACATATACAGTCTTTCTGTGTGTGTATATATATATATATATATATATATATATATTATTTTTTATTATTTTTTATTTTTATTTACTATCAATGAAGGTTGCAGGGAAACTAAAACACGTTGTCATTACATTGTGTATTACTGGAAAGATTACCATCAAGTGTTGCCACATTAGAATCGCTTGAATGAGCAGCATTTTCATAATTGAGCTACCCACCGACGTGTGCTGCTCAGGGGGGTGTGGACTGGCTGTTATCAAACTAGTGTATATGTGTGTGGTAAAGAGAGGCGGTTACACATTGCTTGTGAGTGTCTGTGTGTGTGGAAAGAGAGAGAGAGCGCACGCTCCAGGTTGGCGCAGGCACCGGTCCGGGAGAACAGAGCGTTGTGCGCGGCGGCAGCATGGCTTCGTCTCACGGGAGGAACGACATGCGGTTTGCCGACTGGATGGCAAGTTTACCACCGAGCATGCACACCATCCCTCTCACCAACTTGGCTATTCCGGGTAGGTGCTTCATTACGATATCTCTTGGTGATCGGGTGAGGAGCGTGCCCATGTCTGTCTTTACCCACGCGCAATGCATGCATCTGCAGGTGATAAGTAGCTTGCTGTGTTTGAGCGATTTGAGTTTTTACACTTGTTTTTGAACTGCTTTGCAAATGTGTACGTTTTACTTTGCACCCTGTGCATTTCTGCGACTTTAGTTTCGTTGCCCCTCATTGCAACAAAAGGTGAGACCTGTTGCGCAACGTAAGAAGTGCCATGTATTTGAAACTGTTCCATCTTTCTCTAGATTTAGTCCGTTTACTTTAGGTCACAAATACCACCAAGATGATTTCAGGCTTATTCATCTAATATTCTGCACGATCAGAAAACCTAATAAAAGAATAACGTCATATGGAGCTACATCAAAGATCCAGAAATGACAGCTGTACCACGCTGCTCTGTGTAGTGTTAGCCCTTTGGGTTAAGTGTGTTCTTGGGTGGTGGCCACAGAGAGGAAGAGACAAACAGAGAGGGATTTAGTCCCTTCAACCTGATAATGGACTCCTTCTCATAGAAAATGAGCTGTTGGACCTGTAGCCATTCATTGCGCATGTCTCTCTCAACTCCATTCAAATTGGAAAGTGTGGTTGTAAAGCACACCACAGATCTGACTGATGGAATTGCTTATTAGCAGCCAGTTAATTCCATATCTGCTGCCTGGTGATAATCACACCTCCACACAAAGCGCTGTCATTCTTCTTCTTTTTAAATTCCTGTGTATCTAATCCTTTGCGCTCATCCCTCTTTTTTCTTCTTTCCAAATTTTTTCTCTCTCTCTCTCTCTCTCTCTCTCTCTCTCTCTCTCCCCCCTCTCATCCTTTCTCTCTCTCTCTCTCTCTCTCTCTCTCTCTCTCTCTCTCTCTCTCTCTCTTGCTCTCACCACCTAGGATTTGATACCTGGTGTGTTCAGGGTTGGCATGTGCTATGATGGCATTTCAAATGCAGATGGCTTTAAGTTTAGTGTCCAAGACGGCGTATTATCAGCACTGACCATTGCGTGTATGGAAGCCAAGACACATGCCATTCATTACAGGTCTAATCAAAATACCATGACGGACACAAACAGCACGGCATGTATGTTCTGCATGGATCACGTATACATGTGCTTGTTCTCAATGCCAATGCAACATGCTCTGTTCCATTTAATTAGGCATCATTACTTCTCATTGGTCCTGCTCCCTTAAGCACAGCTCAACTGAGTTTATCCTCCATTTGGAAACAGACTCTGTATCCCCTGATTCTCTGCACTTTGCTGTGTCACACCATTGGTAACATAAATAATTGTCATAGATGTCATAATCTGCAGGATTTTAAGAAAACATTTTCAGCACTGATCATGTGTTCTTCTGCAAATGCGCGTATGACTTATTTTTCAAAGTGTGTCCACCTATCACGTTTTTTTTTTTCATTAAAAGCGTTTGCTGAGGGCAGAATTTAACAGGAATAGACAAGGAACTGCATCATGTCCTCAATGGGTTTGGCACTACCACCGAGTTGGAGTTGAACAAGGATAATAACACACTTCATGTTAGATTCTCTGTGGGGCATAACCCTCAACATGCAGCCTCTGTGGCTGTGGTGATTCAGTAATGCTTTTTTGTTTTTCAGGGAGGGAGAAAAGCCGTATCACCAGGCGACAGCTTCATTGATCCAGGCCAAAGTGTTTGGACAATTTGGAGCACTTTAATATTGTCGGGGGGGGGGATGTGATGGCATGGTGCTGTTGTCAAAAACATAAACAGTCCCCACTGAGTCTAAGTTGCCAATATTGCACAGCTGTACTCATTAAAATACATAATGTTGCATATGATTGCCAATTATGTGTTACAGGTTTTATAGTAACAGAGGAGACTTAACTTGTATGATTGTAAATTATGTTCACAGAAGTGTGAAGAAAAAAAAATTACAATCCACAGAACATATTATAGATTCTTTAAAAAGCATTTGTGTTATACAGAAAACAGTCGCTGCATTTCGGAATCTACTTACCTAATGTGCTGTTGCTGTTACCGCTGACTTGGCTCTACCAAGCATGGCATTTTCAAGGTGAAAACAATTTCAGAAAACCACAGCACACATAACAATGTGAATGCTGATCACCTCTGGTGCAAATCCTTGGTCAAAATGATTAAAATTTTGCAGTCCATTTCGATTTGTTAGTTTATTTGTTACTCTTATTGTTTGTGCAAGCGAGGTAGGCAATAAGAACTGATTAAATTTCCCCCACAAAGGGGTTAATAATCCAGAACATATTGCCTCATTTCATCTGATAGATGTGGGCCTGCAAACTGTGAGCACCCAGTGAATCAAAGCAAAAGTATTTACCTGCATATACTGTGCTGTATGTAACGTAGAATTAACTTAATTTACAGGAAACTAAAATTGTTTTCGATTGCAGAGCCTGCAAATAAAGAGAGAACTTTATACATAACATGCAGAGAAATTTCAAAATTAAGAGACACTCTTAGTTCAAGAAAAATTGTGGAAAAACACCATGAAGATACATTAAAGATATGTTCACAGGCAAAAGGATTAGCAATAAAAGACTTGTAATGAAGGATAAACTTTTACTGAATCTTTGGAGGGTAATTTTTAGTTATCCTTGGAGGTATGGATTTGAAAAAGGATTGAAACATTAATCCAAAATATCTAAGGGGCCTTGAAGTGAAGTTAAACGTGTTTTTTACGTCGTCTTTTATTTTTTAAATAAAGGCCTTCAAATCAATTCTTTATGTAATTGAAAGCCAATAAAGGGAAGCCAGTGCAGACGAGAGGATGGTCTCTGATCTTGATGAGTGTTGTTTTTCCATTCATGCTGCAAAAGCTGCAGGCGAGATGAGGTCGACTGACTGACTCCCACAGACAAAAAGCTCCAGTAATCAATAGGGAAACAGATAAAGGCATGTCTCCAGATGCTTGCATGAGAGAAAATGTTCAGATCTACAAGATAGGAAAATCCACCTCTTAGGACGAAATGGCAATTTTGAGAGGTCAAAAAGGGGGAATACATTTGTCTGAGCTACAGACAGACTTTTAGCTTCTTAAATCCTCTAGACATTGTTTTAAAAAATGGCAAATGCATACATGTTGCAGGGATATATCTTTAGTGTTAGCAAAATATGCAATTTAACAAAGCGTTTTTAAAGTTAAATCCTGAGAAACATATTTCCTGAGTAATTAACAGGCTCTAACATAGAGCCCTGTGGTACACCAAAAGCCTTTTACACCAATGTTTTTAAGAGTTGCCTTTTCATGCGTGTCGCACAAGGCAGGAGGTACTCTGTCAGACATTCTCTGAACAAATGCATTCACAATATTAACATGACAGTGAAAAAATAAAATACAGACAAGCAGGAAAGCTCATGAGGAAGCTACCCTACATGTGATTTTAAAGATGCCATCAACGAGGTCTTTTGCTTGCATTACATGCTTTAATAAGTACCTGGCCTGTATACGCATTACTTCAATAAGATAAAACACAGATATTGAAGGCTAACATGCAAGTTTGTATGATCTCTGGTTCAAGTGATTCAGCAAGTTGTGTTTCCTGACATGCTCCTCAAGGCAATGTCAGAGCAGGTTAAAGAATGAAGTGCTTGTGGGAAAGAAGATGGATGCAGAGGTAAACAAAAAGTTTTCATTTCCATCCTTAACCAATCATTCCTGTAGTTAAGAGAGACAAATTGCCGCAGGGTCAAATTCTGAATTTAAAAAAAAGAAACATAGTTGAGAAAACAAACGATTCTTGAGATCGATATTGTCGAGAGCTACCGCTTAGGTCCAACTGAATTAAAATTGTATGATTTTCAGAGTCCAAAGATGCCAATAAATTATTTGTCACCCAGTGGAGAACTGACTCAGAGCTGTTGTGAAACCTAAATGAAATTTGTCCAAAAAAGGAGATGAGCTGTGAAAAGACACCATCGGAAAACAAATAATTCCAAAAACACAGAGGTTATTGAGGACTGTCACATTAAAATTGTGTTTTCTAATCATGAGGCAGCTTGCGACATAGTGAATTGTTAATTTAGGAGTTAACACAAAGTAAGAGTTACTCATTATCCTGTGAATCATAATATTATGCAGCAGCCGAGGCAGTGTGATTAATATGTAAGGATAATACATATTTTCATAAGCATAATCCTGCCAGTCCTCTGCTGGTCAGAAGTACCTTGTTTGTGAAAAAAGAACACGTTCAGACATAACTCAGCTCTCTGTGTCGGCCTAACATGCCTCTTTGACTTCGCGCCGTGCCAACCAATCAAGTTCAGTCGGATGTCTTGTTCCTGTTCTACTCTACAGTGAACAGTGGAATGGGTGAGGTTGTGATAGCGGATTAAAGTTGGAGGTCATACAAGGAGGTGAATTAGAGGAAAGGGTTATCTGTTTCCTTTCCTAAAACCAGTAGGAGACATGGTGGGCTGTTTTTTTTTTCTTCCTGTGGCTATTATTAGATCACCTAGGTGAGTGCTGCAGACTGCCTAGCTGCAGGTTCCTCTGACTGAGGTAGTCAGCAAAGCGAGGTTGCCAGAGGTACTGTGATTCTGTCACAATAAAATCAGACTTTACAGGAATGAGGAATGGCTGTCAGAATTTCAGTGCTTATAAAAATAAATTGGATTTGGAATATTTTTGGTATGATGATTTGGAGACGTCGCTGACAAGAGCATGTGGCTTCAACCTGAATGTATTTATGTTTTTATCAGGCCAAAAAGACGCTGAACTACAAATACAGTTTCGTTAATAATCTGAAATTTTGATTTTCTGAAATTCTAAAGCAACCATTCTTTTGGACAGCAGGAAAGGACAAACTTCAAAGAGTCACAGACACGGAGCCTTGAAATAAACAAAAAAATTAAATCCTTTTTTTTTTAATACAATTTAATATTTAGTGTTCTGTGTTTCAGTGTTTTAAAAAAAACAATTAAACAATTGGTTTAAGCATGGACCAATAGGAATTTTAAGAAGTTGAGTTCTGACTGGTAGTTTCCACACGATCTATGCGTGCTACATTCCATCTGCACCAATTATTGCACCCTTTCTAGTCCTAGTCAATGCATGTGCCTGCAGTGTTACTTCGCTCCAAACACACACCAAACAAATTTTCAATGGCTTGTCCGTGACAGGAAGTCAGACAAGGGAATGCACAGAGCATCGAGTCAATTTCAAAATAAAACGGAATATACAGAATCATTTATCCCATTACTTTAGAGACAATGTTACCTGTTGTTTGTATGATATTGTCATTCAGTTGTGATCTTGTGAACCCATGAGTCCAGCTGCTCTGGCTGCAATCTACCATGATTAGGCTTCTGTGACAGACTAGATAAGAAAATTACAATTTGTTTGATTTCATCTCAGCAGTAGAATTTCTCAGAGGGATAAAAGACCCCAGAAATACGAGATTGCCTTTTGGAAACCAAAGTGTGAGATATTCATGACTCATGGGAGGCATACTTAAAGTCTCCAATAGCTGGCTGTGACTACTTAAGGATTTACTAGAGGTATACAATACAATGAATACAATACTGCAGGAAAAGGAGACGACAATCGTATTAAGTTTAGACGACCTTGCAGTGCGATAAGATCAAATCCATTGCAAAAGAGGCGTCTCCATTTGTGTCAGCTCCGCCGGGGTGGACGACAAGGCCGGCCACGGACTTCTGGCTGTAAATCTTTCAATCAGTCACTTGACTAGTTCATGTGCTGCCACTTAACTCCCTGCAGAAGAAGGATGAATGGTATCAGATGCAAGGATTAAACTCTGGCAGTCGAGCAGGATGTTTTAAGGGCAGGAGCTCAGCCGTCAAATAGATATTAGAAAATCAGAGGGTATGAAAGTGAAATCAAACAAAGGAGGAGGAAATACTTTAGTTGTGTTAGAAACAGAATCCTTCTTAGACACAATGGGAAAAATATGTTATAATCCATTTATAGTTCATTTTAGCTTGATCAGAGTAGTGTTTGACTTGTAGCTGTTTCTTCCTGGTACGTTTACGTTTTTAAAAAAATTACGCCAATTTACATTTTTCTTCTAGCAGATATAACTTAAAGCAAAGTGTGTTATATGATATTATCATTATTAAGTCTTTTGTGAAAACATTAGTGAGATCAACTTAAAGACGTGGCTCAGTATGGATACATTTCTCACAAGGCTTTTACCTCACTGCCGGTGTTCTGTCAAATTGCGCTTCTTTGTCAAAAATGGCAACTGTTGCACAAATCGCTATCTGCTTGTATCCCCAATCAACCAACCCTCCCAAGACACAATGACTTTATATAACATCACTACTTAGTCCATAGGCATTGTAAGAACCTCTGTGAGCATGATTTGACACACTATTACAAAACCTTTGTTCAAGATCTTAGAAGAAGGATATCTCGATAGACGAATCATTTTAAATGTCAATATTAGTAGCACCATTTGCTCTGTACAATAAAGGGAAGCACAATTTGATCATGGATGTGGTGCCTGATGGTGCACTGATCCAACTTTTTGAGCATTCGTCGTTCATTTCTTCTCTGTTCGTCTGGGGTGGTGTCTGAACTTCTCATTTACCTTTTGAATCATTCGCTTCGCAGAAATTGCATGAAGTTGTAGAAGTTGGCAGCATAAAAAGTGTGAAATGCATCCAAATTGATTAGCCTTTATTGTTTACTTCCACCGTGCTGTGTTGGCTCTTACTAGCAAATTTCACAGGCCTACCAGTGCACTGATGACAGTTAAAAAAACAAGAAAACAATTAGCCCAAGCTGAGATATAAGTGGTTTGTGCACAATGCCACTTGAAAATGATGAAAATGTGCAGTGAGGTGGAAGACAAAGAAAGACTGAAGAATAGAGCGCTGTATGAGTGGAGTTATGGAGCAACTCTTCAAAAATGACTATAAAAGCATACATAAGAAGATCCATGCTGGGAGAGTGGGGAGTGAAGAGGCTGGGGAGTGTGAAGCTCATATCTGTCTGTTCAAACCTTCACACTGTCTCTCCTCTCCTTAGCATCCTCAGGTGCTTTTTGAAAGCGTCCCCGGTGAGCATTAAGGATTTTTTATGAACAAAAAGGCGTGACCCATCAGTTGTTTTTCTCTGGAATGGTCTTCTCTCATTCAGCAGAAATGACTCAGTTAACAGAGGTCAATTATCCAAAGTAGCAAATAAAACCTCTATAATGCTCATCCCCCTTATCAGTATGACCGTTAAGTGAATCTCTCTTATCATTGTTTCAGCATGTATCTCTCTCTCTCTCTCTCTCTCTCTCTCTCTCTCTCTCTCTCTCTCTCTCTCTCTCTCTCTCTCTCTCTTTTTTTTTTTTTTACATCTTCCTTTCCCCAGGAGGACGTGAGCTGCTTTGTGTCCTTGTCTAACATGTGACTATGTTGCAGGAAAAAGTTCACATCCTGCACTTAAGATTGGTCTTTGTGTGTCTGACTTTCTGTCATAGCAAAACCAATCAAACAGTATGAGGTCATACAGTTTGGACACATGACAAACAACAGGCGATGGCCCTTTTAATCAGTATGATCAGATGAAACTGAAGAAGAAATACCACATCAGCCTTAAAAATCAAATGATGCACTTTGGATTGAGAGAGAAAGTTTAGTTTGATGTTGTTTTGTCCACAATGAAAGGATTGATGTAGGTTTACTTGAGATAGCATAAGTCAAAGGCTTGCGTGATCGCTGTGTAATTATCCACCCATGCATGATAGCATACCACAGCTAGTCTTAGGGCCTGTATCATTGACTGTGCTTTTTGCACCATTTGCGCCCCCAAAACCTCATTTACAGAGTGCTGACTCGCTAATTGTTGCTAGATCATATAATTGAACTTCTGCTTTCATCTGTAGTGTTAGGTAGTTTGGTTTTAATTGCTCCATACCTTAATATGTTCCTTTACTGAAGGAATATTTCCTAGAAAACTTAAAAACAACAATGTATAGGAAGCAAAAAGCTGATGTCTGAAGTCTTACATATTTTCTGTTTTGATTGGTCGTTGAGGAAAACGTGACATTGATGTGTACATTGTTGTTCCTAAAGAGAACCTTGTTTAACCCAGGGTGAGGCCATTTCTGCGTTCAGGAAGTTGAAAACATTGAACTGAATTGTTTTTTTGTTGAAAGCTTCCAGTAAGGGAAAAAAAAACAGCCTTCGTGGACACAGGACACATTTCACATATGCACACCTGAATATTTTTTTGAAAAATTCAGGCAGACTACTCCTGAAATCTTTCTGAGTTAAAAATTCAAACATGCACCTGATAGCAGGAGCGATCAGGAGCATTTGAAGGTCTTAGGAAGCAAGACATGTAAAGAAGTAAAAATACTATTAAATCCAGGTAAAGTCTGAGTGGAATATTTGACTGTTTGCAGTCACACATGCAGCTTCCTACAAACATTTCTGGAAGTTTTCAGGTGTTTTGTGCAAGTTTGAAAGCACCATTAGATCATACTTTTAAGTATTATTTCTGGGAATCAAACTGCTAAAGAGCTTTCAAACGTTTTGAGTTATTGTTGTGGTTGACGAGAATGAAAGGGAGATGACTCAGATCTAAGACACAATCATTTGCTGAAATTTGCATGGGCGAGAAAATTCATCTTCTGCACGGTTGGAGCTAATTTTCTTCCAATGTAAACCATAATCAATCATTTTTAAAGCTATTTTTTTCTGGAAACTCTCACTGCAGGAACTTATTGATGTTTTACACACATGAGAGAAAGACTCAGTTATGCTGTGAGTAGTTTCTTTCTGCAGTTGCCATCATGCATAGGCTTTTTTCTATTAGAGGTAGTGCTTGTTAGTAATGCACATGCAAGCTTTAATAGATTCCTATGTTGTTTAACATTCACTCCTTCTCTGAAGTTATACTATAGCATGAAACTTCAGGGTTGATTTAGATGTAAGAGCATGCACTTCTTTCCCTTACATATAATGACAGCATTTAAATCAACAGATGCAAAGCTAACACAGGTGCATGTCTCTCGTAGAGCAGAAATTATAGTTCAATGTATGCACAAAACAAATTCAATAGAATTACTGCATGAAAATCATGCCGTGTTTTGCAGTCGAAGACACAAAGAAGAGTCGTTTTCGGCAGCAGCAGCAGGGGCAGCTGTTGCGACTGGTTAAGGTCAAACTGCTACGCACTGACCCCGGTGGTACAGCTCAGCCTGTAGTGATGCTGCTTGCCCAGGGGCTCAGCTGTCTGCCCTGCTTATGGTCATTCTTTGGGCCCACTGCAGAGACCTGGCACTGGAGTATTAGCTGAAGGTCAATCGAGGCCCCTCTGTGTCTGTGTGTGTGTGTGTGTGTGTGTGTGTGTGTGTGTGTGTGTGTGTTTGTGTGTGTGTGTGTGTGTGTGTGTGTGTGCGTGTGCGTGCGTGCGTGCGTGTGCATGCGTGTGTGTAGAGAAGGGAGATTTTTTTGCACAAGAGTGAGGGAAGAACTTGATGACAAGAGGGAGAGAAGAAGAAAGGAGGAGAAATTGATTTTTGTGACAACGGGAGGAGGATACCTGAATTACTGTCACACTAATTAGCTTAACATGTGCGTGCGCGCGCACACACACACACACACACACACACACACTTTAATCTGTGCTCCCCTGAGGGTATGAAATGTGTTTATGATGCTCAAACAACAGGATAAATAGATGGATGGATGGATAGATGGATAAAATGAGCAAAGAGAGGAGCAAAGATTTCATACTTGCATGAAGTTTTGCAGTTAGTTTTTCCATTCACTACTCTTTCATTCACATCTGTTGTATTTGGTGAAGGGTTGGTGGACTTTTCTTTCAAAGCTTCCCTTCAGAATTGCATCAGTGATGCAAAACAACAACTCTAGTAGTAAATCGACACCAGAACGGCACGCCTTTTCCAATTGCATTACCTCCCGGAGGATTTTAGATTTGGACAATGTTAGGTGGGGGTGTTTCTCCTGTAATTGTTCCGTGATGAAATCGGGAGCCAGACTGTGGATTATCCCTGGGTTTATTTGGCGGAGGTCAGAACAAACAGCAACAGGGCACCAATGGAGTAAAGTCTTGCTTATTCACGTTTGCAGGCACAGCCTACAAATTCCTTTCCCAAAGATACGCTTCTACTAGGTTACTGTCACACATCAACATTTCTTCAGCCTCAGAAAACTCACAACCTTTTCAGCTCACAACAAACACATGGCTCCTATCCAAATCTAGATCTGCTGCTTTGAGGTGTTTGACAGGTGTGTATTACAGCTACACTGACCAAAAAGAAGAGTTACCCTATGGGTAGGCAACTTCAACATTTTACATTCACAAAAGTTACCAAGATGAATGAATTCATTAAAATAAATACTAATAGACAATCCCTAAAGATGTGTGCGTGTGTGTGATCTCTGATCTGCTTACACGTCCTCCTGCATACATTTCTTTAACTTCAGTCATATTTTGAAGGAGGTTTGAAGTGTCTTGTCTTTAATGTCCAGTTGAAGTTTTCCCACCTTCGAGCATAAACCTTAGTTTCCCTCTGTTAGAGGTCTATCAAAGTCTGCCTGTAAACCATTTGTCCTATACCGGACATTTACTTGAGATATAAAGTGTGTTTAGTCAAAGCTATAGTTTTTTATTTGAATTTACTTTTCAACCAAAGGCTCTGCAAGATGTCAACAGACCATATTACATATTAATGATCAAATTGAAGTCAACGTGTCTCTGGCTTTATTCCTAAACCAGGACCAACATTATAGATAGCTTCATATGAGTTGTATAAAACAAAAAAAAAGATCTTATCTAAAAGGAACTCCCCATACATTTGTGATGTGAAATAGCAAGAGGAAGAAAAGAAAGCTTTTTTTATCGGGAACCTTTTTCAGAAAATGTGACATTTGATGTAAGGGCTCTTTTCATCATTCTGTTTTTTTTTTCTGTCAGTCAAGAGCTTTGATTGGAATCTCCGATATCACTTAACAAATTCACGACTCTCATAAAGATGTGTTGACAGAAGTGTGTGGTTGTTTTTCTTGAACGGCCGCTGTATATTAAATATCTGCTTTAAATTGCATAAGTTTCCTGTTGTGTTGTTTAAATTGTTTTTGTTTTGTTTGGTTTGTGTTTCATTTGTATGTGAATTCTTATGGCAGCTAAGTTTGACAGGTCTCTGTTGTTAAAGATATCTTTAACCTCACGACCTTGTGATATTGTCAAGTATCTATTTCCAAGGTCAAGAATTAATACCGTTAGAACCCACTTATACTGAACTTTCGTACAAATCAAATGTACACATTTACACTCAGTGAAAAAACTACCCATAGCCCTTATTATATGTGCATATTTGCATTTTCCCTCTTGTAGTAGAGCCTTTAGTTGCTAACAGTAGCTTGAGGTGTACAAAACAGAGATCACCATCTGTCAATGTATCACAGGATTCAGGATTTAAAAAAACATATACACTGAAAGCTATGAAAGTAGAATGTGAAATATTAAGCACAACAGTGCTGCTCTCTGGGAGCTCTGCTCTGCCTGAGAAACACGATGGATGGATGAAACACACACTCACTTCTTTTCAAGTTGCCAGAGTTCATAACTTCAACCCCTGGATGCTTCTGTTTTCTTTATCAGTGTTGTTGCCATGGCACCAGGCTGGCTTCTAGCACTGACCTCACTCTTCCGACTGTGTCCCACCACAGAAATAAAACAGGCAGCGCCCAATACCTGCATGCACACTCATGTTTGTGTTGTGTTTTGTCCTTCAGGTTCCCATGATTCCTTCAGTTTTTACATCGACGAGGCGTCTCCTGTCGGCCCCGAGCAGCCCGAGACTGTACAGAACTTTGTTTCTGTTTTTGGCACGGTGGCTAAGAAGCTAATGAGGAAGTGGTTAGCTACGCAGACGATGAACTTCAACAGCCAGCTTGAGGCCGGGGTCCGCTTCTTTGACCTGCGTATCTCCACCAAGCCCCGAGACCCCGATAACGAGCTGTTCTTCGCCCACGGACTCTTCAGCGCCACGGTCAGCTTGGAGCACTGAATTTGGGTGTTTTTTAATGTGATGAATAATTTGCCATTCATTTGGTTGCTAAGGGATGTTTTGGCATTTGTGTGTATGTGGCAGCTTGTTTATGTGTAATAGCAGTGAGAGCTTAGTCATACAGGATTCTCCATGGATCTAAAGTGCATCACAGTTTTATATTTTATATCATGAGGTGATAAACAGGTATTTTGTATTCATGTGTTTTTCAATTTGTGTTTTTAAGGTCAGAGAAGGTTTGGAGCAGATCAGTAGTTTCCTGTCCGCTCATGCCAGAGAGGTCGTGTTCCTGGACTTTAACCACTTCTACGGCGTGCAGAACCTGCACCATGAAAAACTTGTGGCCATGTTGAAAGAGGTGTTTGGAGAGAAACTCTGCCCGGTCGTCTTCGCTCAAGAGGTACCGTCTGATTCAGATATGTTAAACACTAAACAGGCTGAAGGATTAAGTGGTGTTAAGTGAGCCAGAGGCTGGCCTCAAACACTCATTCCTGATGTTCCCTACCACCTTTGCGACTCTTGATTGTGAGAGGCAAATCACAGGAGCATTTCATTTTGTCTGTATTTAAAAGGATTCTGATAATTATTGTTTTCTCTTTCTGTGTTTTGATCACTTGAGATTCTGAATGATGGTTATTAAATCCATTCTGTGTGCCCTTTTGTTTAAAAGTCAAGTACAAAAGTCCTCCATGCTCAGATTTTCCCCCGTGCTACCACTTATATCATTGTTTTTCATGCTGAAAGCAATTTTTGCCTCTCGCTGTCTAACAAAAAACAACGTTATGATTTGAGCACTGTTACTTCCATGTTCCTCCTTTTGGTGCATCACAACTAAATTGTCAAAAATATTTATCTGCTTAAACTTTTGGAAACTGAGTGTTTTAATATGCAGAATTAAACACTATATAGATCTTCAGTCATATTTTTAACCAAAGGCTGCTGGGAGTGAATCAGAGCGTGCAGGGGTGGTCACTTCAAACAGGTCGGTGAATACTGACATTGTCAAACCTTTTTGGATGCAATAATTGAGTTGTATCTTACAAACAGACATAGTGCTGAGGACGCGACAGCAGAGGGACAGTCAAAATTGCAGAAATACAGTATGTTGGCAATGTATTTTTGTAACTTAGACAGTATGCAGGAGTTTGTTGCAATTTGGGAGAATTAAAATCGAGAAATGACTCAAGGAATTCTATTTTTGTTACACCAACATCGTATGACTTTCAAAATCCTATTGAAGTATAAAAATCTCCACCCTCTCAATCTCCCCCCACCTTGAGGTGAGGGTGTATTAGACGAACCTTGAAGGCATTAGCAACATCAATCACCTTAAAAATTCATCAACCCTTCATCACCTCCCACGTCAGAGTCACTGCTCCCAGACTATAGAGCGACTGCTGCTCACTGAGAATAAAATGTAGAGGAAAGGAAAAGGCCAATAGAGATGGGTGGATTCTGGGAAAAATAATGAACTAGCTCTCATTGATCTATTGAGGGCATCTCGGGTGGTTTTTAAATTTAGAAAAGACAAATGTCAAAGTGGTGTTCTGTTCTCCACTGGTACTATATTCACTTTTTCCACATTGCTTTAACTACATCTCCTCTACTACTCCCTTGTCGCCACTTCAACCTCAGAGCTGTTCAAAGATCAAATTTACCTAGTGCACAACTTTTTCTCCTCCAGCAGAGTTTGGCTTTTTGTAAGGTATAATATTGACCCACTGGAAGCTAATCCTCACCTCAGAGAGAAAATGAAAAGTCTTGTTTTTTCAACTGCTTTTTAACATTTATCATGGATTCTTTAAACAGCTACCAGGGCAGAAGAATTTGGTTTCCAAAGCTTGGATGATTTAGCCACGTTTACACCAAAAATATGAATATGACAGCAGTGCAAGATTCTCATATACATACACTGTTGAAGAATTACAGACTAATCAAAGTAAACAAAGAGACTTCCTTCAGAACAGCATGTATCCTGGTGTAACCACATATTTTGACAGATAAAGGTCTCAGTTAGAGGCCCCTATGCATTTAATGCTGATTAGTTAGCTGATGAAATATATGGCGAAAAGGCAGCAAGACACATCTGTCCAAGACAGACCAATGATGTTGGTATGTGCACAAGTCTTGCATTGGTTTGGCAAAATATTATAAAACGCAAAGACAAATGAGTGATTCTTAACTTGAGTTGCTTTTCTGTTTTGGTTTGGAAATAATTGAAGGTCTATCTCGTATTGACGCTTGTCCTAAATACATTTATTTTTGTTAAAATATTGATTCATTTCACTAATCATACATATTTAAGTTTGTGTTGCTTTTGTTTACTTGAAAAGACATACATTTCCATACATGTAATTAAATAAATAGACAAAGCGGCTTTATAAACAGGGGATGCAATTCATTAGACAATTATTCCTCCTACTTTCTTTCCTCCATCATTCCAATTAACAAAAAGCTTATTGAGTAGATGTCCAGGTACTTTCCAGCTAAATGTTCTCTTGTCCTCCTGCTTCGTTGCTCATATTCCCCCCTCCCCCTCCAGGTGAGTCTCCAGTATCTGTGGGAGAAGGAGTTCCAGGTGCTCGTCTTCTACCATCACCCCATGGCCCTGGACGTGCCCTTCCTGTGGCCGGGCCAGATGATGCCATCTCCCTGGGCCAACACCACTGACCCAGAGAAGCTGGTGCAGTTTCTCCAGGCGTCAGTCACTGATCGCAGGTCTGACATCTTTTACACTGTGGCCACTCTGTTTCATCATGCGGGAACTGAAATGGGACAAAAAAAATTGAAATACTTCTCTATGTTTTTTTGTTGCAGGGTCATTACCCATGTTTAACCTTAAAGCATTAGAAACCCTTCGTCAAATCATGATTGACCATTGTAGAATTGTTTGATTTATGGTCATGATACTTTCATTTTGAGTTCAGAATGTAAGATTTCTTGTTCTTCACTGAGTTCAAAAAGCTATGACCTAAAGATGTTTAGAGGCGGTCAATGCAACAGTTTTTAAATCTTAGTGGATTTGATTGTGAAGATACATCATTAATAAAAACAATCAAATGTTTTACCATCTACAATTTCACACATTTAAATATTGAACTGATTTTTAAAACAAAAGAAAACCAAATTATGTGCATAATTATTTTTTTAACATTACTTTTTTTTCTGTGTGGGCTGATAAAATAATTCCTTCTGAAGTCAAGCGGGGTTTATAAATATACTCTGCTGCAGGTACCATGAGGTTTTTTACATAAATAATAAAGCTCTTAAGCACCAAATGAAGACAAATGGAATATAAAATACTTGAAAGATAAAGAGTCTCAATGCTTGATGTGTCCTCTGCAGGAGGAAGGGGACCTTCTTTGTGTCCCAGGTGGTTCTGACACCAAAGGCCAGCACTGTGATGAAGGGCGTGGCCAGCGGACTGAGAGAGACCATCACAGAAAGGTGTGTGCACCAACAAAGAAATCAGTACAAAAGTTTATATTCATGTGGAGTATAACACTTGGATTGACAAGGATTCAGGGTGAGCACAACTTGTGACAAACAGGAGTAATGAATATATACACAGGCAAAATTACAGCAACATCTCAGGTGACAGAAATGACAGGAATCACCCAAAACACTTGATGGCACACATTTACTGGCGGGTACATCATAAGCAAGTCACATTTGCATTTTGTGATTGAATCCAGATTCATGTTCATTTCTATAGATATCCCCAGGCGTAATATCAACTAGTTGACTCTCTGTATTATTATTATTATTGTTTTTATATTATTAAGATTTTTTTCCCCCCCTGATTTAACCTCAGTTTTGTTTTTCAGCCTTTCTTAATGTCACTCGTTCGGCAAAACAATCAGCAACAAAACAATCAATTTTCCTGCCATGAATAATTCATTTGATGGCTCCTCTATCAGCCGTTCTCACCGGGTGCTTGGTTACTTTGATATATGCAGTCTTTCTTATTCCATCCATTCGTTTTGCCAAACTGCATGTGTGGAAGTCAACAGCGCAGGAAAGCAAAGCATGGGGAAAAGACATTTTGTCACATACAGTAAGAAGCTGGGCGAGGCTTTGCAGCAGTAACACCCTGCCCTGTTGCACAGATCACTTGAACATGACCAGCATCTGTTCAATGTCATCCACACAGCTGGCGTCTGGCTTGCAGATCTCCCATGCTGTGCGAAAGAGATCTTTTATCACAGCGTGCACCCTTTCTGTGTTCAACCAACCAACCATAAGTCATCAGCTTTTTCCAACCCCGTCTATATCTCTCATGACTTTATTTCCACTTCCTGCTTTTTCACTCTTACTTCCACACGTGTGTGTGTGTGTGTGTGTGTGTGTCTGACGTGTGTTTTCTTGCATCCTCCATTCTCAGGGCACTGCCGGGTATGATGCAGTGGATCAGGTCACAGAGACCCGGGGAGAGTGGCATCAACATTATCACAGCTGACTTTGTGGAGCTCGGAGAATTCATCAGTGCGGTCATCACTCTCAACTATCACCTGGACGACGAAGACGATGATGCCCCCTGAGGGACCAAAAGGGGGATGTCAGGGAGCATGGACACCACCAGGAGGTTTGGTGTGCGCTCTCACTCTTTTCTCTTTGGCATTTATTTCATGAAGGGAGCCGCACTGCTCCTTTCATTTTCTTTAGGGCTATAGTGAATTGAGCGATCAAATTGGGAAAGGTGGCTGAGTTAAGAGAAGTTTGGATTTGGAGAAACATTCCAGATGTTTGGTTGGAGCACAACGAGTTATGAGGTTCTCTTTGTTTCCTATTTTGGGGAGATTTTTTCAAAATTAAATCTGTGTGACTTCAACCAATCAAACTGTAGGCCTGTGCAGGTAGCTACCGTTTGTTTGTCTTATTTGGAAAATCCAAGAGAAGTTTATTTGTTCTAGCAATATACATCCCTGGTCAGAATTGACGTTTGTTTCTTTCTGGAAGAAAACAAAAAAACAAGCTGATTGAGTGATTTTTTTAAAGTCATTGTCTTAATTATAAATTTAGACCTGAAAATAATAATTTTATGTTTCATCGGCAGTACTCTCTTAAGTAACAGTCAGTAATTGTCTCTAAAGTCAGGCTTCAACCAAGACATCAGACACCTTTGTATATTATTAAACTTCTGATTCACTCACTGGAAAAAGGCAAGTTGAGTACAGCCTGACCTGCCAAGAAAAAAAATAAACAAATCATGCCATGTGCACTTTATCTTTTTGTGCAGATAAATAAAAAATATTTTTACATTGATTTGATTCGGACAGATGGAAATTGCATCAATGCTACAAGTCATTTGTAATAGCTTGAAATGAAGCGTGACAAATGTATCCGAGAGTGTGGTGGGTGCAGAGTCGTGATAGCTGGGTATAAAAATACAGTACAGCTGGGTGCTGGAGTCTATCCGCTATCTGTGTCTCCTCCGTCGAATACTGGCTCTTATGTGTGCGTCTATAGTTACCACTGCACTGTAGTATATATACATATGAGTCATCTTCAGATGTATCACAGTGTTGTGTCTTTCATAATAAAAGGTGATAAAGTTGCTTTACAGTCGTTTAAAAATCGGTTTTCTTTCAAGTCAGAAAAGACATCATCGTTCTGAGTCAGGATGTGTTGCTGTAACTGCTGTGCTTTGACACATGGGAAATAATACAAGCTCCAGTCATCGCTCATTGGTGTCCACTTTATTTGATGTTTCTAAATGTTTCATAAGTTTCCAGAATCCTGCTAGTGCGATAAATTTACAGTAGTGCACTTTCATGTTGGATGTCTCCAATGCATCTTCTTTTACCCTACAGTGTGCCATTTGAGATGGATACAAACAAATAATTTAATTGTAAGGTTTTTAAACTGTGCGTTAAATAAAACCTCACACTGCTCGAATATCTACATACCTTCATAGATCAGTGTGGTGCTCTCTGCAGAGAACGTAATCTGTAAGGACATCGCTGTCTTGTTTGGTCACGTAAAACCAATTTAGAAAACGTTACTCTTTTCATTCGTGAATGTACGTGTCTTGTGAGTAAATGTGACATTTTTTAAAGTCCTGATCTGGTGACTGAGCATCAGCTGGAAAGATATTTTTTGTACTGTATGCTTTTAATGTAATAATGAGTTCATGTTTTCAAGTTCAAACTGTACTTCATTCACTTCAGTGTGATTTAATGTAAAGTGTTTTATATTGATGAAGGTTTGTACATACTGTAATTGCAAATAGAATAATGCTGATGAATTGTAAATGATTGCAGTCATTGATTACCTTTTTTTCTTGACCTACAGCTTACAGATTGCTTCTTTGTTTTATTTTTTGTGCTGTGGGGCAAAACTGCTCAAATCTTTATGAAACCCAACTAGGTAACTTTAATTTGTGCAGTTGTTACAGTCGTGTCTTTCATTTGATTTGCATTGTTCTAAAAAGCATGGGATAATCTCAGCTTTCAAATGTTTTGACCCTTTAAGACCCGTCTTGAATCTACTTTACTTTAAATGTTGCACTGCTATTACCCCATACAGAACCCACACAAATAAAAGACCAGACAAGAATTGCAAATTGTGTTGTAAAGACTTTTGTGTCTTCCCTGGTCCAAATTGTTGTCATTGCTTTTATGTTCAGATGTAAAAAAAGAGACACTTGCTGTTGTAAAACTCAAAAACTTCTGTTCAAATAAGAGTGAGTCTGTTCTAAGTGGAAAACTGCCAATCAAATAAAGCTTTTATGCCTCAAATGTGACTTCATTATGTGTTATTTCAGCAGCACTTTGTCTTGATAATTGGTTGATAGGGTGCTTGATTTGGTAAATGGTCTTAAGCTTGTATAGTTCTTTTCTAGTCTTCTGACTACTCACACCCACCCACCTTCACACATTGATGGCAGAAGTTGCTAATTTAAAGTTTCTGTCTGAAGTGACTTAACCTATTCATGCACATTCACATGCTACCAACGGAGCAATTTGGAGCACGTTTATTTTATCTTGTTGGTGGGGATCAAACTGGGGATCAAACCCCCAACCTTCCGATTGAGAGACTACAGACTCTGAGCCACATCCACCCCTAAAACAATCCTTACAACATCAACTATTAGCATTATTTGATCCACTCTTCAAAAGGCAACACTCTAAATTCCGACACTTTTACAGCACTAAAGTTCAGCACTAAGGATCGTAAAAGCATCCAGTTTCCAGGGTAATGAGGATGGAGGAGAGTGGGCAGCCGCACTCAGGGTGACTTTCTGAGTCCGTGTTTAGTAACTCAGCATCCTGCAGCCAGGTGTTGCTGGCTGAGTGTCTCTTTGTCTGTGTGTGTGTGTGTGTGTGTGTGTGTGTGTGTGTGTTTTGTGTCAATCTTAATGCAGTAAAAATGTGTTATTCATTGATTTAATCTGTTCTTTTGTCTCGTGACTTATGCCATGTGTACATTCAGGAGTTGTTTGATTAAAACGAGTACTTGAAAAACAAAGAACATTGAGATCAACTCTCATAAAGCAGGGCTATTTGACTCCACACATTCACTGTCACAGGAAATATCATGTCATAAACATGAATAGATACTTCCCTTGCGGCTGCTTAAAGGAACAGCTGTGTTGTGTTGGTAACCAGAGGCCATCTGATTGGATAGACATTGGGGTGCTTTGACTGCTTTGTTTGAACATCACAGTAATGCAGCTGAGGGGAAAGCAAAAAAAGAAAGCAATAATTTATGTCCTTGGATTCACTTGAAACAGTCATTTACTGGAGAAGTGAGAAAATGGAAATGCACAGTGTTATTATTGTGTTGTTATTCATGTGTGAGTGTATGTGTTAGTCCGTCTATCTCTCTCTGTCACGATCACGCAGGCGGACACACAGTGAAGAAGGAGGAGGAGGAGGAAGAGGAGGAAGAGGTGTAGGAGGAAGAGATGGATGATGGAATTCAGACAGCTTAAAGAGGGGCAGCAACTAAGTGCACCGTTTCAGAAAAAAATATACGAGTGTGAGGAGGAGGAAGAGTCATTTCACCAGAAACTCATGATGGCACATGGCATATGACACAATGGAAACTCTGGTACAACAAGCTCAATTTTAATATTCAGAGAGAGAGACATTTAGCAAAAACAACATTAAAGAATACGCTCTTATAAATTAAACAAATGAAGCTGTGATTCACACCAATTAAAAAGCAGTAAAGATTAAAGAAGAGGGAGCGGAGGGAGCCTCAGGGTCACTCTTAGGGTAAGGGTTATAGATAGGGAGGTACAGTCATGGGATGTCACACATTTGGTCTGGTCGGGTAGCTCATTTTGATAGGTATGGCTTATACTGGAAAGTAGGGTAACCAATTCTGACAGGTAGTGTAGCTCAAACTGTCAAAGTTGTTGAATCTGTCAGGCAGGGTTATTGATGAGGTCAGGTACAGTGGCTCATTTTGACTGGCAGGCTAGTTCATTCTGACAGTTAAGATAGCTCAAACTGTCAGGAAGTGTAGCTCAATAAAGTAAGCCCCTACAGCTCACTTTGTTAGGTGTGGTAGCTCATTTTCAACCAGGTGGGAGATTTATCAGATGGAGACAGTTGCTAATTCGCTCATTCTAAAATGTAAGGCAGCTCAAACCTCAGGCAAAGTAATGTAGTCAGTAGAGTAATAAAGTTAAAATGCACTTTTTTTGAGTACAGTTCGCATTTAATATTTGAAATTTTATTTATTATGTATTTCTGTTAAGTATTTCTGATTTTTATCTTAATGAGTTATGTGTATGTTTCCTTTGGGAATTACATTTTTTGCTCTTTGTGGCTTCATACCTCCTGAGTTTCTGTACCATCAAAGTGCAGTTTTGCATTGCTGAGGGAGGAGGGACAGGGAGAGTTTTAAAGTGGCTAAATACATTTCCAGAGAATATATTCCTGTGTAAAGAAGCTGTTTAAATGCATATTGAGTGTCATATAAGAGATACTTTACGACATGCCGTAAATAAGACCTCACGTTCTTGGCCTGTATGCTGTTGCTGCTAGTTCGGAGTTGGAAGTAAAGCCTTGCACTACTCACAAAGATTTGTGTGGACCTTCAAATACTTTACATTGAGCATCAGTAAAGTGCATGTCTGGGGCGGCAGTAACTTGTTAGTTCATGTGTGTGAGAGGCTACAATAGGTCTCTACGATAACAGAGTGTGTGTGTGTGTGTGTGTGTGGGGGGGGGATAAAGGAGATAAGGAACTGGTACTGGGAGATAAGGAGGACAAGAGGAAAGACAAAGCAAATTCTCCCTGTTTATTTGGATGTCACTTAAGTGTCCTTAGATTGCGGTTTGCAACTTCATAAAGCTTTGCACTAACCAAAGTGTGCTACCACAACAATGCAGGCCACAGGAGGTTGCAGCTCAAGCCAAGAACAACTTTGTCCGCTGCTTGCTCTTAATGGTGCTTTTATGGTGTGTACTAATTCATAACTCTTCCTCTGAAAGCAAGCGCAGAAGGGTTGGAGGTGTGTCACTGGAGGAGAGCAGAGGCTTCACAATAGCAGAAGTGTTGCACTTCAATCTGGTGCTCAAGGACGACATCTACTGGATCGAGAAGTTGAAGACATTGTTGAAACATTGGGATGGTAATGAATAAACTCTCCTAGGTGGGACATTACAGTTAGAAGAAGCCTTCATTTTAACCGCTGAACTCTTGAGTCACACTTATCATCACTTTAATACGAAAAACAAACTTCATGAATACGGTTTACGCTTAAATCCGGGAGGAAGTAAACACATAAAATTCATTGACTTTGTCCTTGTGTCTCTGGTGGACCAAATTCTTGGGCAGATGGTGATCAAAGATGACCTCTGAACATCCTGAGCCCAACAGAAGCAGCACTAATGGAGGGCACGGTCTGGTGGCTTATTGTTGAGCCAACTGTTATTCTAGCCTGCAGTGCTGGGACTCTGCTGCTTACTGATGTACAGTAGCTGAGTCATTCAACATTGGCTGCTCATTTGAAGTCATGATCTCAGCCTATTATGCTTTCAATATGCATGAATTGTCTTTTCTTGTTTAACTGTTTATTATTATTTTACAGGGAGAATGCATATTAAAAAATGTGTCTGTAAATATACCAGAGTTACCCAAAAGGCAAATTTTCATCTGTTGTTCCTGGACAGATTTTCAGAGTGGGCTGCCTTTTGATTTTCTAGAATTTGAAGTCAATCAATCAATCAATCAATCAATCAAAGTTTATTTCTATTGAACATTTAAAACAACCTTGGTTGACCAAAGTGCTATACAGGCAGAAAGTGCTATAGTTTAGTTGTGTGATAATTAAAAAGCTACTGAGACTCCTTCTTGTACTGTACGTGAAACACATTGCCCAAAATTGAATAGATCATCAATGCCATAAAGCACACTGCTGGGAGAAAGCTCTTATTCTGATTTGCTTTTCATAGATCAAAGTCAAGACAAATTGTGCTTTGCTCTCAAATGGCTGTGTGACTGAAAAAATCCTCTTGAATAAAATGCCCCCCTTGGGGACCTTCACTTATTTCAGAGAAATTGAGCTAAGATTGTTGGCATGCAGCAAAATTGTGTCTTCTAAATTCCTCTAAGCCTCATTACCACTGCACCAACAGAAACCTTTTATCTTTCTTTGTCTTTTAAAATTGAGCCCTAAGGTAATTGACATTATTAACTTGAAGACAGGAATGAATTGTCTTCTGTGTATTGCTTTTACTTTGATAAATCACTTTATACTAAAACACATTTCATAATTCAAACATTACCATATAAATAAAATAAAATGTGCATAAAAATGTAGACGCATCAGGTGCTCCTCAAGGATAGAGGACAGAGAAGAAGAATAAGTTGAGTCAAAAAGCAGAGGCGCCGCTTGTCAACAGGCAAGGCAAGGATTTGCTCAGTGCCCCAGCTCAGTAGGGGAGGACTCCACCCAAAATGTGCACATTTTGCCACAACAGTTGACAACCTGCCTAGAGAGGCCCCATCTGACAGCACTCACTCTTGTTGATGTGATAGGCGTTGCATATCATTGCTGTGCAAACCAAAGTTTGTCAATGGAAGTGAACAAGGAAAGATGAAAAAAAAGAGGAAGAGGAAGAGGAAGTAATTGTTAGGACACTGCCAGACGTGATGGTGCCCTCAATTGATTTTTGCCTTTGGCCCCACCAGACTCTAGAATTGCCACTGTTGAAATGTGTGGACACATCACTGTCTAATAAAAGTTTTTTATACTGCGTTAGAGGGCCCCAGTCTTTGAGTTTGACAGCAATTTCCTTGCAAAGAACTTTGTAATCTGGACAGTCATTAAATTGTTAGCTATTAAATATAGGGTTCCCTTCTAAACTTCCCGTTTGTGAAGGACTTGCACATTACGGCCACCTGTTGGTATGGCAACAGATAGAACACAATATTATGATCCACAATTAGATGGAGATGTTGAATCTGAATTCAAATATGAGACTCTTGAGAAGAAATGTCTCCCTGCAGTGATACTGTTCTTCATCGTCCCAGATGTCCATTTTTTACCATGTGTACAATCATGAACAACAGCATTTACATTATCATTACGTTTGAACACAGTTTTTTGTAATGCCATAAAAGGGCAACATATTAGAAAACATTAAGTTTGGTTTTAAAGCTTAATAAACTCTCGACCTATCCATGACATTTCTCAGGCTCGAGTCCCATTTATTCAGCATTAAGGAGGAAACAGTTTTTAAATCTCTGTTGCCCTCCAGTGTTGGACAAATTAAATCACATCACAATACACAGATTCACAACTGGTCTGCTTTCAGTTGCTCTCTGTGCAGTTTCCTTTATGCAATCAGTAAATCTCTCCTTGAACAAAAAAAAGATAAAGCAAGTTGGTTTTTTTTAGAGAACTGATACAAAACTTTTTGCTCAGAACTCATTTATTGCACAACAGCGTTTGGCAAGCTAGAGCTTCTTTTCTGGTAAATGTCAGTATTCATCTGAGGTATGTGAGGTTAGGGAGAGTTATGCTTGGCCGTTACGAATGCCCACTGTGCAACATGTCAGGCTGGCTCTACTTAATGAAATGTAGCTATTAACAATATGATTATTACAAATGTGCTATGCTATCTTTGACATGTAACCATATACCTTTCAGAGATAAATATCCCCTTTTTAAAATAGTGCACAGTGCAGGATATAACTTATTTCATTTCTATGACACATAGGGATTAAGTGTCTTTCGGCTGTAGTAAATAGAAGTGTTCCAAGTGTTAAAACAGATTCAGATTGTCGTCCTGAGATGAGGGAAAAATTTGCTCTCAGTTTCAGAATGACCCCGCTGGAAGAGCTTACTGGAAGAAGTTGCTGGCACAGCAACTATATTTTCCTGCCCTCGGTCCAAAGCAGTTACATGACTTCCATGGAATACCTCTTGAAGACTGGTTACTGAACATAAACACATCGTAGTATAAATTAGCAGCCTCTGAGAGCCTTCAGGACTACGCAGCTTGCTGCTCTGCACTCATCATGAAGGTAAGTAGATTTAACTCTCTACACGGCACAGTGTTCTGAGTGAAATATTTTCACTTTTACTTTGTGTCCTAAGGTTACTTGTGAAACCTCTTCTTCACTTTATATTCTGTTCTACATTTCTTTCATTCTTCTTGTATTTTATCACTCTTCTTTTTCATTCTTTTGTCCTGTTCTCTTAACTTCTCCAGCATATTACACAACTCTTTTTGGCAATAGTGCCATGGCTGCTACTTGTGATCACTCACAAAGGGTAAATATATATTTCTTTTCTGTTTCATCCTTAACAGCATTACACTATAGATGGCACTAATGCATTGATTATTCATTCAACTATTTGATTTAAATTTCCCTTTTAAAGATTTTGTGTACAGAGGGTCGATTGCCAGTGGGGGCATTTTGGGGATTGGTCAGAGTGTGATGGCTGCACCAAATTACAGGTAAGGAGAATTAATTGATTCATGTGTCTGCTAAGATAAGGCACACAATGTTAAGTTTTCAAACAAAGAAGTGTATTTATAAATATTTAACCTTTAATATCTCTGTTTGTCTCTGCATTTTTTTTCTTTTTTTTAATAAAGATTGTAAAAGTTCTATCAGCTTGTCTGTGCTCTTCTTTCAAAATGTTTTTGTCACTTTGTGGTTGGTTACAGACCAGAAGTCGAGCCATGGCTGTTTTTGCTCAATTTGGTGGAAATCCCTGTGATGGAGACCGGGCTCAGACCAGGTCATGTGAAACGACAAAAGGCTGCCCCCTTGAGGATGGATGTGGAGACAGGTTTCGCTGTGGATCAGGTGAGTAATTAAACTCAGATATCTAACTCACCTAATCATTAGATATCATCAACCTGCCAGATGAAAATTAGCCTGCATGGCTAAATCTGGCACATTTACATATGTTACTTTGTTGCTCTTGTTTGATTAACGTGTGCTGTCCCTTTAAAATAAAGTAATCTAAAAACAAAAGTCTTAAATGAAATTGCAATCACTGAACGGTCTGTCTGTCTCTTTGACTTTTAGGAAAGTGTGTGAGTCAGTCTTTGTTGTGTAATGGAGATCAAGACTGTGAGGGAGATGGCCTTGACGAACGTGTCTGTGGCATTAAAAAGTACATTGTATGTGGACAGTATGCTCTACCACCCAACACTGACCTCCTCGGACTTGGGTAAGTGAAATATCTTGAAAAGCATAAAGATATGTTCATGTATCCGGTACAAGAACACAAAAACAATACCCATTTTCTTACTAATGGGCACTTTATTCTTCTGAAGGTATGACATGGTGACAGCAAAATGGAGGGCCAGCGTAATTAACACCAACAGCTTTGGGGGCCAATGTCGTAGCATGTATAGTGGGGTCCACAAAGCTATCTACAGACTGCCTCTCAGTACTATCAAATACTCCTTTGTGGTAGGTGTAGAAACACCAGATGTTTCTCTTCAGTTATGTACAGACAACATACACTGATTATGACTTTTATAATGTTTATAAACCAAAAAACATATAAAACAAGTGAATTTAGCTCCTTGTTTCATTAGTTTTGCTCCAGTACTTAAACTACATCCTCTCCAAAAGCCAACAGGAGACAACTCCAAGCAACAGAAATCAGATGAGACAACAAGAAACTTATTTATACATGCTCATTTTATTTCAGCTTACTGAAATAAAACACAGTTTCTGCTTTTCTGTAGAACATATTTTAATGTTAATTTAGAATATATAATGGTCAGAAACCTCCGATTGAAACATTGCAGTTCCTTCAGTGTCCATTTGAGACTGGCTTCAAAGCCTTTTTTTTTATTTTACAAGCTGTTTTTTAGGGGGCCATTTCTTGGATAGGACAGTTGAAGATTGACAGGAAGTGTTGGAGAGAGTGTGTGTGTGTGTGTGTGTGTGTGGAGGGGGGGGGGGGGGACTGTTAACCAGGATAGTAATTAAATAATACTCATCCTCCCTGTAGTAAGATAGGAAAAAATCTAAGACGGCCCCAGCAAAAATTCAAAAAGCATTAATGTTACCTCAGTACTGAACCCTTTGTAATTAAGAATCAATGCATTCGAATGTATTAACTTTTCAATATGTGCTTCTTCAGGTTAATGTTCAGAATGACTTCAGCGACGAGATGTACGCCAGTAAATGGCACTACGCAAAGGACATTGTCAACAGAGAAACAGTGTCGGGGACCACTAAAGGATATAACAACTATGATTTTCACCAAACAGATGACAGGACTCAGGTGAGACTCCACGTTGTCTCTGTATCTTGTTAAGCAAATCAAACAATCACAATCCAACCATAAATTTGTTTTACTTGTCTCCTTACAGACCCGCAAGCTTCTGGTTTTAAAGAACGACATCGAGGTCGCTCAGTTCCAAAGTAACTCTCCTCAGTACCTCGTGATATCGGAGGAGTTTTGGAAGGCGCTGGCCAAACTCCCGTCCGTTTATGACTACGCTGCCTACAGGAAAGTTCTGGAGAGGTTTGGAACACACTACCTGTCTGAGGGAAGCCTGGGAGGCTCCTTCAAAGTCATCGCCAGCTTTAATGAAGAAACTGAACAACAGATCAGTGAGGGTTTAAAAATAATAAGTCACCTCATTACTCTCCTCAAAACAACTGCTCTTTCACACATGCACTAAACTCCTGAAAATGTTAGCTTCAAAATGTTAACATTGATATTTGAATTAAAGTATAGTTTTAAACATAAGGTTGATAACTGTCAGTGCTGTTAACTGTTTAACATTGTTTTCTGTCTTTTCCTCTCAACTTTCCCTTGTTTGTCAGTCAGTGAAAGTCAACAGTATGATGAATGTGAAAGAACCAAACGTTGGTTTTTAATATTCCCCATCACATCGGTGAAATGCAAGAGTGGTCAAAGACAACACTCCTTTTCAACTTTCGGTAATTTTTGGACGTTAACAAACATTTTAAAACTTCAATAAAGTATCTATCTATCTATTTATCTATCTTTAAATGTTTGAGGTTCTACCATTCATTAACTCTGAAATCTTTTTTTTTTTTTTTTTTAAAGATAGAAGGACCAATGAAGTGAATAAAGTGGATGTGAACGGTGGAGGCGTCGAACATATCGCAGCACTGAAGAGACTGCATCTGAATGATCCCAACAAGAACTGGGAAATGTACTCGAACTGGGCGGATTCTGTTCAATCGTTTCCAAAGGTCATCAAACAAAAGGTGCGGGACAGTAAAATAGGATCTTTAACTGTAAATGGACTAGTTAAATTTGCATGCCAGTGTCTCATCTTATCAAACAACACAGCTTTTCATACCTTTTGAATTCTCTCTCTTTTTAACACGTGCCTCTGCAGCTGCGTGCTCTGTCAGAGCTGGTGAAGGAGGTTCAGTGTGCCGGTGTGAAGAAGCTTTACCTTCGCAGGGCCATAGAGCAGTACCTCGCTGAGAGCGACCCCTGCCACTGCCGGCCCTGCAGCAACAATGGCCTGACTGTTATGGATCGAGATGAATGCAAATGCATCTGTAAGCCTGGGACATCAGGACTGGCCTGTGAGGAAGGAACAGAGGCAGAGGGTCAGCAGGGTGGGTGTTACACTTCAGAACAGTTCTTCACTAAATCAGTTATTTTATTTGGAAATGGTGGTTTGGTTGTTCAAAGGTTCCTTGATAAGATTGATGATGATTGATGATGTAGAGAAGCCCTAAGAGGACATAAAATTATACATTTTGTTTTACTCTATGTGAGAAAAATAAAACGGTGTTTTCGGTTTCTCTGCTCATGAAGGAGTGATCCACGGCAGCTGGGCGTGCTGGTCCACCTGGTCATCGTGCTCTGGTGGTCGAAGATCAAGAAGTCGCTCATGTTCTAACCCCCTTCCTCAGAATGGGGGACAGCACTGTATTGGAGAGTCCACAGAGTCGTCTGACTGTGAAGACCAAGAGCTGCAATACCTAAGGTCAACACTTCTTATAACAAGCACCACCAGCTAATTCTTTCAGTTTCAACTTGAAACACTTTCACAAATTTACATCAATATGAAGGAATAAAACATCATATTTTCAACTGTATGTCTGCAGGACAATGGAGCCTCAGTGCTTTGATAACACTCTCCCAGCAAGTCAGAAATGTGGAGCCCCACCAGCTCTAGTCAACGGCTACATCCTGGTAAAGATGGAGAATAACTTGATGCACATTGTGGAAAAGATCATTGCAAACAATTCACATTTTACAAAAACACTTAATGCAACTTCTCCAACATTGCTTCTGAAGGGAAAGAGCCGCTGCTTTTGTAGCGACCGGTAGCAGGTGAATGTCATGTGCATGTCTTGATGACTGATGACTGATAATGGGTTTTTTGTTCTGGTTTTAATGGTGGTTTTGATGGATGTTTTTATACATTCCGAGTGTCCTGATTGTTACCGGTTGAAATCCCGTATTTATGTATTTAATGTTTGTCATGGTGTCTGTTCTCTGAGTCTATGTGCCTGTGTTCCTTGTGTTCTTTGTGTTATTTCTTTTTTCCACATTGTTCTAATCTGGTTGCAAAACCAATTTCCGCTCGGGGACAACAAAGTTGAAGTTGAAGTTCCTAGAAGGCCACTGTTGCTCCTCACATAATTTGACTCTTTATGGCTCAATGGGTCATATTTGTTGTTAAAATCTCTTAGTTTCTGATTTATAGTATAAGAGAGTTCCTTGTAAAACAAAAATAGGTCAGAATTAAAAACTAGATCTTAATCTTATTCTTTTTCACATATGCACTCCAGGATCCTGAAGACACATACTTTGTGGGTAGTCGAGTCAGGTACAGCTGCACTGGTGGTTTCTATCTTATTAGTGGAGGAGACCCAGAATGCACTGCTGATCTAACCTGGTCTCATGAGCCTGGACTGTGCGTACGTAAGTACATAGCAGAATACATATATTTTTTTACAATCACAGTGAGTAACAGTGATTCTTTGTTAGAGTTTACCTTTTTACCCTTCCAGACTCAAGATGCACGCTTCAGTCCCTTGCTGACGACGTCATCGTTGATCCTTTACGACAGAACTATCATGTAGGGGAGGAGGTCTTGTTTTCATGTCCTGCAGGGAAACAGTTGATAGGAGAGACAAGGGCTACATGTGACTCCAGTGACAATTTTTCACCTGACCCAGCAAACATCAAATGTGTTCCAGGTAAAGCTCCCTTTAGGAACCTTTATAATAAAGTTACTTTTGATGAGTGTCTTATTTGTCTGTGAAAGTTTAAGTAGTGTTTTATGGGAAAGTATCACTTCCGTCTTTGTTTTAAATGTCTAAAGTGTGACTGTGGGAATCTTTGAATTCTGTATGTATGAGTTAAAACTGTTTGCTAAGTGCAAACAAAACCAAACCAGCTGTTGGAGAATTGGTACCTTGCATGTTTCAAGTATGAAGGAAAAATCCCAGAAACCAAAAAACAGTCAATCATGTATAAGGTTAGAGAACTGATGGTGGTCAGTAAATCTTTAAAATCTTACAGGGAATAATGGGAAGCTGGGAAGAGGAATGTGAACAATGGTGTACTCAGAAAGCAGATAGCGAGATTGGCTGAAAATTTGACCGCACATGTGTGACAGGTGGGACAGGTGGGACAGAAAGGATGGACAATTAGTAGTGTCATTGATATAGAATAGTATGTGCTGTAAATTATTGTCATACTCTTTATCATTGCATGCATGGATTTGATTAAATCTGTAGTTTGAAAGAATGATTTCTATGTATCCCATAGTGGTTAGGACACAACGAATCATCACTCCCTTGGTACAATGTAAACCATGGGAGAGGTCTAGCAGAGAAACATGTGTTTGCAAAATGCCATTTGAGTGCAGGTATGATCCTTTTACTCGTAGAAAATAAGGTTACTGTGACTTTTTGCAAATTCAGCTGATTATATTGACACGTTTGTATTTCCAGTTCATCTTTGGAGATGTGTGCGACTGCGAGGGGAAAATCTGTCCTCCTGAATGTGTGCAAAATGCACGCACTGCAGTGCATGAGGAAGAGTCACACAATAGCAGAGAACAGCGCCTGCAAGTGGCCGGAACGAAACACAACAGGCTGCGCCAACTGTCACATGTGGGAGACCTGTGACGGTAGGGACACACAAGGTCAAAAACAATGAATAACAAAGTGTGGCATTAGGAGTCGGTCGTCTCATTTGTCTGTACGCCCTCCTTGCAGATCAAACCAACGAGTGCCGCTGTAAGGACGCTGCAGACTGTTTGAGCCCAGGATTAAATGTGTGTGTCCGTGTTGGGGAGGGTGACGCTGCAGCCACTCAGACTATGAGTGAGTGTGAAGCAGGACTGCAGAGATGCAAAGGAGAGACGGTGTCTGTTGTCAGTATCTTGCCATGTGATGCCTGAGGATGAAGTGAGGATGTTACCTTATGACCTTCTATCTTTAATGATTCCATTATATCACTTTACTCTTATTTCTATTCACTTTCTACTTCATCCACTTCAACCCATTGTAAAACTATATTCATCGAAGTATGAAGATAAACGGAATAAAAAGAATAAACAACTTCTTCAGAAATGTTGAATTCCTTTTCATCATAATACTTTTGATGACAGGCTATCCTTTTAAATGGCAGAAAAGCCTAAATATGTGGTTTCTAACTATCTAAATGACCATTTCAGTTTAAAAAAAAAAAGTTGCCAAAACTTCAATCAAGAAAGTTGCTGTTCTCGACTGATATATGTAGTTTGCTTCCAAAGATGCACTGTGCTTTCTAAGCCAGACGGCGCTCAGCCTGCCAAACAAACCCCTGCTGACAGTCTATTCCTGCTGCTTCGCACCTTGTGAGTGTATGTGTATGTCTGACTGGCTGGTAAAAGTGTGTGAAAACACCAGCTACTTTCTCTCCACTCACCATGAAGGTTATTGTGCGTCCCTCAGTTACACCAAAAGGATGGTGCATGAGAGGAAGGTGCTAGGACAGCAAACGAAACACACGCTGACTCTCATAAAGGGTTGAGACACTAAATGACATACAGGCTTCAGTGTTTTTACTTAAGTTCTTTTTTCTTGTATTTTGGATGAGAGAGGAAATAATCAGGCCTGTACAGGCAGGCTTTCATTCCCAGTGAGTTCTAGACCTGATTACATCAGTGTTGTAGTCGAGACCACACTGACCAAGACAAACCCGAAACCAAGACGAGACCAAGACCAAGGCCATATCATACATATCAATGACAAATCATCATCATGTGTGCAGCAGGGATTTCACTCACTTTAACATAACTTCAGCAAGCTTGCATCATAACAGGGGGATGAAAATCTAATGAATTAATTGAGATGATGTGTTCTTTAAGAAAGGGACGTTTTCCTTTGAATCACGGTGAAGACATGGAAAAATAGCCAATCGATGGGGGTCTTGATTTAAAATCTGGAGTCCAGTCTGAGACTGAGACAACAAAGATTAAAAGAGGCTTTTCCAAGACAAGACTAAAACCTTCAAATTGGATCTTTATATCGAAAAAGAGATCCAATAACTTCAAAGGTCATGGCCTATGACTCACTGAATTTTTATGATTATTATTGTTATCATGCCCTTCAGTAACCTTTTGTGACATGCATCTGCCAACATTTCTCCACTCTTACAGTTTTTACTTTGTATTGGTAACCCTGCATTATATTGTCCATTGCGGGAGGTATTTTTCTTTCTGGTGTTGCAGTTTGTTTTGTTAAATAAAAAAAGTCTCGATTTCAATCTAGTTTGATTGTTTTAAATTGTTTTGAAGGAAAGGTTTTCATTTACTGATGCTGTAAGCTGAGCTAACTTTAAAGTTTTCATCTTCGGTGTAAATATACACTCTCTCTCTCTCTCTCTCTCTCTCTTACCTTTTCCCTCTGCTATTCCTGTTTAAATATAAACAGCTACATTATGAATAACAGAGAAGTTGTCTTTTCTCTTTCTTCCCAAGTGTTACTCTTTGTGCCTATCCCCCCAAAATGAAAATGTTAGCTCTTCACACAGGCTTTAAAGATGATCAAAGAGCTGACAGTGATGTCTTTTCTGATAGGTTGTCACCACCCAGTGGAGTATGCTGTTCATTACATTCAAAAAAAGAATTGCAGACCAATAATAAGTTTCAATAACAAAAGTTTTATTAACAATGTAAAATGACCTATGTCGTTTTGACTACTGTACCTTCTTCGTGCCCTAAACATCAACCACTACCGATAATAAGCAAGACCCATGCTGCCTCCCTGTGTCTGCACAGCTCAGAGAGAGGGAGACCCCCCTTGCTTATACAAACCGACAGAAGCTTTTCAAACCAACCCTGACTTTTGATATAATTCAGAGAGCATTGCGTAAAGAGTATGTGTATATACAAGTCTAATGTCTGAATTTATAGATAGATATTGTGTGCAAAGAAGTATTCTTTTTGAGTATTGTATCATATATTCCATTCTGAAGCTGGAAAAGTTAAAGTTGGATACAGGTTCTTGGTTTATGGAAGACTAAAATAAGTACATTAAGAAGAGAAAACAGCAACAAACAGAAAACAGAGACTGTAATACACAGACAGACTTACTCTGCACAAAGCTGTCATCTCAGCGCAGACAGACGAATGTATAACTTTGTCTTTGCAGGTGCCGTCTGTGAACATCCAGACGGCGTCTATTTGTAAGTTATCACATTATTTCTGACAACAACAGACAATAATATTCCCTTTTTAAAACATGAATCCTCAGTTCATTCACTCAGGTTTGTGGAAATATCCAAACACTGACTCTTTTTTTTTTTTTAAAACGACCTCTCACTCTCTTTTTCATTGGACGAGCAGATTTCGGAGTTCTTTTACCAAGAAAGGGAACACTTGTTGCAAAATATTTTAAAATATATGCTCATGACTTTTGTTTCATTTTTATCGCAGTTACAATTCTTATTTGTATTACAAAATAAAATTATAAAATGGGCAGCCTTTAAAAAAAAGGGAGAAAGAGACGATTCATCTTGAAAATGGCAGTAATAGATTGGTGGGAGACACAAGTGGTGAAGGACAGTGGGTAATGGTGTCTTTGTTGCCGCCTCCTACCCATGAAGGCAGGGCCCTTAGCTGGTTACCAGGCAACAGAGCCCAAAGAACCGCCTCTTCCTCTGTCGGACCAGCGGGTAGGGAGTCAGGTTCAGCAAGCTGCTGTCATCTGGGCACAAGAACACAGCAGACCTCTGCCAAGTCAGACATTTCTGCCAGAGCTAAATAAAACGCTTCATATCAAGAATTCTTCAGCATTAAATGAGTGAGAAAGAATATCTAAAGTTTCATTAATCCATGGGGTAAAGTCTGGGTTATCTCACCTTGGTTCTTCAATGGTAAAGGCATTGTCTCCCTGAGTTTACTGAGAAGGTTCTTCATCTCTCTCATATCCCTGCAATAACACAAATAACCATTTTTATGTTTTCTTCCAGTAGTATCCATCATTGAGTTTATTTTACAATCACATGCACAGAGTCCTGAACAACAACTTAAGCCATTACCTACTTAATTCATTTTTACAGCATCATATAGTAGCATATCTTTAATCTTCATTAAAAAAAAAAAGCTTTACTGTGTCATTTCAGCAGGAGCTCTAATAAAGACTTAAAACGGGACAAAAGGATGCTGCACGACTATCTAAAGGATCGTTCGAACTAACCCCTCTACTGACACAACATCTAAAGGGGAAACAGAGTGTATATTGAATTTCAGCACAGACAAGAGCAGGCTACTTCAATTTTATAGAATGTTGGTCGGTAAAAATCCTTTTAAATATCTCGCCAAAAGTATTGAGTAGAATTGGAAGATTTGTCATAAGCTTTGAAAAAAGAATGAGCGTCTTTTTCATCCAGTAGATGTCGCCCTTGAGCACCAGCAGTTATTCTAAACACTGAAGTTCTCCTCCAGCGGCACGCCTCCAACCCCTCTCCACTCAAGTTCACGAAGGAGTTATCAATAAGAACGCACCATCATTAAGCACGATTCAGGGCACGCAGCAGACAAAAATGTCCTCTGCTTGAGACGAGCAATGTCCAGCATTGCCTGTGTCCTGCATTGTTGTGTTAGCAGGCTAATGTTAGCACACTTTGGTTAACTTACCACTTCATATGGCACATGAATTGACACGCGGCTGACACGACTGAGATCTAAGTAAACAGTGAGTAGACTTTGTTCCTCATTCTTTCTGTGCTCCTTGACTAAAACAGCTAATACACAAGGCCATGTGAACATGATGTAAACACGGCCTGATAACAGTATAGCTGGCAGTACTCGCACTTCTCACTCATTGTACACAGTCAACAGGCATTTACAGGAGATATATTTGGTTTTTGCTGTATTTACGTGTAAAATGTTGTTTCTTCTTTTAAAGCAAACACATTGTTAAGCAATTACATCTTTATAATAACATGTATTTTAGATCCATGAACATGCATTTTAGATCCATGAATGGATCCGTTTTTACTTAATGAATATGATTGGAAGAGCCTTAAATCTAAAGTGTGACGCATTTGAAGAGAGCGTGTAGCAAACGATTGTATTTGTGTCCATCTACAGTTATTCACAACGCTACCCAAGACATTTTATGTCGACCTACTTTTCTATGTTTTCTATGTCATTGGCCACCAGCCAGCAGAGTTGAGGACAGTCTGTAGGGGAGGAAGAGGTGTCCTCCAGGATGGGGATGTCTGAGCTTTCCTCGGTCTTATTTTCAACTCCAGTGGGAGCCGGGCCAGCGGTATCCTTACCTTAAACACAGAGAGCAACCAGCCTCAAACAAGTGACACCAGTGTGTGGATTTAAAGAAAAGGAAAGGAGAAGAAGCTGACCTAAATTAACCCATGAGATCACAAAATCTGTGTAACCTTCCCCAGACAGGCAATAGTACAAGGTTTGAACTTGAATTCAGTGCATGGGTCATCGGTGCATGGGGTATCCTTTTTGTCATTTATATTAAGAAATTAAAAGGACTCTATATAAGCCAGTATACGCTCACACCTACACACACACTTGAAAGTTGGTTAAAAGTTATTCCATGAGGTTTACCCCAATGTTCACCTTTCCTGTGGAGCTGCAGGGAGCCCAGCAGGCAGACAGATTTGAGCATCTCAGTGATGTACATCTCTAGACAGCACTGCAGCTGGATGAAGAGCCTGCAGATCTCAGGGTGGATCTCTCCGTCTTCTGGCCTAAAATCACACACAGGTTACAGGCTCGCTGGCACTTAAGCAACTCAGAATACAACCACCAATTAAACAGGTCCAAATCCAAGATGACAGATCTGTTTGGTAAGAATTTAACTGTGTTTTTTACATGAGAGGAAAGGGAGCGTAAAACATGAGGGCATTTTCTGAACTGCGTACGGTGACATTTAATAAGAAAATCCTTCTTATCTCGGTAACAATAAAAGAAGAGAAAACATTGAAACATTTCGTCGATTTGTAAAGAAAGTTGGATCCATCAAACTTTGATCACCTGCTGATGTTAAAGTTCCTCTTTGCTTCAAAAGTTATTGTTGTTGAGTGAGTGAGTTAAAGATGGAGGTGTTGAGTGAGCAGTATTGTTTGGAGGAACAACCAATGCAAACAGTGTCTGGCACTACACTTTAGTGGAATATGTTCAATTGTCAGCATGAACATCCTCTGTTTCATTTCAAAAACTCTATATTAGTGGCTTTTGTAAAGTTATTTTTGCCTTTATTTGACAGGAAAGCTCAAGAGAGAGAGGAAATGCTGGGTTGAGATAGGTGGGGATGACATGCAGCAGAGGGTCAAGGATGAATTCATACTCATTGTAACTGGCAGGAGGGCTACAACCTCTGTACATACAGCATGCATCATAAACACTCCGCCATCCAGTGCACCTTGGGATTATTTTTAAACCTATTATAATGAGCTTTTTGCCTTTCATTGTTTTGAAGGACAGTTGCATTTTATATATACTGTTTTACTTAAATCATTTTTTACCTATGAAACTGCTTCACAAGAACAATGACGCACAGCAAACCTGAAATACCCAAAGAGCGGCTGCATTTGACTATTACAAAGCACTTCCACTTCTTTGTCTGCTACACACTTTGAACAAATATGAAGAAAGGTCTCATAGAGGATGATGATGAAGGTTGTGCCTGCTTGGAGTTGCAGCCACATCATCAAGGTACTGAACGGAAACATGATGACAATAAAAGTCTGAAGAGGTCAGAAACTACATGAAAAAAAGTTTCCAAACTTTATTCTATTTCTAAGTTTCACAAAAAGATATTGATAGAGATCTTAACTCTGCATCGTTACATCTGTTTCTGTTCTCTATCTCGTACACAGATCTGATTCAGTCTCCTTGTTATTTAAAAAAAAACGGTGTTGTTTCTTTATATGAAACTATCAAGCACAGTAAGAATGAAATGCATCTGTATTTACTCCAAGATGAGCAGTAGCTTTTAAAAGCCACAACAGAAGCTTAAGTAGCTTATAAATCTGGTGTTAAGGGGGGTGGGGGGGGGGCAGGTGATATTCAGCTGGTGTGATATCACATGTGAAAGTGATAGAGATGAAGGCGTGAAACCTGCACCTGCTACACACACTTCTCACACAAACCCTGCTGGGTTGTTTCCCTATCTGCTTCTTCATCCCATCCTTGTTTTTGACACAGCGCTGCCTTCTACAGCCTTCTGTCGCTAAAGCACAGCTGTCATCAACCCTATCCTGTGCCTTATCAGCTTTCCTCTAGCACATCGGAGAGGCCTCGCATCACTCAGACCATTTTAGACACACTGGCTTTATTTGATTAAAAGGGGATGACCTGTGCTGACTAATTGGAGCTCTGTGTCTCTCTACAAGTGGAGAAGGACGTCGGAGAGCTTTTAGAGATGGAGGTTTTAGAGTATGTGCCGGTGATGACTGTGAAAGTCATGTTGAGGCTGTTATCAGTGAGTTCTCTTTAAAGTGCAGTCTCTATTTCTAAAGCAGCAGCAGGAAACTCAAGCACTGGACTATCATGGATAGTACTTGTTGTTTTGAAGATACTGTATGTAGCTGTATGTTAATGAGTGATATATTTGGAAAAAAAATACTGCAGAGAATTAAGGTTCTTTACCTTACAGTTAAACAAAATGTTACAAATATGGTTATTGTATGATTCATACCTCTGCATAGCAGAAAACATGCAATAAATGTGTTTGCTGGCTAACCCTATATGAGTGTGTCACACACACGTGCTTCGGTACATTTAATGCAAAGATTTTGTCATGCATGTAACAGAAAGTGAAGGATATGCATTCTTAAGTCGCTGCATGATAAAGCAAGGGGATTAATTATTGAGTGAAGACATAGGTTATAGAGCAGGCGCTATTTTAAACTTGTCCTCAAGGCAAACTTATATGATGGGGCATTATTTGACTTCAACAAATTATAAGCAGAAATGTTGGCGATATCTCAAGTAAACTCGATGCCATTATTGTTCTGTTAGTCTTTGGCACACAGCTAGCACTGCAGACACCCCCCCCCCCCCCCCCCCCCCCCTCCACACACACACACACACACACACACACACACACACTCACAGACACACACACACACACACACACACACACTACTGGCTTCAGTGTGTCTGATTGTTATTTAAGTAAGTCGGGGGGTGCCAGGTCAGCTGGCATCTTATAGGCTCACTGAGGACCTTCAAATCCCAAGCCTCACTTTGCCCTTCTTCCACTGGCCACAGTGTGGAGTAGATGTTGTGCTCACTGGAGGGTGACGGCCAAGCTAATAGGCATGTCCAACATCAGTTGCGGTTTAGACTCTAAATTCAACCAAAGCTCCAAACATAAACAAACCAGGTGTCATCCATTTTATTTCATTACTTTGATTTGATAAAAACTTAACATTTCTAAACTACACTCTAAGCCTTTGAAAAAAAAAATGAATAAAGAAATCCAAATGAGGACAAAGTGACAGAAACAACGAAATGCACCCAAAAACATCCACTCTCACAATGCACTAAATGCAACTATGCAGAAGTCAGTGGTTGCTCGCTATCAATACACTTAGCTCTATATTCATCCTGGGAAGCATTCCACTTGAAGCATTAATGTTTTAGACCCAACTAATGTGGAGTGGATGGATAGAGCATGTTCTTTGGGATTGTTTCCTGGTAATTCTATCTTTCTTGCAATTAGACACAGTCTGCTTTTTTACAGCTAACATCATGTCCTGTTTTCAACCCAAAGCCTCCCTCCCTCCTGGCTCACTAGTCGCAAAGTAAAGGAGGAGACACTTGGATGATTTCTTTGAAGTGTGGAAGAGCAGGCTTAAGTATACATGTAGCTTAGAATAGGGATGCTTATGCTTATGAAGATGTACTTTGGTATATTTGATTCTTTAAAACTTGAGGAACAACAGTTTTGCAGAGTGACCGTTTCGGTTTTTCAGCACCATGGACAGCGTCTGTGTCAAACTCACCCTGATATCAAGGACAGACTGTGGTGTGCCGCTCGCGCCATTTCGCAGCCTTTGGTTCTGGTCTTCAGCATTTCGGCCCGTAAAGAGGGACAGTCCACAGTGATTTCTCCAATGGAGATGACAAGTTCACGGTACAAAGCCACGAGCGTGTTGAACTCTTGGACGATCTGTATTCAAATAAAAAAAAAAGAGACGTTATTTCCTCTTGGTTGAAACAACTTTTGGTTAAATGTCGCTTGTGTTTTTGTCAATGCACGTATAAAATAGCCTTTGTATCGGACTGACCTACATATTACCTTGTTAAATCAAAACCGTGCTGTCCAAGAAATTGCAAATTGCACTAAATATTGCCATGCTATTCTATTTTTTCCCAAAGTAGGAAGAAATAATGTGCACTGCAGGTGCATGGTGGATTTATCGAAAAAAATTGCAACCTTGCACAAATGTGGTCTCAAAGGATAGTTGATCTCTTTAGAAAACGTGTGAATAAGCAAAAAGTGAAGTTCTCCCTTCCAAATGATCCGGATGAATGACAGACGAACGATTTTTTGTATGATTATCAGGGGTCCCATTATGCTAAATTTGGCTGTTTGCACAACCTCGGAGCTTGAGATTTAGGTGCAAATATTTCTCTCTTTTTTTTCTATTTTACAACTCCTGCATAGCATCCTACTGCACTCCTGTATACGACTAGCCAGGCTCTGTCACGTACAGCAGACTATGATCATCCCTGCCAGCATCTGTCAGAAGACAGGAACTATATGTGTGCAATAATCACAAACAGACCAGGTAATCTTCTAATTAAGGCAATTTTGAAATGTACCCAAATTCCCAGAAGCTTTCCAACTCAACATGCAAATCACACCGTCAATATGCACGCGGAGATGATCTGTTGGCTTCATTGCCGACAAAGCAATGCAAATGCATATAGCTATTTTTAGGCTCACAGACCGGGCTACTGTCTTTTTTTTGCAGCTATTAACAGCTGTCGCCTTTGCATCCTGCAGACATCGGATAGTCGATCGTCCAAGAACAAAGACAGTTTGAATAATAACGCAATAATTCTTAATACAGGCACCATGCAGGCACTGACTTGACGCAAACCTACCATTCTGCAGTCGGCCACGGCGCGTTGGGCTTTGCGGGTACTCTCGGTGCTCTCCCTTCTCTCTGGGTCTCGGTACGGAGGTTTGCCGATCTGGAAGATGTTCCCGGTAGATCTGGGGCGATTTTTGCGCCCATTCGATGCAGAACTCATGCATACACATGCACTAATAAAACAACCCTAATACAGAACGCTTCTGTCTTAATCCCCCTTTTAACTCCACCACTTTCCGTCTTCCTGGCTCACCACCTTACACCTCACTATTCACCTAATTCTTTCCTCCGCTTGCTCTCAATTCACCTTCGCCAACTACTGGCTGGCGTTGAACCTCGATTATTGTTATTGCTCTGTCTATCTCTCACGTACCTCCCCTCTAGTGTGGGAGAAAATATGTTCCCAGACGAGCCTCAGAGCGCAGGAGAAGTACCGGATGAGCGCTTGCGACTCCTCTCCGCATTGCCTCGACAAGTCACCTTCACTCCAGCAGCACACGGTGCACAGTGAACACTTCACACCCAACCCGGAGTCCAGCTAGCTGAGGTGTCTCCTCTGACGCACCGTTGTCTGAAGGAGACGATTACATTCAAGGATATTCTCCAAATGCAACCATTTTTTATGATTGCGCGTTTCCATTAAGCACCAATAAGACGGACGATAATGATCTTTCCTCAGCGCACAACCTCCCTACAGAGACGGAAAAAACGCTGCAAATGTCCCCGCTGACTATTCCGCAGCGCACAGCTGAGACTTTAAGCCTCTGTAATGGAGAAAATCTCAGCCTTCCAAAAAGTTCAATCCTGGTTTCATTCCAGGGTCCAGCTCCAGTGTCTTCTTCTACTCCTTCTTTGACTCTTCTGAGCCAGTCGGGCGGGCCTGTCTCTAACCTTGGAGAGGCAAAAGAAAACGAGCAGTTGCTACAGGCCTGACGTGGCTCTGAGGCTGGCAACACTGCGCACCCAAAGGACGGGAATACTAATAGGGCCCATCATGTAAGACCCCCGCCCTGAACTGGAGCCAAAGAAAGCTTCTGAACAAGTTAAATGTTTTAGCCACTTTGCTTTCGCGCAGTAAATACGTTTACCTATGCCATAACTCAGAAAGACTTCATACAGTATGGACAACCTTAAACTTAAACAGCATTTTTAATACACCCTTTTGCACAAATCCATAAACTTTTAATAATGAAGTGCAAGCCTATTTTATTGGGACATGTCTGTTAATCTGGACATTGCACATTATTTTTTTAAATTTCTACCCCTATCCTCAGCCAGACTATCAACATAATTAGTCTTGTAACGTGTGAAGTTCCATAAGAGTTCACAGGAAGTGTAGAAATGTAAAGGTTTTGGAGTATCATACTGCTTTTGTTGACATGGCAGCCTAAGAAATCTTATAATGCATGCTATTTTAATTACTTATTATTATCCTTCATGCTATGTTTAACATGATAGATGGAAGAAGCATAAAATAATTATACAGCACACAAATAGGGCAATGTGGCTTCAAATATACATACTGTACAGTATATAAGAGTTGAATGTATAATTTATCACAACTGTGCAGATGTGGTTTGTATGGTTAAACTTAATAAAAAACTACAGCTACAATCTTTTAGCATTTGTGCTTCTTTTGTTAGCATCTGGGAATGCACCTCAATCCCTTGGTGGCTTTCAGAGTCTATATCTTTCCATCCTAGCTTTACACAAACACAAAGGGGTAAGTATGTGGTTGATGTTCTGAATAAATTAGAAGTCCATTTCAATGTATGTTGAGTGCTCTTTCAAAACCAGCATTACTATTTAATTGTGAATGCAAAGAGAGACTTCCATTCCTGTAAGTGTTTTGGACATGCGCTCCCAGGCACACATTTCAACTGCATGACTTACAGGACGATTTCACGTCTGTTTAAATGTATCAGATTCTGCATTTATCATGTTATCATCATCTTAGATGTCGACATTTTAGAAAATGTGTATTTTGTGTTTAGTGCCCTCTTTTTTTTCCTCAACAAAGGGCAGAGTAGACATAATTCTGCAAAAACACTGCTTCTTTGAGTCGTCGCCTCTCTTCTTATTCATCTCAGACACTGGATCATCTCTTTAAGAAAGAGTTTTTCCAAAGTAACTTCTGCCTGTGTTTTTTCCATAAAGAGAACCAAAACATTTGCATGGAGAACAGCTCTACTTCTTGTACTTTTCTGAGTTATACCAGAGGTGAGGATTTATATCTCAAAGGCAGCTTTTAGTTTTCAGAGGTCGTTCCAGAAAAGCCCTGGAATTCTCTTACTACTAAAGAAATGTACATCCTATAAGCAGTTTACAATATTAGAACCCAGTTATTAAGATTTAACAAATGAAAATTATGTACAGTTTATTAGTTTGTTGCTCACTTGTGCATTTACATGATTTAAAAAAATTGAAGTTACTCAAAATGAACTAGTTATCCATTAATTATTCAGTGATAGGGCATGCCATTCTTAAACTTTGATTGTTATTCCAAAGTTATTCAAGAGTGAAACAGTTTGTGACTTCAGAGCCAAAAAGACTTTCTCTCTTGCAGATGAAAAATAAAAATGAAGCCTTTTGTCAGTATTTGGTATCCAAACAAAAGGAACCTTTAATTAATGTAGTGAACCGGAAATGTGTCGAGAAATAAATGATTTATTTGACAGTCACAAATATTTTTTTACGTTAAAAAAACAAATTTTCTTCAAGTTTACCGTTTAATTTTAAAGCCACTAATGCAAAACTGTATGTACTACCGGGTTTTTTGGTCAGTAAACTTGATAAAATACTGTGACCTTATACAACCAAACTCCCTCCTTGGGCCGCTTTTGAACAAGAAACATGACATTAAATTACTTTACATTTCATTTATCAAAACATGGAGACAAAAATGTGTTTATTACAGTAAATATCAGCTGCCAATTTAAAAATGTTTTAGAAGCAAAGGCATTCTGAGTAGTGGTAAATTAGAAAACAGAGGTCTATAAAATCATAAACCAATGTTCTCAAACCCATAAAAAAGGAGCAGTTAAAAAAAAATCCAACCCAAACAGTGCTCTTTGTTGATTCTGTTTAGTTTTTTGTGGTTGTAAGCAAAAATATTGTTTGCTCTACAGTAGTTCCTGGGAATAAGCCATACTGGTTGTGGAAGTGAAACGTCATGTTGAAGGAGATTAACTCCCCTCTTGACAAGGAAGAAAACATGTTGTGCAACCTACATTACATGTGCATCTTGTGGAGACAGAGAACAGAGAACATTGGATTCCCAAACATCCCCCTTTACACAATTTCTCCATTTTCAATCATTTATAAATGAGAAACAGCAAGCTGGCACACTGTTGTTTACCCTCCACCACGCCAGCCCCTGCTTGAATTTCATTGTCTTTCATTACACCTCTTTTTTTCCCCTCTCTGTGTACTGTGATACATATATATCTATATCTATATCAATATCTATATCTATATCTATGTCTAGTATAAAGGCCCTATACTTCATCTTTAATTCCTTATTTTACCCTCAGCATTCAGTGTCTTCAGCTGCCACCAGTGTTGCAAGGAGTTTCAAAAAGAAGGGAAGAAGAGGTAGCAAAGGAAGCAGAATATGAAGAATCCAATAACCCAGTTGACGGAGTAGATGTAGATAATGACCATGTCCATGTCGAAGCGCCAGCCACGAGAGTCATCCTCAAAGTCCAAAGCGTCCAGACGGTAGCCTCCTCCATGGGGGAACTGGCGACGAGCTATGGGACTAGACTGTCTCTGGAAACCTAGTGTGGATGACAAATGATTCTTAAGAACAGGTGGTATGTATTCATTAATAGACAACATGTATGGAAATCAGCATTAAATATTTCTATGGAAGTTTGCTCTTTACTTGCAAATAATGCATTCCTACCTATCATGACTCACACGTGACAGAGCCATTTGTAGAGGTATATTATTCTCAAGGACAAACACAAGGGACCATTTAAACAGTTGTTGAATAGGGCCCATTTTTCAAAAAAGTTAAAAGCAACCATATGTTGAAATATGGTTTGGTATGCTTTGGCACCCACCAAAGGTCTCTGTGCTGTAAAGCCCCCACCCCCCCACCGATTGACAATGTGCATTTGTTGAGGTAGCAATTTATTAATTATATTTACTTCCTGGGTTTTAAGGGTTATTGCAGCAGCCTTTGGTGTTGAACAATTAAGTCAATGCAAAAAAGAAAAAAACTGCAGTTCCTAGTCTGTCTGCTTGAGTAAATCTGAGTTGACTGACAGAATGACTGTAGATATTTGCCAGCAGACTTTAGGTCGTCACAAATCCCCTCTGCCTGCTTTATAGAGGTGGAAAGTTTGGGTTGAGATACCCTTTTGTAAAAAATGGGAGCTGCCATTTTGAGGTTTCAAAATGCCTTTTCAGAAACCAGTGGGTTTAGCTTCATACAATCATTTTCAAACAAAGACTTTTCACTTCCAACCATCATTTGGTGCAAATAGTTTAAGCAGGTGCTTTGATGTTGTGTCACTGTATTCCTTGAAATTGTTCAGCTCAGTTGAAATCTTTACGTTAATGTTTATACTTAAAGTGAGATTTTTGGATCTCATATTAATTTAATTAGAGAGTCCTTTGTGGAAATTATCCACACCTGCCTCCAGAACTGATTCCTCCAAAACTCTGTGTTTAGTAAGAAAGTATGTTAACATGGGAAAGGCAGCCGCTTTCATTAGTATTCTGTATGCTACATAGATGAAACCTTGTGTTCAACAAACCATTAAAGCCTTGAGGTACTTGAAACGGGGATGAACATGTAGCAGGTTCTGTCTTTTCTCAATCTGACTTACAAGATCAAAGTAATGTGAAAGTATAGCCTTTATTACTGCTGGTATTGTGCCACTAAATAATCCTCATCAGAGATATTTTGCATGTATTAGTAATTTCAAACTTGCCTCCAAAGATGCGAAAGAGTTTTCTACAGCTCGGCAGTGGCCACTTTGCACAACTGGCTTTCTGGAAATTCTGTTTCCGAGATAGGTATTCCTTTGGGAAAAATGTCCTCGCTGTTTGGTTTAGCTCTGTAAAAAAAGACGGGGGGAAAAACATTGCATTATCATAAGTGCACATCTTTTTCACACCTCCACTGCTTGATGACTGAGATAGATTGTGTTTGATTTTTTCAACACATTTAAACTAAAGTAGCTGATGCAGCATCACCAGACCTCATTTTCTCTTTGTTCTGTTTCTGTGCGACCTTGGCTTTGGTAATCAACACAAGAATCTAATCTACAATCCTTGTCACCTAATCACTCACAAGAGCCCTTAGTGTGTCTGCAGTGCTCGTAACAATGGCCACTCTGCCTTTTTATGGCCACAGCAGTGTCCCTGCTGCTGCTCGATTTCTCCTACATACAGCCAGAAGTAGGCCAAAGTGAATCACAGAACTTCATTACTTATTCATAGCTTTGTCCAAATCAGACCATGTCCCATGCAATCAGTGTGCAGTGATCATGAGGTTAAATAAAACATGTCCCAGACCTCAAAGCATAAAATATCATCCTTACAATATATTCTGGAACATCATTGTCTCAAGATGTTTCATAGATAGTTTTATTTTTCCACTAAGGTGTTTTTTGTTTTTCCAAAATTGTGTTTTTTTGTTGTTGTTTTTTTTTAATTATATCACATTACATTTTCCATCTCTAAGGAGTACTGTCCTTTTTAACATCAGAAAATGTAAAATAAAAGTGTTCAGGTTGCGTTTGATTTTGTCTTTTCTGTCGGGCTGACTCATCTGGTGAGAGCTGAACTAAAGGTCTGCTCTGCTCCATTTGGGACATCTGCAGCTGGGCCCTCTGAACAATCTGCAGGCTTAGATGTCATGTGTTCAGCAGGGAACAGAAAAAAAAACAATGCAGACACAGCTGCAGAAACATTTACAGTCATGGATTATTCCACTTCCGGACGCACATTTTTCAAGCCTGTTTTTATCTGTAAGTTGAATCATCTTTTTATTCAATCTAGACTGCTGAGTGGAGTCAGAAGTAGAAGAGATAAGCATATCAGATCATGTCAATGGTACAGTAAGTGCTTTGTGGTCGACAACTCACCCTTCTGGAAGAAAACATGTGTGATGATTGTTCTGCAGAGGGGGCAGGGTGTATTGGTGGGGCTGTTCTTAGCCAGTGTCCTCAGACAGGGTTCACAGAAGATGTGGTTACAGGGGTGACACATGTAAGGGCTGAAGTAAACATCCAAACACACGGCACAGATGTAGCCTTCTCTGTCCCCAACGCTCATGTCCTCGTCATCCTCACTGCTGCTGCTGGATGGGTTTCCTGTTGAACTCTGGGAGAGGAGAACACTGGAAATGGTGAAATGCTGATACAAACACTTTAGTTCGTTAATATAGTAATGAACATACACTTATTATTATTTTATTTTTTTCATTTTTTATTATGTTATTTTAGCAGATTATAAAATCATAGGTGTAAAACTACCTTATCTATCTTACATCTATTTAAAAGTTTAAGACATTTCACAGTTGTCTACTCTTCCTCTTTATGGTGACTTTAAGCTCTGTCCAGAGAGTTAGCTTCTCAAAGGCCACAGGCTAAAACAGTCTTTGATCAATCAGTTCATCATCTAATCTAAGTTCCAACAAAGAGCCAGTAGCTGGAACCCGTTCACGTGACACCCTCTCCCTGATTTCTGAATCCATCCACTGTCCTATCTCTAAATGAAGGTGCAAAAAGCAAAGAGTGTAAATGTCTTTGACAGCCATCGGCACAACCTAATAACATGTGTGAGGACACAAGGGTGTCAGGTGTGAATTCTGTAGAATGAAATGTCTACCTTCCTACATTTTCTCACTTCTTACCACAAAGTGTAATGACTGTAAGCAATTTGACCCTGACGCTGACTCTTTACTCCATTCACTACAAGAAACAGAGGTGTAGTTCTACTCTACATGGAGAATTGCTATTATTCTGAGCAAGTTACTGTGGGATATCCTTACAGTACAGTATGGCCTATGCATACACAATTCTGAAATACAAAAGATATAATGCTGATGATGCCCTGCTCTCTGATTCAAGTCTAATTACTATTATTTTTTTCAATTTCCATGCAGTTCCAACAATAACTCATATGAGGAGGTGTATAATAACCTGTTTTGAGGATCGGTATCCGGTACTTCTTGAGTCCCCCACCTGTGTCAGAAGACTCTTAGGGATTTACATCTAAAGATACACCCTTGATAAAGCTTATGGGGTTGCTTCCAGAGTAATTACCACTTTCTTACCTATGGGGGGCTCCAGGGACTTCCCCATTGCACCAGCCCTGCCTCCCCAGGTGTGTCATTAACACAAAAGACAGAACACATAGCTCCCAATTTATAACGCGCAATAAGACTCTCCCCTGACAACATGCAGTATCATGGCAGTTTTGACGTGGTTTGGTTACATTGATAAATGTGAACTTGAATAGAATAAACACCTGTTTTATTTATGGGAAAGCAAAACTGCGGACACATTTTCATATGGAAAAAAACCCCACCTCCAACTCTATCATGTTCATTTTACTAATAAAGCAGTTGCATTACTAATGTGAAAATGTTTTCTATTTTTTTTTTTTTTTTTTTAAAGAAATCTTAACCTTGTTCAACAGCAAGAACATTTTCTACAGAAATACAAGAATCAACTCAGACCACATCTCAGCTTACAAGCAGCAGCAATTAGAGCAGCTGGATAAAGTCACCAAACAATCCAGCACTAATTGCCTCTCTATCACACAGGAAGGAACCACTTCATGTGGGAAATGGGATGTCAACAACTCTCAGTCTGACCTTTGATGTACTTTAAACTATTCACAAAAAGTACAACCAGTTACAAAAGATCCAGCCTCAAATGTAGGAAGTAGAATTATCCAAACTCAATTTACATGGGCATTCGTTAGCTGAGTGTGTGGTTTGTGTGCCCCATATTCAGAGGCTGTATTCCCCAGAGCTGGTGGCTCACGTTCAAATCCAATGTGTGGCTCCTTTTTCACATGTTATTACCCAATTTCTCTCCCTAACTTCCAACTCTATCCACTGGCCTGTTTCACAGCACACACAAAAAATAATAAATATGAAACCAATTTATGTTAACGAATGTGACAAAAAATAAAACGTACTACAGGAGCTTAAAAAGCTAAAAAGTATTTGAAGTTGTGAGAAACATGTGTCAAACTGCCCTTGAACAGTATCACAAAGTCCCACATTAACCAGCTAATAGCCGAAGTGCAGTGTTTTTAGTGAGTATCGCCCAAATGAGACTGAGTGAAACTTTGCATGTGCAAAGTTAGACCGAGCTGAGTAAAGAGCAGCAAGCCTTGATGATGATAAACGACCTGACAAGTTTAATCACTGTCTTATCAATAAAAAGGAGTTTAAGGGAGTCATTTGGCTGACACAATTATTCACTTCTCTAATAGATTATGATCAATTCAGTTCATATGAAAGAGCTTAGCTTAGCATAGACACTTGGCGCAGGGAGATGCAAATGTATGCATCAAGTACTTTCAAATTAATATCTTATGAATTTGTTTTTAAAGTTGTGCAACAGACAGAAATGTTCAGACAACAGTTCTGGTTTTAAAAAGGTGATTTTAAATTTAAAAAATGTAGCAAAAATGTCACTAGCATAGCAACCCTGCACTACTTGTAAGGATGCACTGTAGTTACTTAACAAACTCCTGGTCAAACTTCAATGACATTCTTTATATATCGGTTTGAGTTCAAATGAAAACAAAGAAATAATATGTTCATTAAAGAGCGTTTAGAAATAATTATGAGCATGTTTATTTTTAAACTTTGCAGTTAACTTCGAGCCCGCATGCTAAGCTAAGCTAATCATGGATGCGTAAATTGAATCTCAACACCCAAAAGTATTTTATTTTTTCAAAGTGATTGAAGGCAGTAAAAACTATCAGAATCATTGGTTTAGCTTGAATAGTGTTATGTTTTCACGGTATTTGTGTAATGCCAGAAGATGGAAACACATATTATGCACTGCAGGTTAAACGTTTTCTAAGAAGTGATCTCGAGCTCATTGTCATATTCTTCACAAGAACCCTAAAAAGCACATATTTCAAATTTACCAACTATTAGTCAAAAGTCAATATCTTAAATTTAACAATATAAAGAGCAGGGGCAATGAAATTATGAAATTAATATTCTCTGTTTAAGCGCTACAGATTCTCTTCTTTAATTCAATAGAAAATATGATCTCAATCTACCAGTTTACAGTAGATCTGCAGCTGCCAATAAACGCTCTTTTGTCAGGCTGGTTTGAAGAGCTCTCTGCCGGAGCCTCATCATGCAACTAATTCAGATGTAACCTCTCTTTAGACCACACAGACAATGGCTATTGAGATTAGCTGGGTGTTGATAGGGCTGATGAGAGTCAGACTTTAGATGAAAGGAACACACATACATGCACACAAAAACAAATTAATGTACACACTGAGCCAAACACATTCACACAAAATTGCAGTTAAAAGTGTGGAAAAGTCAGGTGATTGTGAGACTTAAAACACCGGGAATCCACTTAAAAAAGACTGAAACTTCAAATAAGCATCATTACCGTAACATACCATGTGCCTGTTAAAGCAGTGAGAGGGGGGCATGTCACAATAGTGGAGAATGATGTAGAAAAGCCATTGGTCAGGTGAAGCAGCAGAATCTTACGCTATGGCGTATGATTTGCCAATAATGGTATGGCAAATTGGATGTATTAAATGTTGAAACAAAATACTAAAAATACTGCTGACAAGCAGAGAAGAGTACAATGCAAAATGGTGGTCATAGGACAGACATTATCATCCCTGCCATCTTGCTTGTGGTAAATTTCCCTGAGTATAAGATACTGCACTCACATATCTGTGTGCATCGACTGCTTTTGGAAATGTCATTTTGTTTGAATATTTTTTCTGCAGCAAATGCAGCTCAACCTGCATATTTGTGTGAAATTTCCACAAGTTTTGTGCAACTTGTCAAAAAAATGCAAGACAGTAAAAAAAAAGTGGTTAAGTCTAAGGCAAGACCAAGACAGAGACCTAAAAATAGTGATTCTGAGGCAGGTGACATGAGACATTGTGATAAATGAACTGGCTGTTGTGTCATTCACCTGTCTGTTCTCCTGCAGTTGACTTTGTCTCCACCTCTCCCGTCTCCTCTGCCTCCTCCTCAGACACTTTATCCTGTTCTTCTCTCTTTTATTCATCCTCCTCTCCCCAAATGGGACACATGCCGGCACAGCTACTGAGGTCACAGCTTGACTCGTCACCGCCATCACACCACTTCCTCCTTCCTCTCCATCGTTAAAGTCCTCTTCTTCTTCTTCTTCTTCTCCTATCTCTGAGCTGGTGACAGATGGGTTAGGTGTACGAGTCCAGTGGCTTTGCCTGAATCTTCTGGTTGCTGCTCCAGTTCTCACGTCCACCCAGAATGGATCTGGCTGTCTGGATGAGCTGGAGGAGTTGCGGGGAAGTTCTCCTGCTGCTGTCCTGGATGTAAATCTCTGTGGGGTTGGAGGTGTGGATCTGGTTTGGATGTGGGGATGAGAGAGAGCAGAAGCCCTTACTGCTAGCCAGGATGATTGTGGGTTTAAATTGGTATTGTGAGGTCCAAGACGCATGCTGCTGTTTGACCCTTCTCCATCTTCCACAGTGTTGTTTACCTGGACGTCAGAATTACTACTTGACAAACTGTCAGTGCTTCCCCTTCCCTCTCTGTTCTGGTCCCCATTTGCATGTTTCTCAGGTTTTTCAGTCTTACTCTGACTTTCTTTTTCTTTTTCTTCAACACGTCCAACACTTTGATGTTCCTCTTCCCTGTCATGGTGTCCCTCTCTCTGTCTTCCTCCTCTGTTGTCCTTGTTGCAGGTTTTTCTATGTGCCTTCCTCCCTGGCAGGGCAGGTCTCACCAGCTGATCCACACTGCTTGATCTTCCCTCTCCTGCTAGATCTGCAGGTTTTATTCCCCTCAAATGGCGGCTGTTAGTCTCAACGTCACTGTATCCTTCATCAGCATCTTCAGATCCAGGACGTCCAATGCTGCTTGAGACATTTGCCCCAGAGGATCCAACTTGAGAGCTCATGCTGGCCCTTGACAAGCCCCTCAGCCACCAGCGAGGAACATCTAATGCAACTCCAAGAAGCTACCCTGGTCCCTTCTCGCCCTCCCCTAAGTCATGTCTTTTCCTCCCTCTATTTCTGGAGGAAGAGTTTAAACCTTTATTTAATCTCCACAGGGACTGTTCCAGTGTGGAGGAGGTGAGCAGTGCAGCTCTCTAGGCCCAAATCAAACCCCCTTTTGCCCCCTGGGTCATTCCATACTGCTGACGAAGTCAAAGTTCCCCTGTTGAGCCCCATTACAATAGATGCAGTGTTCATGGCCTCACTATTGTTCTGTGTGACCTATAGAAACACACTGCTATGCAACCACTGAGTGTACAAAAAAAGGTGAATAAACCAGAGCCACCTTTTTCTCTCTCATGCCAAGTCCCATGTTGTCAGCATTTTTTTCCTGTGTTTTTAATAAGTAAAGATTGTTTGTGTGTGTGTGTGTGTGTGTGTGTGTGTGTGTGTGTGTGTGTGTGGGGGGGGGGGGGGGGGGGGGGGGGGGGGGGGGGGGGGGTTGTTGTTGTTGTGTTAATGATATAATATTATTTCTTGGATGTTTTATTGACAGGAGTTTGATTTCTAGAGCACCTTAGCCAAAGATATCCAGTGTTGGTGCGCCTAAAAAACCTTTAGGCCTACGTGATTATATGTTGTTAACACATCTTACACAGCTTCAGAAAAGACATGTACAAACACCAGAACTCCTTAATGCTATTTTTAATTACCGACATTTCTCTATCGTACCTAACTATGACAAAAAAGAGACACTTAAGGACTTAAGAGGTTAAGGTTTAATAAAAAAATAAAAGTATTAGCTGAGGTCCAAGGTATATGCTCTTGGTGTGGGGTTCGTTCTGAAATATACCAGGAGAAATGGGTGAATAATGTTCTATGTAAACCAGGTTATACAGGGTAGCTTTTAAATAATCTTTCAAAGGTATACTTTACTAATAATGTTTTCTCTCTGTTGTTGAGACGTGCTACACTCACACAAGCCAAAATACATACAAATGCACAAACAGGATCATGGCCTAATGGAGTGATGTCAGAGTGAGGGGCTGCACATGAAAGAGTACCTGAGCAGCTGGGGACTCTGTGCCTTGTTCAAGTGAAAAAGTCAAATAAAAACATATGTTTCTTTCGTAACATATTTAAACTCTATCATCTTGTATAATAAGTACAAAAGTAAACTTTTTGTTAAGCTTTGTATTGAATATTATTATCGAGTACTATTACTACATTATTCTGAGGGGATATATGAAGTGTGTTATTCATTGATATCTGTAGATAAATAGTACTTGCACTAGTACTTATTTCCAGGATGAGGTGAAGAGTTCAGAAGGCCTTGAAGCCATCTAGTCCATCAGTCCTGAACTCACTTTGAGCTGGGAGAGAGAGAGAGAGAGAGAGAGAGAGAGAGAGAGAGAGAGACAGACAGAGAGAGACAGACAGACAGACAGACAGACAGACAGACAGACAGACAGACAGACAGACAGACAGACAGACAGACAGACAGACAGACAGACAGACAGACAGACAGACAGACAGACAGACAGACAGACAGACAGACAGACAACTCTGGTTCTGAGGATAAAGAGAACTGCTCCTAAAGCTCTGTCGGTCATTCTCAACCAGTCTGTGTGTCTCACTTATGACAAAAAAAAACAGAGAAAAGCAATCGCTTTTTTTACACAATTGTCTCAAAGGAAAAGTGTATATTCAATGGAATTCAAACCAATGAGACAACTTTAGAAGTGCACAGGACTAAAGAGCTAATCATTTTCATTGTTTTAACCTTCTTCTGACCTCTTTTTTATCAAAAGAATATCTATCTTCATGGACTGGAGAGTACGAGGATGTTGTTAGGGAAAACATTTACTCAATCAATGTACCTGAAGATTTGATCAAAGATTTAAACAGATCAGTTTGGCACAGTGACTTGAATGTTGTAGTTATACAAGATAAGTACTCAATATTTATCCAAGCTTATTATGTACTCATCAGGGTTTTTTTTCTTACTCAAAGCAAAAGAAAAGTATTTTTTTAAACTTGAATGTATTTGTAAAATCTACAGTTTATGGACATTAATATTATTCTTTGTAAAAAATGGTTGACATGTATGTTAGACCCAGTACCAGACATGACTACTCTCCACACGATGTCAAAACAAAAAATACATTATTATATCTAAAACACAATTTTCATTTCCTTTAACTCTATAGAATGAATTGTGTATATATATATTTTTAATTTGAGACTGTTTTCTGATTCACTGCTAGTATTTTAATTCCAGGGAATCTTCCATTTCTAACACACTATTTTTTCAGAGCCTCTTCATCCCTATACATCTGCAGTCCAAGCTCTTCCTCCTAAGGCATCTGTCCTCGTGTTACACTCAATGCACAACTGGCTATCATGTGATGCAGTAGCCTGTATGACCGGCAGATGGCAGCAGCTCTCCTCTCTGAAGTGAGGTAGCGCTGTCCCTGGTCCTGAAACGACCACTCGCTATCTCTGGGATTGACTCTGTTCTCTCCAACCAGCTTTAAACGATTTATTTGATCCGTAAACTGACTAAACTCGATTAATATTTCTTGAATGAAAGTTAAGAACAAGTGAATAATTAAAAAAAAAACAAAAAAACCCTAATCATTTATCAAATATGTACACTTCGGCTTGCCTTCTTGTCTTCGCTTTCTTGCTAATTTATGTTAAAAAAACAAAACAAAACAAGTTCCAAGTTTTTATCCTGACTAACACCTTACATTTTAAGAAGAACACTGAAAGCAATCCACAAACAGTGGCATTCGATGGGTCCCAAGTAAAAAATAAACTGTTGGTGAAGTAAAGGAAAAGAGTAGCTGTGCGCACTCCTCGGCTGTCTGCAATGAAAAACGGAGCAAAGCGGAGAGCAGAGGCATAAAACTCCGGGGCGACCTCCACACGGTCTGACGTACCCGAAGCTGCTCGTATAAATGAATTCACGGCGTCACCAAGCTCAGATGATTCGCAGTACCAGTGAGCGCACCCGACTGTCAACACTCACAACCCCCTACACACACGCACTCAAACACACACACACACAAGTCTGCGTCATGCGTCCTGAGAGCGACGGCACGAACGCGGTAACTCCGATGGATGCCTGTGAAACGTACAGCGGCAGCATCAGCAGTCTGATGGGCTGACTGTGTCCTGCTTATTCGGAAGGGAAAAAAAGTTGCGCTCCGAGTGCAGTCACATAATGGATTTTATTGCCACAAGCAGCAACGACAGCAACGCCACCAGCGGCTACTCTGACGGGACGGACGTAGCACCCGACTGGGGCGCGGGTGAGAATGGCACGGGGTCTCGGTCCCTACCAGACGTGGAGCTTAGTTACCAGATTATCACTACCCTGCTCCTGGGGGCCCTCATCCTCTGCTCCATATTTGGCAACGCGTGCGTCGTAGCTGCCATCGCCCTGGAGAGATCTCTCCAGAATGTGGCCAACTACCTGATTGGATCCCTGGCCGTCACAGACCTCATGGTATCGGTTCTGGTTTTGCCAATGGCGGCACTTTACCAAGTTTTGAACAAGTGGACACTGGGACAGGAGATCTGTGATGTGTTCATCTCTCTGGATGTACTCTGTTGCACTTCCTCCATCCTGCATCTGTGCGCAATAGCCTTAGACAGGTACTGGGCGATAACGGACCCCATAGACTATGTAAATAAACGGACACCGAGGCGAGCAGCAGTCCTGATAAGTGTAACCTGGCTAATTGGTTTCTCCATCTCTATTCCGCCCATGTTAGGCTGGAGAAGCGCCGAAGATAGAGCGAACCCTGACGCCTGCATGATCAGCCAGGATCCGGGCTACACCATCTACTCTACATTTGGAGCGTTTTACATCCCTCTCATCCTCATGCTGGTCCTATACGGGAGAATATTCAAAGCAGCTCGGTTTCGAATTCGAAAGACGGTGAAAAAAACCGAGAAAGCAAAAGCGTCCGACAAGTGTTTGAGTGTGTCTCCGGCCATCTTCCACAAGAAAACAAACGGCGAGAGCGGGGTCAAAGGCTGGAAGCGCAGCGACGACTCGAAACCTAGTTCTCCGTGCGTAAACGGCGCGGTGAAGCACGGGGAGGAAGGGGAGTCACTGGAGATCATAGAAGTTAGCAGCAACTCCAAGACACACCTGCCCCTGCCTAACACTCCTCAGTCCTCCTCGCATGGTTATGAAAACATGAACGAGAAGAACTCGGGTGCGAAGAGGAAGATCGCGCTTGCCAGGGAGCGTAAAACGGTGAAAACACTTGGGATCATTATGGGCACTTTTATTTTCTGTTGGCTGCCGTTTTTCATCGTTGCGCTGGTGCTGCCTTTCTGTGCAGAGAGCTGCTACATGCCCGACTGGCTCGGCGCTGTCATAAACTGGCTGGGCTACTCCAACTCCCTCCTTAACCCCATCATATATGCCTACTTTAACAAAGACTTCCAAAGTGCTTTCAAGAAGATTATAAGATGCAAATTCCACAGAGCCTGAACAAACTTAAACGAGGGGCATGTGAAGTGATTATTAACGGACAGCAGGAAATGTTCACTGACTATTTTGAACAGCAAAAATGATAACCCAGACTTTAATTCAGGGACAGTCTCTTTTCGGGTTGTGTTCAAGGACTGTGTGGAAAAAAAAAGAAGAAAAGAAAACCCGGAGTCACTAATGAAATGAGACACAAAACAGGAACTTTCGCTCTTAATGTACAAGCTCATGTGTATTAAGTGTTGTAGCTCCAGTATATAGCCTATATGCGACGGCAGCCATCGTTGTATTGCCATGCAAGACGTATCATGTGCTGATTCCATGCATTTTACCAAGAGACATGTGGGGTATGCGTCCAATACGTCATGAGCTTTGTAGCACTGAAACAATAAAAGCAATCAGAGTTTGTCATGAAGAAAAACATGAGTCCATTTTTGCTTGGAGAATAATAAGTAATGAGGCAGGAAGACATCAGGGTTGTTCAAAATTCCCCCCTTGGATCATATGTTTGTGTATAGATTATGAGGAATTAATTGTTCACTCTGCTGATGAGCAAACAAAGCAGGGAGAAACTCATCAGCTTGCTCTGACAGGCCACACTGTTGTTGCTGATTGGGGGGGGGGCGATCAGATTATCAGAGCATGGTGTGTGTGAGGTCTTTCAGTGAACGGGTATCGAACACAGCTGCCTATCCATCAAATTCACATCAAAGTCGAAAGTGAAAGGAGATGGGCAATTTTCTTCTAAAATTGAGGCTGGTATTACATTTAAGGTATAATGGTTCTCGGTCTCTTCCATTTATCTCCTTTCTCCAGAGCTCCCCCCACTTTTCACCCCATCTCTCCATTCCTGACTCACACATTGCCCCCCATGTGTGTGAAGGAAAAAAACAGAATCAAGATTAGACTCTGAGGGAGAGATTTCTTTACTACATCATAATACAGCTTCATTTCCCATCAGGGCCTACTGTGCACTAATGTTTGCAAAGACAGCTGGTTGCATCATTAAGAAAATCTGCGCAGAAGTGATCAGCTCCTCACAGCGCTTGATGTACTGTAGAGGGTTCCAGAGAGAGAAAAAAGGACCATAATATAGAGCGAGATGCAGGAAACCTCCTCACTGTAACACTGCCCTCGTTTATCAAACAAATCCACTTACAGTAGATACAGAGATAAAAGAAAAGAAGACAGTAAGAAAGAGGGAAAACAACTTTCAGGAAGAATCCCTTGCAAGATGTGGTCTTATAGGGCCACGTTGTCATGGAAACACCTAAAGCCCACAGCATCATTAAGTGGGGGGTAGGTAGGCAGAGTATGGCTGTGAGAGACTACGTGACGACTGAGAGGTGACACCTGTGGCATAACAACATCTTCTGCTGAAATGGTCTGATTCTTATCAAGATGCATGAATGTTACAGGACTTACACATGCTCACATTTGACTTATCAATGTTTTACACTTTATTTAGGGGAAATCGTTTACAACCAGATGATACATTAATCATAACGCACTTTAACAGACATTTAAAAAGCTTATTGAGGTTTATGTCAACAACTAACTCTCACTGTTGTTATTTCATCATCTAAAATACGATGATTAGGTGTTTTTCTTTCACGATAGTTAACTTAAAACTGCATGTCTTCAAGGACAAGAGTTTACAAAAAAATGCATGAAATACTAAATTTGACTGGCGAATGCCCTACACAAGTAATAGTGAGAGCAATCAATGGATTCACCAATAATAAAAACAAGTGTAGCAAAAATCTTTCATATTTTTTAACTTGTCAAAGTCTCTGAGAGAGGAAGTAAAAATAAAAGCAAAAAGCCAGAACTTGTGGTAAAGAGTTTGCAAAAGTATCTTTAAGAATTGGGCTGAGAAGGCTTGAAGGCCCTTTCCCTCTCCCTGTCTCTCTCTCTCTTTATCTCTGTCTCTCTCTCTCCATGCAAAGGTCTTCGCGTGATCACTTCTTTCTCCGTGGGGCCTCCATGCCACATCAGCGTGCACAAAATGCTTTTGGGGAAAATTAATCTCAAACCTGTGACCTGCAGGTCAACGTCTGGGCTTATGACCAGCTCACAGAGGCCCTTAGAGGATGTATGTGTGTGAGTGAGCCGCTGAGCAAGAAAGACTATATTTTTTTCGATTGTGAGTGGGACTGTGTGTAAGTCTATTAAAATCATTACATTTCGGTTCTGATATATGGGATTACAACGCTGCTGAACTCCCCTGAACTATGCTGCAATATCAAAGGTTTGGATTCTACCGAGGACTGCATTAATCTCACCCACTCGGGGGAGTCTTCCGTGAAATGTGGGTGGGTGGATGATGACGCAGGAGCATTTCTTTAAATATATGGGAGAGGAGGAAGAGGAAATAAAAGAAAAAGATGTGAGAAAAAGAGGAAAGACATGGAAAGGAAAGGAAGACAAGAAGGAAAAAGGAAAGGAGAGAGAAGGAAACAAAAAGGAGAAGATTACATAAAATGGTACCACTGACTCGGGGATTATGGAGGTTCATCACATGTGTTCTACTGCCCTCTGGCCTTAAACTGGGGAAAAGTGCATCATATTCTGCTGAGACAGTGGAGTGTGATTGGTCCTGTAGGATCATTTTAGAGACGATGAACATCAGGTTAAAGAACGGTCATGTGCATATATAGAGCTTTTGTTCTCAAACATTTTCTCGCACTAAAAGAAAGTGTGTCCAACCTTCTCTGTGTACAAAAAGAACATTAAACATTTATCGAAAAGGAACACAGGAAATAACACGTCTTATTTTACGCTGAAACCGTTCCATTTCAAAGTGACATTTAATGTAGCTACATGGTTGTAATATTTACAAAGTTTTTTCAAATCGACTCCAACATCAATAACAATGTTGATATGTGAAAATGATAAAGTTAATCTGATGACAGCTGTTTAAAGCACAGACAAGGAAATAAGAAAATCAACTCACTGATTTTGATTACCCTATTATTGTACTTTAATGGCCGTGCCTTGATAAAATATTGTTTTAAAGATGTGCTTTGGGCTATTTGAATGAATAGGACGGCTGAGGAGAGACCGGTAACGTTGGAATGAGAGAGTGGGGGGATGATGTGTAACAAAGAACTGAGGCTGGTTTCAAACCCACTGCTGCTGCGATGAAGACTTCAGCATCTGTGCACGAGGAGCACAACCTAACTGCTGAGCTATTGTTGATGCAGATTAAGATAACTTTCTTCTAATTTTAGATGAATTGGTGACAATTGTGAGCAGAGAAAACAACAAGATCTTTTGAATTCATTTTGGATTCAGGAAAAGACAAAAGCTGTGAGTTATAGCTAATAAGCACTCTTTATATCGTTACAGCGACATTGCACACTGCATTATTTTTTTCATATCATGCAGCTGTGATTCAGATTATAAAACGTAAAAAGCAGATGTTCTTCAATACTCACTTCAAAGTGAACATTTTTATCGAAAACATTTTTTTTTTCAAATGGCAATCCCAAAATAGACCCACACGTTTAATCTGCAGTGAAAGCCAGAAGGAGTTCTTTGGTGTATTGTTCCGTAAACAATCGGCTGTCGTCTAAAAATATTTGTCGCGTAAGATATAAGGTTATAGAAATCATGAACGCTGCAATACATTTGAATGATTCATGGTCTGAAATGGGAGAGTCAGAGTGGATGTAGGTTCTGGTTAAGTCTGGTTACATCACTGTCATGTGTAACGTCTAACCAATCAGTCTAAAAGACCCATTGTTTGACTAAGTCATTAAAATAACACTAGACAGTAGGAAAGAAAAAAACAGCGATCTAATCTGCTCGGCAGAGATGGGAGGAAAGTATGCGGAGGTGAAAAAGTTAAAAACAAAAGTTAAGTGGAAGTTAATGTAAAGTTATACACCGTATGAAGAAAGAGTGAAAGACAGCGTTAGAAAAAGGCTCCGAAGGACAATGGGAGGAGGAAAGAAGCAAAGACAAGGAGAAAGTATGAAAGAGACAGATATGACAGAACACTCAGCACAACACATGTTTCTGCTTCGCCCCCTCCTCCTGCAGGGTCTTTTTGATCAGTCAGAGTCTTTTCGAGGATCTCACAGCCCACAGCCTGTCATCCGCCCGAGGCTCCCTCTTTCCTCTCTTTCTCTCAAACCAAGCCTGAGAGAATCACAAGAAGGTAAAACCACCAGAAAAGCCCTTTTGACAAAGATAAATAAATTGGGTGGAGGGGTTCTGATTTGCAATCTTGTTTGTTTAAAAAAATAAGGAGCATTATTTAATGCGGCAGGGTATCCGAACATGTTGTAAACTAATAACGAAACAGCATAAACAATAGCATCTCTCTTGGACAAACACGAGTCACTGGGCCGGAGGGAAAGCAACACATGTTCAAGGGCGGCAGCAAACAGACAAAAGGTAAGCGTAAACAACATCTAGTCAGTTCCACAAACAATCAAAACACACAAGAGGAATGAAAAGTCGTGCTCCACTGCCCACTACAGTTGGTTTTACAGCCGCAGAGAAATACCCCATCTGAGTTATTTTGAAATTCCTCTTAATTTGTGTGTCTCTTTTTATCCCCCCAAGAGGATCACCCTGTGCTTTTAAAAAGTGTCATCACGCTAGACCTTTGATTGGATAAAAAAATAAAAGTGTGGGTAAACACGGAGTGGATGAGGATGAGGTGGAGTACCAGATACTGACTGTGTGACACATTGTCTAAACAAAGGCCTCTCAAAACAACACTAAACCCTCTCAGTTTGCCTGGAGGCGGTGAGTGCTTTAAAGTTGCTTTTTCTTTTGTGTGTGAGTTTGTGTGCGTTTGTGAAGCACAGCACGGGGGAAGTTAAGGGATTGCATACACAAAGTTTAGGAAGATATTTAAGTGCAACTAAGTCAACAACTAGACCACTTAAATGTAAAACGTTGTCGTTTTATATACTATGAAAAATGTGAGCTCAACATTCAGCCTAACTTCAACTTTACTTTATTTTACTCAAAACCAATGTTGAACATATCACAAAGACTGAAATATGAGTCTAATTAAACTGAATACATAACAGAAAAAATCTAATAAATGTTTATACCAAGCACACAGGCTCTGAATCTATACTAAACATTAAACATAAGGGGTGTAATACAAAGCCGAGCTTTCGGTTCTGAAGGTATCGTCAGGCTTAGCTCAGGGTTGTCAGTACTACAAATATGGCTCCATTTTTCCCGGCTAACCATAGTAACTTATGCCGAACACCTACTGTAACCTTTGTTCAAGAAAAGAGACCATCCTGTGAAAATCTCCACCGACTGACCAATCAGACCTCTTGATCAGAAGTCTGTGAGCTGACAGAGGGAGGGAGGGCGAGTCCTGTGTGATTTTTCATGTAAATATATTCATGAAAGTTATGAAGTGTTCTTTACTGAGATCATCTTTCAGCAGAGACTGAAGACATACTGGAGCCATGTGATTACTAGATATAAATATTGTCGAGGCCGACTACTTATCGCTTCATATCATGTTTTCTTTGCTCCACACCTCCCTCTTTGTTACGGAGCTGCAGCAGGAATATAATCGATGTTTAAAACTGTCACATGCAAGCAAGAAAAAAATGGAGGAAAATGTACTTTAAAGGAAGAAACAGGATGTTTTATTCATCATTCACTTTTGACTAACTCTGAAAAACAGGAGCTATCATAGATAAAAGGTACATTAATGATGGGAGAGAAATATAATAAGCTTTAATTACCACTTCCAAAGCAGCTACCTGTATTTGTTCTGTCAGTCATCCTTCCTACTTTTGTCCCTGCAATTGTCTCTAGTAGCCCATTTGTTTTACTTCTTCACGTTTTATGATCGTGTTTGATCATAAGAAGTTAACTCTCTCTCTTTCAGGTGAATGCACACTTAGAAACTGTAGGAGAACTTATCAGGTTGTTAAGAAGCTTCTTGTGTCTCTTTTCTCATGGTTAGTGAATGAGGCAGATAACATGTTACGGTGATGAGGAACGCGCTTGGTAGTATAGGCTCCTGGAGTACAATAATTGATCAAAATCCAAACTTATCAAAAGACTTTTAAACATCGACATAATCATTTAAACATGTCATATAGAGGACTCTAAAACTGCTGACCCACTCAGAGCGTTCAGTAATTTAATGGTATTTTGGGTATGACTAATTTGGGTATCCGCATCAAGCTGTGTAGTCATGCCCAAGATCCAAGTGCATCGTTAAGGTTCTTTACATAAACGTATGATATGCTTCCAATGACTAAACACATCAGACGAATATATCGTACTTTCAACTGTTCTGAAGTTATGGGATTTAGAGTTTTAAACTTTTTAAAGGGTTGGATGTTCAAGAGCCTGAAGAAAAAACTATCCGATAGTTTACAAAAATAAAGCTATAATGAACGAATAATAATTTACAGCTTTATATATTGTGACTATGGCCCAACTGATATGGGGTTTTCAGGGTCCATACAGATGTTGATATTAGGGACAAGATTATATAAATAGTCACTGGATATGTTCATATCGGCTGATATTTTCAGCTGGATAATGAATCGGTCGGGAAAGAAAGAGGGTTCGTGAAGAGGCCCACACATGGTAAACCTCTATAACACTACTGGACTTGATATAAAATGTCTTAATAAAACGTTCATTTTGAAGATCTCCACTGAGTGACATGGTCTTTGTATTTAGAAAGACAGTTGAAGGGTTCTTTCTTGACTTCAATGAAACTGAAGGTTTCATTTAGACCCATTAAACAGTAGATGAGCCACATGTGTCATCTCTTATTCACTTTCTGTTGCAGTACTAGAAAAATGTTTCATCGTTCTGACAATTTAAAAAGAACTAGAAAAAAAACATCTTTCATTCCTAAAACTAAAATAGCTTTCTGTTGCAATGAGGATTCTTTTTTTTTTTTTTTCTAACACAGTTAGGTAAAACTTTACTAATCTTAAAGCAAACTCTTGTCCAACCTCTTCAAACCTCACAATACAAACAAAGGACTACAAGAGAGAATCAAAAGAAATACAAAAAATATAAAACATGAGACGCTGGTGGCACAGTGGTTAGTGCACCCCCCATCTACGGAGGCTACAGTCTTCCAAGTCGGCGGCCCAGGCTCAAATCTTACCTGTGGCTCCTCTCCTGCTTGTCATTCCCCCAATAAGTCCCCAAACACCCCCACCCAAAAAAAATAAAAAATTCATGAAAACAATCACATTTTCATAAAGCAACATCAAAACTTTTCATACTTATATTGATCAACGTGACAGAAAGGTGAAACAGCGCTTACTCTATGTCTTCTTATTGTACCAAAGGACAGACTTAAAACAACATTTGTTGTAGATTTCACGCTGAGTAGTTGTTACGAGACTGCTGTGTGTTCTTGTTGTGGCGGTTAGTCAACCTCTCTCTCCTGTGCTCTCTACAGGTGCTTCTCTGAGCATCGCTGCAGCCAGTGATTGAGCACACCTGTGCCCACTTTCCAATCAGATGCCAGAATATAAAGTGAGGGGCGGGAGGCGTTAGGCTGCATGTGTTTGATGTGAGCCTACAATAGTACTTAGGCCTTCCTTCACGTGTGTTTACAGGAGGCCGTTTTCTTCCAGGCCTTGGCGTTTCTTTATTAAGGTAAGCTAATGGTGCTTGGACTTTCCTAAACTTCTCATCAAATACAGCACTAAGGCACTGGATATATAGCAGGTTAGACATTTTCACTGTTGCTTTAATGAAATGATTAAAAATGGACATTTACAAAAACTTGACTTGACCCAAGGAAGATTCAGATTCAGATGTTTATGACTCTTGAGGAGAAATGACATTAACAGCACACGTGATAAAGTGCCTTGCCAAGTTAGTTATGTCACACAGTCCCAAAGGCTTCATATTTATCCTAAAGAGGAGGCTAAAGTCCGGGACAAATTACCCTACCTACTCTCACTAAAACTTAAATGAAACGTTTAAAATAATAAAGAGCAGACACAAAATCTACCAAACAATCAAGATATGAGGGAAGACAGAGTGACCTTGGTTGGCATAGTCACAGCTAACCCTATCAGCTGTGACTATCGTCAGGGCCACGGAATGAGCTAAATGTCTGTATGTCCACAGAGATACATAACATAGTGCTGTATTGCTCCAGTTACGTTGGTTATAGACCTTGATACTTCTTAGCCACTAAATCACAGCAGCGCCATCCATCAAAGTGACAGATTATACATATTTACAGCACAAACTCTGGATTCAATCAGGCTTTTTAGAGATCAAAAAATGCAATTTGGTTCCACACGTCCAATATTTATCTCATCATCTTAGTTTTCAAAGTTCTTTGAAGGCAGACCTTATTGGTGTAAGCGAAACAAGATGAAGCCAACGTAGGTTCTTCTTTGGACTTTCATGCCTCTGGTACCCTGTTGATGGCACTGAGAGACATTCAGAGACAGAGGGTGAGATAGAGAGAGAAATGTAGTGTGAGCGTGTCAGAGAGAGATTTTGGAGAGGAAACATCACTTGGCTCATTGCATCATCGCCACAGCCTGTCAGCGGGCAAAATAGGTTGCCAAGAGTAAGATATGTTGCCTCCAAAATGAACTCTTTAACAGAAAGCGCACTCGCTGTTTGTGTTTTATCTGCTGCCAACTCTTGCAGTGTATTTTCTGCAGAATCACAGCATGATTCCTGTAAATATCTTCATGCTTTCAGAATAAACAACTTAACGTGTCAGCTTTTTGGCTTCAGGGACAACATCTAATTTGTTTTTTTTTATCTCATTGTGCATTTCCTCAGTGTGTCACAGTAAACAGAAATGAACAGTTTGCCTGCTATTTGGGCAGTTAAGTGTTGTGTGCCCTAGGTTACAATGACTTTATTGCTGTTTCATAGATCTCTAATAACAACATAATCTCAGTGCTGCCTGCACTGTGTCCACTGAGACAGGATCTTTACTCTCACTCATGTAGTTTAATTGCCAACAAGATACAAACGCTGGCAGAAGAAGCACACAGTAATTGGGTACTTAACACACACAGACAAACACACACCAGGTCAATTTTGCAACAACTGCCTATGAACTTTGAAAACTGAGATGATGAGATAATATTGGACGTGTAAAACCAAATTGCATTTTTAGGTCTCTAAAAAGCCTGATTGAGCCCAGAGTTTGTGCAGTAAATATGTATAATGTCTAACTCTGATGGATGGCGCTGCTGAGACTGAGTGGCTAAACAAGTATTAAGGTCTATAACCAACGTAAATGGAGCAATACCACACTAAAATAATATTCAATACAAGTTAATGTCCTTTATTAATCCTTTTATTTAAGCAACAGTGAAAATGTCTTAGCTGCCAGATAGCCATTTTCCAGATAATAAAGATGCATCAATGTGTAATTTCAGTTTCCTATTTGGTGGACATTAAGTTACTATAGTTTAAGAAGTTTTTATACTGTGTTTCATGTTGTGATTGGTTGTGTTTTCTGCCATCTTCCCTTGACAAACACTTCTGCTGCTGTTGTTTGTGTGTTTTTGATTGTGTCTTTCTGATTGTGTGATCTTCATTTCATGTCTCTAATCTCTAACTGGGTCTTATTCAATGCTCGTTTTTAAGGGGATTGATACATTTTGAAATAAATCAAGTGTGGCATTATTGTGCTGTAGATGAGATGGATAATGACTGTACTTGAATCAGAAGTGTAAATGATTTCCTGGCACAGGTTTGAATCAAACCTTTGTGTACATAAGAGGATGTCTGTTCAGAATTTAGAAAGGGTGTGAATCTGCAAAAGATCTTTTCTGGCTTTTGACACAGTGTCGCATCATGACGCATCCTATGAACAAATAAAGTTGTATAAAGCCCTCCAGATCAGGAGCTGAGATTACTCGATTTTATTACTCGACTATAGTTTGGTCAAAAAAAAAAAAAAAAAAATTACATTTAAAACTTCTGATTTGAGCAATGATAAGACACACCATTATTCATTTCATAAGAGAGTTTTTTTTTGTAAATGTATCTGTTCTTTATTTAACCAGGTAATCACCTCATTGATATCAAGATCTCTTTCACAAGTGTGACCTGAACCAAGATGGCAGCAGCACATCTTGGTTCAGGTTTAACTAAAACTCTGCCAGTGTATGTACCTAAGCAGCTTCAGATTCTTCAGAAGACGAAAGTAGCAAATAGCAAAGATAGCCAAAAAGCATACAGAGTGCACACTCAAATACAAAATAAAATAGTTGAGGAGCCACAAAACAGAGCTGCAGTTGTGATAAATGTAGTTTGATCATTCACAGTTATAAAAAACATCATCATGTACACAGTGCACTTGAAGTTGCACAAAGTGGGTTCCATTAATTGCACATGGCATCAGGAAATAAGGGCCAAAAGTGAAATTCAGTATAATCCAGCCGACAGGTTAATGCACAAATACCATCCCTCCTTGTCTTGATAGATTAGACAGTTAGACACAGGTTTATGGATAATGTTATTTAATGTGTACTTGATCAGTGTGGAGGTTTTAAGAGCTGTGTGGTTGAGATTGTCATTAAACAAATGTTTGGTGAGAGCTACATTTACCACCTCCGCTGTTTGTCTCAGTAAATAAACTGACTTCACTTACCTTAACGGTCTTTGATGGATAGACTGCTACGTTAAGCAGGAGGGTACTGAACAGGTTGCCACAATCTATTAGCAGCCATATGCAGGAAAGACACAGAAAGGGAGGCAAAGAAAGTATGGAGAAGATTTACTTTTGATGTTAAAACATTGCCTTCGGCCTCAGAATGTCTTTCTCAAAGTCAGACCGGTGCACTGCTGTACTGAGGAATGTATATTATGTTCCCAAAGGGATCATGTGTGGGGATAATCAGAGTCCAGGCTCAGAGCTAAGCTGAAAGTCTTTAGAAGAGGAAATTGCAGTATGCACATGTGTACGCATAGCCAATTCTCTTTCAAGCATAGAAAAACACTATATGTGCCTATTTACAGCTGCATGCAGTATTTTTGAGCTTACATGTGTGTTTGTAAACAGCATCTTGGACAGCAGAATGTGGACCCTCGGGGTGTTTTCATACCTACATGGAAATGTCAACGTCAAAACAGAATGGGTTAAGTTTGGTGCAGCATGCTCTCATTTGTATTTTGTAATGATTCCTGTACGTGTGTTTGTGCACGTGTTTTCGTGGACAGCAGCAAAGGTCCCCCTTGCAAAGCCTATCCATTAGTCTCTGTCACAGCCCAGCTGCAGCTGCACATATCTAAAGGATAAATGCTCGCTGACACTTCATCATTCGCAAACTGATCCTCTAAAGGAGGCCAATTAGATACATGCAGTGCTAACAGCAGCCAGGGGGCTTATCTTATGATCCTCTGACCATGCCATTTAACTGAGAGAAATAGTGCAGGACTGTGCATGCACAGGCCTCTGAGACAAGTCATGCATACAGTATGTGCAAACAGAAACAAATGATTCACATGATGTCATATACTGTAAGGGACATATGGAAGAACCATATATATGGAACAATAATAGACACATTATCACCGGTCTGTGCTATTAATAAAGATGGTGTGATGTGATTCATTCTGACATGGGAACCTGAGGGGTTCCCAGTGAGGATGTGTGGGCCCTCCTCTGTGTTCTGGGTCTATCCCCGAGGTGTCTGGGATTTTCTTCCAACTAGAAGAAAATCCCAGAAAACCTCTACAAGGGAAAAACCTTGGAGGCTTACTAATCAATATCAACTTTTCAGAATTATTGACAAATTCCTACTCTAAACTCTCTTAGTCCCACACCCCAACGGGCTGCTGTCGATTAAAATGATTTATAAGCTAAATAATTTCCTTTGTATTTCTCTGTGATTTATAGCTGGATCTTTTTCTTGCTTTCACATAAAATGACAAACAAAGGGTTCAAATAGCATACTAGCCTATTTAATAACAAATACGCTTACCCAAACGTGGGACACTGTGCATAGAAAATTAATAATCCTAAGAACCCCTTGCCCCCTTTCTCATCTTTGCACCCTGTCTTTTTCCCCTTTGCCCTTCTCTCTGTTTCCGTTTACCTCCCATGCTCTTCAATTTTCACCTTTTGGCTCCTCTCTCCAATACTCCCCAAGTAACTCTCCTCTTCTCTCTTCACCTCCCTGTCTCATAGACTTTCCACTTAGCATCAAGAGAGGGAAAAAAAACAGGTCAGAGAAGAGCAGCACCCACTTGCTGTCTGGCTGGCAGAAATCCTTGACCTTTCGCTCTCGATGCGTTTTTCCTGAGCAGCCGAGCCTGTCAGATGACCTCTCGTGTTGAATGTTGAGAGACCCTCTGAATGTTGTCGAGGGAGATAGTGATGGACATACAGAGAGGGAAAGAGAGAGAGGCAGAAGTCATTTCAGGCCTTCTTCACTTCAATGTAGCAGTATCAGTGTACTCAATTCTTATCACAAAATACTGTTCTGAAAATCTCACAGGCATAAAAAACAAGAATATCACTGTCACATAAAGTAGGATCATTCTTCATGTAAGTGGTCATTAATACATTTTAAACATCATGGCCATTGAAATGAAGCAATTCTGAACATTTGTCGCTCTGAAAGTTTGTCAAGCAAGGACTGTTTAAAAAAAAAAATCAACATACAGGGAGTGTCCTGGTCATTAGTTAGCACGCCCCATGAACATAGGCTAAAGTCTTCGAAACTGGGTTCAAATCTGATCATATCCCACATGTCGTTCCCCACTGACTCTATCCAATGTCCTGTCTCTCCAATAAAGGCATAAACAATATTCTATTTGTTTCATTAGTATAAAGACATAAAAGATCATGTCAAAATAAGATTTTTAATGTATTTTGGTGCATCAGTTATATTCTTTCTTCTACACCTAACAACAACCTACAGTATGGGACTAAAAAATAAAGCTAAAGCAGAAGCCCCCCGAAAAACTGCAGTTCCTCTTGTGGCCACATGAGGCTGGCTCAAAAAAGGAAGTCAATCCACATCAGGCCCTGTATTATAAAATACAACTCTAAAGCAAAGATAATCACCAAAGCCTGGTAATCTGTATTAATGATTTACTGATCTAAGGTTGGTAGCTTCAATACTTGGGATGGGGGTATCTCTAGGCTTTACTAATCCAACATTAACTCAGTATCCCTCACAGTTTCTTTGTATATTACTTGCAAAAGCATCGCTCAGCCTCTGCTGTCACAGTGAACTCTTGTTGACTGCACTGTATGTGCAAAGAGGCTGAAAATGCGCACTTCCTTTCCATTGCTTTTTTATGTTAAAAGCATTGTCTCGTGAAATGTCCTGCACGTCAGTAAACTGATAAAGCATTTCCTTGATGGCAGTTGAAAATAGGTCGCTGGTGTGTGAGCTGTGGAAGTGTCTGTAGCACTGCACTGTGCGTTAAAGATCCATCTGCATCCAAACTTATAGCTTCTACATCCACAAACCCTGCTGTAAAGTGTTGTTTAGATCAGGGTTTCTTAACCTTTTTGACCTTGGGGCCCAACATTTTCAGGGCAAGGTAGTCTGGGGCCCAATCGAGTAAATTGTCAATGTCATTTTTATTTAATAGCTATTTGTGTCACTATGTAGTAATAATGAATACTGTTCTTAATTTGTATGTTTTCTAATCAATATATAACCTATACAAGTTAGGTAGATTTGTTGAAATTAAAAAGAGCATTCTGTTTTGTGTAGCGCTGCCCCCGTTGCTGTCATTATTTTTTCGTTTTAAGAACCTCTCCATTACGTTTCCATTCAGATTCAGAGAGTCAGCATCAGATTAATGTCCAATATCATGATGGGATTACATTCTCCTATCTACACACACATCCACCATCATGCACACACCTGTCTGCTCACAGCATTCGGTGCTGCCTTTTGTGTTTCTGCTCACATCAGGTGATCCACGTGTGTGAAGGCGTCTTGATGCTGAACTGTATTGCAAAGCTGCAGAAAAAATATTATTAATATTAAATATTATTATTAATCTTGTGTTTTAGGGATGTACCTACAGACTACTCTCTCTCTTGCTTATTCTCTCTCTTTCTCCAGGGTGGTTTAATATACTTGGATGGTCATACTTATATATACTATTGTCGATTTGTGGGAAACACCTTTCTGTAGTATTCAGGTCTGGACTCTGTGGAGGCCAGTCTATGACAACCAATGTTTTATCAGCTGTTTTCCTCCAAACATGATTGTACTGCATTAGCAATGTGCTCGGGATGTTGATCTTGGGATTGTTGTCACGCTGAAAAATAAAACCATTCACAATCAGGCTCCATCCAGGAAGACTGGCAGGATAGATTTCAATAACACTGCTAAAACAACAACACATTAAATGGATGTCCAAGAGTCCACAGTGCTGTGGTGTTTTGGGCTCTGCAAAAAAAAAAAAAAAAAAGATCTGGCTCACTGCAATGTGTGTTGAGGGTAAATTCAAATGGAAAGCCTTTTATTACAACAAACGACACAGCAAACTAATTTATTTATTTGCTTAAAAGACATCTATAAATCTGTTTGTGAAAGTAAGTTAATTTCTATATACAAAATGGAATCTGACCTCACATAACTAGGGTTATAAAAGTGGGTTATTTCAATTAGAAAACATGGAGTAGAAGCACGAAGATAGCCTACAGGAGAAATTGAGATAATGATAAGGGAAAGAATAGATCCTGTACACCGTACTGTATATCAATGACATAGGGCTGCCTACGCTCCTATTAATTATGTAGACTCAGGAGGAATATATATATACTGTGCGATCAAACTCTGCAGAGTCAGTGCAAATTCTGTATACCATTAAACTGATCCCTACTTTTAAAATGCCCCCAAACATTCCCTGAACCTCCTTTCCAAACGGATTCACAGGAGGTGTAGCGCTGAGACTGCACTTTGTGCATCTGCATATATACAGTACATGCATAAATGAAACATGCCAACACAGACACACCGATTACATTAGAATTTAAGTTCTTGTTTACATTTCAGGGTTTCAGTTTGTTTGACAACTGGCATGCCCATACATGTTATTTCATCCATCTTATGGGGTGTTAAAATTATCAAGTGGCAATAAATTATTTAGTCCAATATACATCTTACTCACACATTACTTTAACTTACATGAGGTCCACTTATGTGACCATCGATTCCAGTATAAACAGAATAATAACCTGGATCCACCGGTCTCTCAGATACATACAGTGCTGTACACTTCAAACAGCATGCTGCAGAATTGAAACAATAAACAAGAAAAGGGAAAGCACACAGAGAATGTGTTGAAGTGTTTTTTTTTTCATGCAAAGGGCCTTAGGAAAAAAAACTGAAGAGAAGAAGGGGAAGAAGAAGTGTAGAGAGACACAACTTGAGCAATTACCATGAGGAGGGGGGTGAAAGAAGCGTGGAGAAAAGGGTCACGACCACATTTAATGAGAAATGGCAAAAGCGTCACAGCTGGTTAACGTTTGAAGAGGAAAAACAACAAAACGCTTTTGGCTAGACTAAACCTCAACACAGAAAAAGTCTAAAACCTTGTTTTTCGTCCACATTGAGAGGGCACTTCAAAATGCAAAGACAGGACTCCATTGGAATGGACTGATTTTAGTTTTCATGACAATTCAACCATGATAAAACATGCAACTCCAAATGTTGTCAAGTAACTCTGATGGTTGAAAAAAAGGAGGGTGACGTTGCATAGAGTCGGACATTGAGGTTTGTGTTTCAAAGTTAAGCTATTTGAAGTGACTTCAGTTACTTACATCACATACAAAACTAGACTTTCATATACTGTATTACCTGAAACCACAAGCTTAACAATAACAATAAATTATGTTTTCATTATGACAGGGGTCTGGGAATGTTCTCCCTGTTGAAGTAACTTTGACCCAAATGTTACTGAACCACTAACACCTGAAAATTGCTCATGTAAAGTCCGGACAACATCTGTGTACAATGGGTGGATGAAATGTGCTTGATATGGAAGGATTAGACAGTGAAAGCTTAGCAGTTTTTCAATATAGAGCACCAAATTCATCAAATAATGCACATGACAGGAGGTTGAACTCTGGTTAAAAAGCTGAGGAGGGTCATTAATAGTGCCATGGTCAAAGTGTTTATCCTGCTGTGACATTAAGCTGCCAAGGCTGCTTGTGAAGTATATAGTTAAAGCATTTGAGCCACATGCTTATGTAATGTGATTTGTAAAGAATCACTATGCTACATGCTGCTAAAAATTACATATGAAGCTCCATGATTTGTTTATGTGTGAAAAAGTGTTGAATGTGTGGCGTAAGCTGAGTGTGAGACCCCTCTAATCCACAGGTCTGATGAATTTGTTACACTCAAACTTGCTTAGATACTACTTGTCATTACTCTGAACACTGACACCTTTATATGCGTAGGGCATATGCTCCCTCAGCAAAAAGATGAATTTCCATTCCCTACACAGAGCGTAATCAATAGCTGCAAGCAAAGGTCCCCTTGCTTTACGACACAAAAAAAAGGAACGGGCAGAAAAGGAGAAACTATACACTGGGTAAAATATGCTGTATGAAAAAATATGAATTATGCACACAAGTATTTCTGACAAGTAATCTTTCATGAATATGATTATGCATGCCACTTTTTTTTTGATTACTTTTTTTTAAATGTAAAGCTGCCATTCCGCACAGTGCTGTGTCTAAACAGGGAACATCTGACTTTCAGCATGTCATCACACACCTGAATGAATGTAAAATAAAGACAAAAAAGTGGAATATGTCACTTGGGATGAACAGTCGTGATATATGATTGGAAAACTCGATGAAGGCAGCAGACAGTCAAATAATAAATGGGCATATCAGATTCTTTCTCCTCCAGTTAATCCAGAACATTTTCCCTCGCCTAAAAAAACCCTGCTGCATATCAATAAAGTTAAGCCTGAAGACCTCAGAGGAGCCTGCTGCTCTAATCCACCAGGACTTGACCAGTATTATCAGAGATATGGGAACAATACAGTGCACTGATTGACAAACTCAGCCTTGCAAAGTAGAGAGAGACCTCTGCCAAATGGAAACCACAGAGGTTTGAGCTCTTTAAATGCCTGAAGGATTTTTACACAAGCAAATATACAGTAATTTACTAGACTCACACAGAAATACACACACGTCACTGCGGACTCATGGTGTTCCAAGTCTCTCTCCTTTTAATCACTACTGACTTCTTTTGTTCTGAAACGCCCAAACCCTCTGGTTATAATCATTCACTTTCTGTCCTTCAAGTTTCTGTTTGAAGCTATGACCATATCCAGTAGTTTGTTATATCGAGAATCCTACTTTCCCATCCCCGTTTCCTCCCCCCATTCTTTTTGATCCAGTAGATGCATCCTTGAGCATCAACACGACAAGGTACAATGCATTAAAAAAGATGTCCATATTGTATTAAAAATACATTGTTTGTAACGGACCTCTGGGAATAACGCAGATAAGCATTTCAATGGTCACACTGCTATAAGCAGGTTGACTCTTTCTGTTGGCGCCTCCTTTAACTGTTCAAAATGAACAGTGGAAATGGTTTCTTATGGACCATAAAAGAACAAGTTTGAGATGGTGGTAGCGCCCCATTGAAAATCAGTCATCATAAAATATGTCAGTTTATACAAGAACCTTTAACCTTGACTGTTTCCCCTTTCATTACCGTGATACAGCCTACATGTGTAGTTCACATGCTTTAGTGGAGGTGAAGAGGATTGAATTGTTTGCTTCTAGGTGTGGGACAAAATATCGATACTGCACTATGTCGTCCCCTTGACTCATGGTACAATTACTGGATTGCTGGTGGCAAATATTGACATTTATATTGACAAAAATACAGCACAATCAGTTTGACTTCATGACTGCTCACGATAAGAAGAACACAAGTTAATTTGCCAAAGGAGAGAGAGGATAAAAGAAGACAACGTTGGGATCATATTAGACTGCATTGAAGAAAAGTATAAAGTTAAAGCATGATAAGAGGTTAAACTGACATTAAATTGCAGTAAATGCTGAGTGTATTCTTCAGATAATAAGAAGTTTTGATGTATCGTCATAATTGTCTTGCAATCCAAATAATGCTGTGTAGCTATGGAACCATTTAGTGAAGTTTAACATCCTATGTTACCCTCCCATTCCCATACCAATTTATGTCAATTTATTTTCTATGCATGAGTTGAATATTACTGGATTTCTTACACAGTGGACTCCCAACTGCAACAACCACAGAAATGAAGGCGCTGATCATTCTGTCAGCCAGGCCCCTGGAGAGAGTTTAGGCCAGTCAGCTGTAGAGTACTTTGGGTAACTGCAATTACTGTCTCTGTTCCAGTGACACTAAAAGGACTTTAGATCAATATATGATTAGGCCATTTCAAATAATGCAAAAGCATCACTTTCATCTTTCCCTCAGCAGCCCCAATTAGGATTGACCTCGAGCATCCAGCTGAAAGTAATGAAAGGTGTTTGGTTTGAGGTTGAACAGACTTGTATGCCTTCATGTCGTCATTAAATTGAAACATTTGCACATACAGTAGAGCCAATGAAAAAAGGACAACTTATACATACAAGAGCCAAAAGCAGAGCACAACATTCAAACACAGATTAAGTGTATTCTAGAGAAGATGGACAGGTTTTGAATAAGGTTCTGACAGCCACTATGATCATTGCCACCTTCCTTTTTTTCCTGAGTTATAATAATTTAGCCCACACTTCTTTACTTTTCTCCTCTTGACACTTTCCTCGCCTGTCCTCATGCTTCCATCCGTCTTGTAACTTTGTCTCCTCTCTCCACTGCACTCTATTTTACCCAAATCCTTCGCAACTCCTCAGAGAGTCACAATCTCTCCTCTCCACTACTCTGTCATTAAGATGCAGTGCAGGGAAGTGATTGCTGCTCCAGACCCCAGAGATATCTTTGAGGATCCACTGAAATAAGGGGCTTCAGCTGGTAATGGTTCAGCATACAAAAACAAGAACCATAATGTGGGCAGATTCTCGCAGATGGTTGTAGAGACAGGGAGCAATTTCACACAGTATTGTTTCTGACATGTCCACATAAAATATGTAATCCATCCCCATGATGGAAATGTGTTTTCTATTAAGTTTTTATCTTTTAACAAATGTAACTTTCTCTGCTGTCAACATTTTCTGTTTTATCAGCAATTCATATTATGCAGGTACAGATTTTAAACCTTTGAATCAGGATGTAAACCAGCAGCGCTACATTAGGAATGTTCTTGGACTTCAAACTGACAGTCCAATCTAATTGGGCAGATTTTGCCTTTAGTCCAAAGATAGTCCAATGTTCTTGTTTTGGGCTCATTGAACACATTCTTACAACAGAAGAGGTGAACCACATAATCAAACTATTTCTTTTCTAAAATTGGAATAACAACTTATTTTATGATAAGACTCCATCCTTTTCCCCACTCTTTAAGTCTACATTATGGTGACCTCATAACAATAATACAAGTGACAGTTTATAAATCAGAAGATTCAAAGCTTAAAATGGAAAACCAGAGTAGTTAGGTACAACATGTGTAATTAACTATATTGCCAACAGAAAATACGAGATGATCAAACCAAATACTGAAATAATTCCTGGGAAACTAAAAAGATTTTAAGGTGAGCTGAGCTGCTCCAATAGTCGTGCAAAATGGGATAGTCCATGTTAATTTACCAAGAGAATGTATTCATGCAGACACTAAGGAGAGTGACTAAGAGGACATGAGTTACTTTTCAGAGTTCTTATAAAAGTATTAATAAGATCATATTTATGCCAAGACAGGCTATGAGATTTATTTGGAGATAAGAGACAATCCACGTAAAATTAGTCATTCAGCACCCCCATACAGCTCGAATGAAATGATCCTTGTTTCATAAAGCAGGTGTTCTGCGAGATTGGCAGTCGAATGAGACTCTTTTGAATAAATCATATGATGTGTCTACTTGGGGTCATCCCTAGCTGGTCTGAAGTTAACTTTGAAAGCAATTACATGGATCAAACACTTGATTTAATTATTTCTTGTTTAAATGACATTTCTACATGCATAAGTTAAGCTTAAAGGACTATTAAACATACTGTATTTTATATTTTAGGCACATCAGTTTTAATTTGAATTAGAGTAGTCATCAGGCTCAAGTCATACAGTATGATTAAAATTAAATACAAAGAGAGGAAGGACAGAGACATATCTCTTTGTCCAACTTGGTAAACTCCAAATAGCGAACACCAACTGAAGCCTGGGGAGTGCAAGTATGCACATTCACAATGGCTAACTCTCCACTCTTATAGACAAGGATTTTGAGATGAGTTCCCAGTGTGAGTATTTAGTGTTGTCCCACAGTCAAATCAATTATTGCACGAGGACTACAATCCAAGCCTTTCAGCAACAGATTATGCAGATTATTCTTTAGTTCGCAATTCTGCAATCTTCCTTTGGAGTTCATTGCAAAACTTGACGAGAAGGATGTGTTCATCCAGTCCCCCGCTAAATAAAAGCAGTAAAAGCAGTCTTCAATAAATAATACAAATATATAAATGAAGCAAGAACAGATGTGACTGAAAACAGCATACACGTTTTAGGGTATCTGGCCAGATCCATTAAGAAATCCGAAATCTGCTCCGTTTTAGCTCCCTATCCACAAAAGAATTTGCACTAATGATTTGCTGGCATTAAGAAGCCTATAGTTGCTGCTCCGCCCAGTTTGCTCTGGTTTTGTATCTTAATGTGGAGAAACGCCATCTGCCATCATTGCTCTGCGTGAAGTTTGACTCTTAGCGGATGGAGCCGTTTTGTCCACATAGAGATGATGAGCTAGAGGTGCAGAGACATTTTGGAGGGCTTATTTTGATGCCAGATGATTAAGTTATTTTACTAATAACGCCTTGAGTAACACGAAGAGAAAAGAGAGAGGGAAAACATGGACCAATTTTATACAAGGGTCACAATTCATTAACACCTCTTTTACTGCCTGTGGCAATTAGATGGATGAGCTCGTACTTGTAACAAGGCTTATTTGCATGGGAAGGGGGCAATTTTACATTGGATTTTTTAGATATTCCTTAATTTACATAGATAGAAACATGACAGGCTAACCCATGACGCTTCCTGCGAGGCCATGCAGTTTGCACACAGTTCACCCTTCACCCATGTGCTTTTGGATTTTTCTTGCTCCCCATTTGCAAAGGCTTTGCGCCCACCAAAGCAGCACTGTCCTTTTGTTGATCTGGCCCAAAATATACTGTATAGTTAATCACGTTTGTGGTTATAGCACGTTTTAAAGAGTTATATTATTATTATATACACAATAGTATTAATGTTTTCCAACTGAAATATATAAACACTAATAAATAAATCAAAACACACACTGAAGGGGCACATTTTTTATTGTTTAATGGCGTTGCATTACACCTTTAAAGTCCCTAAAGGGTTTAGGACCTTGTCATTATAATGCATATATAATGCCATTATAATGCATAACCAGGTAGTGGACCAAAGTGACTAACAAGGACATAAACATTTGAAAAATAACATACAGTAAGGACATGCAAAGTGGAATATTATTTTACAAATATTCAATTACGTGTGATAGTGGAAGGAGCGCACACTCACCATCTTGTGTCTAATAGGCCACACAAAGAAGGTGCTCAAAGGTGAAGAAATAGAGAACACATGAATCAGAGTTACAGTCCTGTAGCATCCAAATACAGGAATCCCTTATTTCTTTAGGAGCCTTTCTTTTTGAATAAAGCAATCACATGAATGTGCCTAACTATCGTCACCTTTAGAGATGCAATAAAGGGAATACAGAAGCCAGTCAAAGTCAAACTGTACGTGGAAGCCATGCATATTCTGCCATAATTGCATTTGGCAATATCAAACAGTTATAATGGCAAAATTTGCACTGGCCAATTACTTTGTTGCACTCGAGTGTGAAGAGGATTGTAATTCAAAGTGCTTTACCATATATTGGACTTTTGCTCAGTCATCAAGTCTAACACAGGAGAAGAGATGGGCACTGATGGAGCTGAGGGACACGGCAGAATGACAGTATTTCAAAAGTCTGCGCTGAAATCAGTCGCATTATGGTTGTGTGCATTTATTAATAATAATAAAGGAGGAGAAGGAGATGCTAAGCCGAAGCGCACAGGCAGAAGAAAAAAACATATTATTGGATTCTATGTGTACTTTAAGAGACACGTCCATCTATCCAGCATCGACATCTGAGTCCCAATATCCCTCCAGCCTTGTTAGATCAATGCTCGGCAGATCCTTTGTGAACACACGCAAAGGAAATCCTGGGATTCATTTTTCCTTTCAATCAACCCTGACTTCCATTTCTTGCTGTGAATACATGCAATCCATAAGGAACCTGTCTGTCTTTCAATCTGCCACTCACACACACCTCGGCCCTCCAACTTCTCGCTTCTCATTTCTGCCTCGCTCTACCGTCAGACCCAGATGTGCGGTATCTACAATCAAAAGCCCTTTCGCTCTTCCAGAGCACAATAAACAGTTGTTTGCAGCGTGGAATAACAAAGATTGTCGTCATGGATACTCTTCTATCCCATTGGCGCTGAGTGGCCCTTTCCGAGTTCTAAAAGGAGCAATTATCTGATGACATCAAAGACAGGCGACAGAATGAAACCGCAAAGAGAGGGAATCAGGCCCAAGCCATTTATCAGACAGGTGGAGACGGGGTCCTGTGTCTTATTCAGCCAGTATGACTGGTATCAGGCAACAACGTTCACCTAAAGGGGTCGAGGCATATACACCCACATAGTCATTCTGCCTGCAATGACCTGGATTTCATGAAAAACAATAAACAAAACCTTAAGCTACAGAGTATCAAGAGTATCAAATAAATATAGGTAAAGAGGAGAGACTGCTGTACATTTGTTTCCCTAAACGAATGAAGAGAACCAAGCTGTAACTGCATACTATCGTTCCAACACACAACTACACTACAAACAGAAATGTTTGAAGGACAGGGATAATTAAGTAAAAAGTATAGTCAGTCAAAAAAAGTCGAAAACTCATCTTACAAACATCACTTTCATTACAAACTACATCTCATAATTAGATGTTATGTTGACCTTCCCTCCCGCTGCCATGAGTACGCCTGCTCTGTTGGGCTCTAAAAACACAACATTAAGAAGATCAAATACTTATATGTAGATTACAAAGTGGACACGACCACACCACTCACAACTCATGAGTATGTTCCTTTTTGGGCTCCAGATGTGCTGTTAGGTTTTTTGTTAGAAAGCATATTGCTTCAACAACACTGATGAGACTAGCGCAGTGTTTTTTGCAGTGTGTTTAGCTTCATGCCCTAAAAAAATGATTTATATTGATTTAGACTTCATGTTAATTGGCCTGGAACTGGACAGCTTGGAGACGGTGGCTGAGAGGAGGATGAAGGACAAAACTCCTCTCACCCTCTCCATGATGAGCTGTGACAGATGGGCAGTTCCTTCAGCCATCATCTTGTGTATGCAATTTGATTTGAATAGTATATTTTAGTTTTTTTTACTTTATTTGACCTCTCCAAAGTTAGCAAAAATGATTACATTTGCAAAAAACCATTTTGGTTTTGTGAATCTTGAGTAGAAAGAACAATAGTATAAAGATACATTTCATCGCTTGCACATGTTCCCATACTATAATTTCAGCACAGTATGCCTAAAGTTATTCTTCATGTTTAGCTGTTTTATCTAATGATTTCTCCATGTAAAACAAAAAAAAAGGTAGGGATTGACATTGCAATGAATTTGCAATGCAGTCACACTCATCTGTTTTTGTATTGACCAGAGTGACAATCCTCTTATTCTCTTTGTTAAATTGGTCCTCTGAGGAAAATAAAACAACATAAATCAGCACAAAGCCTGCAGGGTCGACACCTCTCTGTAATGCTGTTATGTGAAATAACAGTTTGCCTACCACTGTTTTTATTTTAAGATAAAAGAAAAAAAACACTCCTTGATGAAGTTCAGCCAACAGGGTTACATACAGTACACTTTAACAATAATAGACATCATAATGAGCTTTGACTAAACCACAAGGGCCTTTGGGCAAATCAACAGTGAATTTTCTTGACATTTTCGCTTTAGCATTAGGAAATTGATTGCAATGTTTCTCCCTGAAGAGCTGGGCTGGCATTTTCATATCACGGGAGCTAAAAACTCTCAGAAATAATTCATAGTCCGCTGAGACGCAAACTCATTATAACCAAGAGGTGATGATCTTCAGCAAAGTTCATCATGAAAAATGAATTACTATTCAGCCCCAGAAGATTTTTCCTGGATCGGAAACATATTACACACGTGATAAATGCGTTGAAAAGCCTCTTTAGAAACACTGGCACAGGGAGTATTGATTACCAATACTATTTGCAGTTTCTGGACACATACAGAAGGAAACCAGAGATACAGTATGAAGACACAGTGCATGATACACTGTAGTAAATTCAGACAGAGGTCAGATCTCATGATGACTGAGGAGATCAGACAGCGAAGTGAGGCCCTACATCTGATAAGTGCAAAAGACAGACCTGTGAGAGCAGAGTCGATGTGCTGGGTAGAATCACGTTTATGTCAGGACAACTTATTTTCACTCTGTAGACTAAGCACATTTCAGTGAGCCAATATGCAGTAATTAAGGGTGAGGCTGGAACCTATTATGTCACATAAACCTTGTTAAAAAAAACCTTCATCACAAACACCAGCTCGAACAACCATCTGCAGTTAAAGACAGGGCAGGTGATTTCCTCCAGATACACGTTTTAAGTTTTTGGTTGAGATTGTCTTCATGTCCTGACAGATCTTGCTCTGGAAAAGGAACACATAAATTATCTGTAGCAGTTGTAAAACTTTGACCAATGTCAGATTGACGGTTTGTTTTTTTATAAACCAATCAAGCCTCTCTGCCCCATGCATGCACAAGCCCACACTCAACGCATGAGCTGAAATCCGCTTCTGGACCAATGACGCTTGTGCATGAAAGTGTGTGGCGGGACTTTTGAGGGAGCACAAAGAGGAGGGGGTGAGTGAATACGGAGAACGGAGAGGATGCTACTTTCAAAATCATGCTAGTTTTAGAAAATTACCAACCCTGCCTTCAAGAGTTAAAAGGGCACTGTCAGGTGGTTTATAATGAATGTCACCTACATCAGTAATTAGGGCAGCAATTCCACTTTTAATGACTTAAAAACAATTATCGCTTTTAAGTCATTAAATCGGGCTGTAAATATATGCAGACACTTTGTTCTCGTTTGGTCTGGGCCATCACTCACCACAGGCATGGGAGCATTTCCTTTGTATCTCTCTGTGGGCCATCACAAACAGCAAACTTTGTAGTAATGGTCAAAGTTGTATCATATCTGTAAGATATAAGACTGAACTGCACCATCAACTCATCATCTATTGAGCTCTTTCAGGATGAGTGCACACAGGGCAGCTCTGGACAGCAGACAGAAGACATGTTAACAGCTGAACTCCAGAATTAGATAAGAGCTAACTTCACAGTGCAGAGCAACTTAATGGCGGTTTTTGAACTAGAATATTATAAGCAGTGTGATTTGTGAATTGGACCATGGACCATGATTCAAATAGCAGGCGCATTTGTGAAGCTATTAGGGGCCGCAATACATTCTTCGGAAAGATGAAATAAGACAAGGAAAGTAAGCACTTTGACAGCCGATAAAACTTAGTATTGTCTTGGTTACTTTCTTACAACCTAAACTTGTTAACCGAGGGGTCCAATCTGCCTAAATCTCTTTTCAGCCTGATAGTGACCCTAAGCAGAGACGCCTGATCAGAAACACTTAAATTGATTTAATAATGTTCATTTAGCTGATATGAGGCCATGCTTGTTGAATCATTGCCTGAGGTAGTGTGCTGTGGCCTTGTTCAATTTGTTAGCAAACGGAGGGTTGTAAAATGAGAGCAGACAGGTGCTGCTAGTCATGGACTAATGTAAAATTTAAAGCCTAATCAAAACCTGTGTACAGCACCATATGAGCCCAAACAGTCTGGTCTGCATTTCAATGACTGCCTGTGCAGCAGAGCGGATAGAAAATATTGGTAAGTGGAGTCCGTTCAAGGACACCAGCAAAGAAGCAGTTACAGCTGGTCAACCTGTAATTGATAAAAACTCACAGCTGTTAGAAGGTTAAAATCAATAATACAAATCAAGATCCAAGTCAAGCCAACAGATGTTGCAGAGGGTCGATTTAGAGGAACAAACTTTGGCTACAGACTGAGCATTGATGAACCATTCTTGAATATTTACCTTTAAAATGTTATAGTGGCATGGTCTACATGATTGTCTGGGTTATAAATAATGCAATGGCCCTTTGTGCTGTGAAGAGACCTCACTTATTGGGATGAGACTTGTTGGAAACATTTAAAGGGTCAGTGTATTTCATATCTCTACAGTCGGATAACACAAGGTCTAAGTTCAGAGGGCTGAGTAGACACTGTAGAAGTTCAAGTATGGCCCATAATTGCTCAGAGTGTTAAAAATAGCAAGGTAATGAATAGTGACAATAGTAAGGGGGCGGCTGGGGCTTAGTTGGTAGAGTCGTCGTCTCTCAATCAGAAGTTGGAGGGTTCAATCCCCCAGCAACATGCGAAGACACTTACTCCCAAATTGCTCCTGCTGCGAACGGATGGGATTAATTACTACTCATGGTCTCTCTACATTGCAACCTTTGTTATCAGTATGTGAATGGGTGTAAATGGGTTGGAGTGGAGTCCAGAATGGTGGTATGCAGGTTTTGGATCAGAGCGTACTGTTATTCGATCTTATAGATTTTGAGATAATACAACTAAATTTCCTGACCTGGATTGACACCTTTGAACCAGAAATTGACAGAAATTCACATTTTCTAAGGTATTAAGTTAGATTATACAAACAGATGAAAAACATATAACTCATACTAGCAAGTATACAAAGAACTGCTGACACGACGCAGGCTTGTGGTCCTTTTGTTTTTTTTGAGCCAACCTAAACTAATACAAGAAAACTCAAAAAAGAAGTATTCTCAGTTACTCATTTTTATACTTCAAAAGATTTTGAAATGAAGCGTTTTCCTTCAGTGCCCTGCACTGATTGACATCCGCTCTCAAAACGCTGCTGTGTTTGATATTCCAGCAAATCTGCTTGTTTAGTGCTGCTCAGAGAATGTTTGTTATTCATCTGTGATGTTTCTTTATTGTGTTATTTTGCTGTTGGCTTGCTGGCAAATGTTTTTATAAATAGTGAATTATGGAGGGCTTCAAAAGCTCAATTGCAACAGGAGATGAAGCCAGTGAATGAAAAAAAAGAAAAACGTAAACTAAACTAAACTAAAAAAAAAAAGAAGAGTTTTTTGTCCGTGTGACACAGAAATGGCCAAAGCATCACATGTGACGATGTACTTTCTCTTCTGTTGGCCCGCAGTACACGACTGACAGGCTTGAATTCTGCTTAAAAGTCAGATTTTTCTTTGAGCTCTCAATCTGACGTTGTACTCCCATATGATGCCTGTGGCGATTCATAGACTGACAGTGTTCTGATTGTTCACTTTGTCAGAAGACAATTTAGGGGACAGAAAAAAGTAGCTTCACAACCTGTGTGTGATGGCTCAGATCAGAAGGACTCATGGAGAACTGTTGTTTCCTTCTCAGCTGGACAAGAGACAGATGATCTGCTTCTTAAGATCTAATTGTAGCTTTTCTTGCTATTTTGTAATCTTCGTGCCAACACAATCTGTTCTACCACGAACATGTCTCTATACTTTTCTGGATGACATTTCTCAAAAATGTATATATTTGTTATATATTGTTAAGAAATTTTCAATCTACTTTAGTTTCTTGCTCTTACATCTCTTTGATTCCTCATCTACTTCTTCTACAACGTATCTTGCCCTTTTTAATTTTTCATGCAGTGTTTTCCATCTTATCATTTCACTGTTTCTGTTGTTCTGCTTTATTCATCTCCTGTGATTTTAAGTCATAAAAAATACAATAGTGTAAAGCTCCATAGGGAAGAAACATACTAAATTATTACGTTTTTCAACAGACACCACATAAAAAAAAAATCGGACTGTATGCCGCTGTTGACATATACAGTAATCTTTCTTTCTTTGGATTTTGAGATTACTGGAATAACAAGTATTATTTTTAAAATCTTTCTTTTTCTGGTAGTGGAGGAAAAGTTTAAACACTCTTTGTGTTCCCCAGTTTCTTGAGTCTAAGAGGCTCTGTCTGATTTATTATAAATACACATGCTCTTCAGATCTCTCCAATAAGGAGCAAAACTACAAGTATTATATGCTCTATCAGTAATGAGGCTGTGATTGTGTAGTGAGTGGATGGATGCTGTGTGCTAATCCTCCCCCTCTTTGATGTTTAATCCTTGGCTTGTTCATGTGAGACACAATTTTGTGTCATACATGTTCTACATATACACACACATGCCACTAATCATCTGCTGATGCACGGGAACCCTGCTGTGTATTAGCCTCCATGTTGGTGCAATTACTATGCCCCTATGTTCATGCTCCTCCTGTAATATACATGCATGATTCATTTGATGCAAACACTGATCTGACTTTACCATAACTTACCTCTGAGGATTTTATTTTTTAATTTTTGTTATTTTAAACTTCACTTAAGAGGCTAATTAAAGTCTAGACATGCAGAGTCACACATGAAAGAGAATCCATCAAAAGTTAGGAGTGACATTTTGTCTTTAGATGTATTCTGCTTGTATCAAGTCACAGCACTCACATTTAAAAAGGCCAACACTGGGGATTTTTCGCATTTCATACTCACACAGGAAAACACCTGCAGATAATTGTACCAAAGTGTGAAGGGGAATTATCCATGTCTAAGGCATATATCATTCTCAATCTTTCTTTGATAAAGAGCAAAAAGCAGGAAGCTAAGACCTTCAGAGAGCCCTTAGGGACTCTTCACTGAGCGTCCTATACATTTCAAGTGTGTACAGTTGTTCTCCAGAAAGCAGCTCTCCACTTCCAAGCATGCCACTGCATTCATAATTCATACACTGTAGATGAGATGAAAAAGAGAACACTCGGGGGGTTAATAAAAAACAAGTCGCTCTGCTTTGTTTTTCTAACTACTTCACACTACACTACCTCATAAGTATGATTCAGTAAATATTCTCCATCATGGTCCTTCAGCCTATGAATATATCTTCCTTATGGCTGACTCTTTTTACATGCACCCCTAAGCTTGTAGAGAACTTGAACTTGAAAGTGCAATCAGCTGTGATCTGTATTCATAAGGAGGATATGAGGGGTTGGCAATAAGAGAATAAATCAGTGGGAAAAGGATGGCGCTGTTCTTCTCCTGGGTTATTGGATATGGAAAAGTGTGTGTGTGCATAGGGAGGGGGGTATGATCTCAGGTTTATGCACCAAAAATGTTCTGTTAGGCCTGGTAAAAGATCATGTGAGGGCATAAAGCTCCTGTGAGGAACTTGCAATGGAAAAAATTTCAGCATTATCTCGCTGTTTTCTTTTATTTTGTTGTTTTTGGGTGGAGGGCTTTTTATGTTTTTATTTAAAGATAGGCATAGAGTCAGAAATTGGGGAGAGAGAGTTGAAATGACATGCGGGAAGGGAGCCACATATTGGATTCTAACCCGGGGGGCCCGCTTGAAGGACCACATCATCTGTGTTTGCACCAACCTCTTGTTTATCTTTCTTCTTTGTCAATGTGAAACGCTATCTCAAAATAATTCTTAATCATTAATAAAAATTAAAACATGTTGTTATCACCTTGTCTGAAAACTATATACATGTACCCCACGCAGCAGTGAAAGGCAAATGAAATAATATACAAATAATGAATCTTCATGCTGACTGTCCTGTTTGAAATGTAGCTTTCATCGAGGCATTTGTATTAAATTCATTCTTTAACAGCTGTAAACTCCTCCCAGATGCATTAAATAAAACATCTGCACAGTCTGTTTCATACAGCACGGCCTTCTTGTGAGAAGCTTCCGGGCAGAAAGGCCCTTAAAGCTGCAGCTACATTAGGGTAACATCTTATGTTGCCACCAATAATATATTGTTTCCAGGTTACGCTATTGTAAAAATTGCAAAAAGGTTTTTCATGTGTTGCACTGTGATCCTGTTGATTTTTAATTATGCACACTGCACAGAGTACTCGCAGGATACGGAGTATTTGTTTTATATGGATTTTAATTTTGATTGAAGGCAAGACTTCCAGTGTTGTTTTTATATTCCACCATGTTCTTGTTTAAGTAATATGTCAATTGCATTTCATGACATTTTTCTGTCATAAAATGTATGATATTTTCAACTGTTGTCATGTTTAATGAAAGGTAAGGGACATAATGAGGTTATCATGGGCAGCCTGACAAAGTTTGTTCTTTTGCTATAAATTTCAAAAACTACTCAAGAAAGCCTACCTGCACTGCACCTTTAACACAAAACAACACCGTCAGGCCTTTACACATGTACATAACTCCTTCAGTAAACATTTTGTTTCAGTGACTGTAAGGCTGTATTTTGGAACTTTACGCGTGCTGTACCAAAACTGTTTTTATGTTCACTGTAAAATACCTCCCCCGACATACACATAAATCTGTGTGTGTACACGTACTTGGCAATAAAAACAATTCTGATTGTGAAAATATGCGTTGACATGTACAGCTACATAATCTGTATGCAATACAAAAAGACAGTTTCACACAAGACTCTCGACCTCATTCATTACTCAATCCTCTCTTTTCTCACTCTGCTCCTATCCTCGAATGCTTCTTTGACAATTCTTCCATCTTATCCATGACTCAGTCATCTTCTCCCTTTTCTCTCATCTGTAATCTTGGATTACTTTTATATTCCTGGCTCCAATTGCTTGTGACATCGTGTCTTCTCTTCCCTCCGTCAGCAGCACAGGAAGAGAAAAGACGACCACATGCACACAATGTATTTCTCTCATAAGCAGGTGTTGAAAGAAAGCATATTAAAAACTGGTCCAGAAGCAGAACAGATGCTCGCATTTTCTGTTTTGTTCCAACACATTTCATTTATAAACACATCTTAAAGCGTGAACAAAAGTCAAACCTCAGAGTACAAGTTGAAACAACTACTGGTTAACGATTAACGGTAATGTGTAAAGATTTTTCAGCCTTCCTTTAATCAAAATATGAATGTTTCCTTGCCATCTGTCCATCCTACTGACAATGGCATAATAAAACTTCAACCACTGCACATATCCATCGTTGCCATCTCTAGTCAATCAAAAGAAACTGTGTTGTTGTTGTTTCTTTGTGAGCTAAATGGTAAATGGTCTGCACTTGTACAACACCTTTTTGAGCCAACCACTCAAAGCACTTCACACTATGTGTCACACCCTAACACACACCAGGAGCCATGCCTTTAGATTTCATTTCTTGTCAAAAAAAGTGCCCAAATTTAACCTGTAGTTCGAAGGAGGTGGGAAAAACTGCTTACCTTCTAACCGAGAGACGATCCACTCACTTCACCACCGAGCCAGAGCTGCTCTTATTGAAAGATGCAGGGAAAGCAAGTGGCGTAAACAGATGATAGATTCTCAAATTCTAATGTAGTAAACTTGAACTTTGCAACCTCCTGATTGTAAACCGTTGCTGGTTTAATTGTAGATTGTCTTCTTTTAAGTATTGTCTTCTATGTCAGAAGAGAGTGGGCTTGATAGAGCTCCAGCTGTCAAATTACTCCTGCTTGATGACTTAAGGGATTCTGGGAAAACGACATCATGTCTTACTGTCTTTTAGAAAATCTCCTATAAAGTAAAAATTCAAATTGACTTCTTTCTCATTTCAAACTCATAACACAATATTATCAAAGTTTTCATTTCAATGCTCTGGCCTGTGATATATAGGCTGGACACTTTACTGTCATTCCTCATCCAATCTGTGTTTAATGGATTTACCAGCTGAATTGCCTAACCTTATTTCAAGGTTGGCTCACAGGCCCAGCTCATCTGATTATTCAGATTATCAAAGTCCTGCCAAAATCCAAAGGGATTTAGTGGAAGAAAGTGAGCAGAGAAAGATAGATAGGAAACAAAAGGGCTGTAAGGTATTTTTAAACCAACTCCTCAGATACGGTCGAGATGTGGAAAGTGTCGAGGAAGATTGAAGTTCAATCAAAACCGTATTCATTGGTCTAAAAATGTAGGTTTTATTTTTAAACTGATGTTTAATGAAATGACAGTGGCTTCTATTAGTTTAGAATCCTACCTATCTGCTCTCAGCTCGGTTTCTCAGCGCTGTCGTGAAACTTGACAAAAGTTCAAACAACAGTTTCAGTAGTCAAATGGAAGAACAGAAGGAGAGGAGGAATTTTGAAAAGAGGATACAGGATGGTGTTAGGAAGTGCTGCTGCCTTCAACATTCACAGTAAAATTTAGAGGTTAAGATTAGCAGTTGATGAAGTGGCAGATTAAAGCCTCTGAGTCTCACTCTCCCTCGTCTCTTGTTGTCTTGACTTTACAGTTTCTGTTCAGACAAAACTGCACTCCACAAAGTTTTGCTTCAAAACAGTATATCACTGTTTTCTTTGTGTGGATGATTTAAACGTAACGAGGGAGAAAAACTGCTTAAAAGTGTCACACCTAGCTCTGTTAGTGTGGTTATGTATATATCCCAGGATGCTTTGAGCAGCAAATTGGTCAGAAACTGTACACAATGAATGGAGGCACATTTTGATTGACACATACGAATCAAAACAGGATTTACCGCGCCTGTCCACGCAATCCTAAAAAATTATTTACACTAGCAAAATAAGCATTTTTTTCCCCTCAAACAAGGTTATCTTTGTGTCTATGAATTTGAATTTGTAATATGCCTCATTGATTTGTTTCCTGGAGAGTATTTCATGGATCCTGCTGCAGTAAGAGTTAAGGTCAGCACGATATCAACTTCATGTTGAATGTTTGAATTCCTGACCTTAGAACAACATACATAAACATGTTTACAATACCAAAAAAATTAATAAACTTGCTTTTCAGGTTTTAGATCTGAATGAGAAGTTCTCTCAAAGAAAGGCGATATTTGAATATCCAATAGTTCATTAAATCTAAGCAAACCTCATCTGTGGGAGAAAAGGGTCTGCGTAGAAACTGCAAAGTTTAAAATCTTTATCCATCATTTATTTTCTTATGTCAGTGTCCTAACATCATTTAAACCTTCCATTTTAACGAACAGGGGAGACCACTATCTGGAGTTTATCTTCACAAATAATAAGCCATTTCATGGCTGCTGTTAAAGCCCTTGTACACTCAGACTGGTGTGTTGAATTATTCTGGCTGATAAGACCAGAACAGGTTGTAAACAGGCGGAGCTCTGGTGATAATTTTGATGTAATGAATTTTGGTAATGAATTCCAATAGGTATGACAACAGTCAACATGTCCTCCTGCTCAAAAGGGTTCTACTAAATGAACATTGGAGCTTTCAGTCAAACCAACTTGTCCACACTCACATATTCCTGAAAATAGGACTAATCGTTTACACCTGTGTGGGTGCACAGAATGCCCAATAAACGCTAGTAAACTCTTTATGACACACGTCCAAAACTCATGATTTATTTGCTCATTATCTATCGTCTGATTGTCCACCATGACCAGAGAGCTCACAGGTACAAGCAAAATCAGGAGGGAGCAATGACAATTATCAATTAAGCCTTGTGTAAAACTCCCACTGAGAGACGTTTTAGTTAATCTCTGTATTTCAGTCGTCTCATATGCACGGATCAAATAAAAACTCGCTCTTGCTCTTTCACACACACAAATTTATTTTTTTCGCTTCTGTATTAACTTCATTTTTCAACACCAGAGGTTCCTGCTTGGTGCCTGTGCTGATTTATGATTCAAGTATAGTTAGCCTGGAAACTCATCTGGCACCCTGGTATATGGTCTAACCCTTTCGAGTTTGATTCCTCATTGATAGAAACAGGTGTTGTATCAAATGTTATCTCTTTCTTTTTGATTGAGGGGCTTTCATTTCCTTGTATCTCTTTTTCCCCATCTCCTTTTTTTTTTCTTCTTTTTTCCTCAAAAAGTAATTTACACTTTCGACATAAGCACCATGTATCTGTCAGGTCTGAGAAATGCAGCTGTCCTCCTTGCTATATCACTTTTGTGTGCATGTATGTGCGTGTGTGCGTGCGTGTATGTGTGCGTGTATGTGTGTGCGTGTGTGTGAGGAAAAACCAGACATCCATATGTTGTAATTAGCCAATAAAAACTGCTAAATCTTGTAAACTTGTGTCGTTAATGTATTAGGAGAATTGATTAGCTTTGCAGACACAACACACAGATGGAAACTAAGCTCGTTTACACTTCCTTCTCTTTTGAGTTTGCTGCCAAGTCCAGTTATTCACTTATGACTTTACACATGTCAGCACATTATATCAATATTTATTACTGCTTTAGATTCAAACATTGCTTTGCGGAGACAGCCTGAAGGAAAGTGTTTCTCTCTAAAAATCCAATTACTTATCGCCGTTATCATTTAGTGAGTCCATAGGCGTTTTAGTCAGGAGGGTAAACCAATTTGAGAATACAGAGAAGTCTCGATTGAATTGTTGATGTCTGTGTGGTGTTTGCATGCATGGATAATTCAATGCTGAGTTTATTTAAGAGTGTGTGTGCGTGTGTGTTTTTCAGTGAGATGCGAGGCCTATTCCCACACCAACTTGGATGATAAGTTGACTTGATTGTGATCAATAACCAACCAACCCATGGACTCTGTCACTACAGAGTCTTCTCTGACTGATGAACCAAGTTAAGTGTGTTTGAATGTGAATGTGTGTGCGCAGCGGGGTTAGGGATTTGGGGGTGGCCTGTTAAGATCATTCTCCTGTGACAGACCACTCGCTCTCATCCTCTCTGCTCTCCAAGTCAACTCACTGCGCTCTCATTTCACACTTGATGGCAAATGGAAAAGGAGGGAAGAAAGAGGAGGAGAAGGGAGGCATGAGGAAGGATGGGATGGAGGAAGGAGAGGGTAGGATGGGGCTTAATAAATATTATTTGGCTGTTGGTTATACTTAATAACACTAACAATGAAAATGCTTCTCCTTCTTCTACTTTCATTTCAGTGTTACTTACCTTTGGATAAACATCTGAACTGCCTGTAGTGAGGCTAATGTGTGATTTTAGTGGGTACCTATCATAGATCTATATACAGTATATGACCAGTTCAAAATAAGGTAGGTATCAGGTGTAGGCAAAGCTGCATTAAATGTGAAACATTCAACAAGAAAGAGCCGCAAAACAAAGCTCTTAAGAAATGGAGTACAGTTACGCCAACAAAGAAATACCATGTCAACAAGTTGGAGGAAAAAAGGAAACCTGGGCCACGAGGCACTTCATGGGATGTCACTTTTCTGGTGGGAATAAAGAACTCGAGTTGGAGGTGCAGCAGTAGCCATGATGGAACCACTCACAACCAAGCGTAGCAATGACTGTGGCTCAGTGGCAGAGTCAGTCATCGCTCAACCGTCAAGTTAGCAGTTTGTTCTCAACTGCTTGAACTCAAACTGCAAGATAGGCTGAACTTTCTCTTTCCTAAGTGGCCAAGGGTATAAGGACCCCCTGCTGGTCTGGGGGCCCCAAGCAGTTGCCTGCCATGCCTGTTGACATGCAGCGCTTCTGCCCTCTGACTTTAGAGCCCTACAGTCGATGCGTCTTTGAACTTTGGACCTGAGTGTGTTTTCATGAATACTGTACTTACCTTTGCTGTACAAGCTTAGTACAGAAAGTTATAGCGTATATACACAGAGAGAGAATTTCCTTTCACACAGGATAAAAACTAAACACACTCTCTCTCTGGGGACTCAATTAAACATCCTACCAAATACTTCGACTATGAGGTCAAAACTTTTGGTCATTAAATATGCAGACAGTATTGATGTAAAAACTGATGTCTCAGCATGCTCAAAGAGGAGATGCTGAACTTTATATATCACGTTATACATTAATCATATTCAAGAGATACGATAAATTAGAGAAAGACATTACGGGAGAGAACACCATGTAAATGATAATTGTCTTAATCTCTGGTGGCCTGTTTTAGTTACCATAATTGATATTGCATGCATAATGAAATATCATCTGTTGGCTGCAGGGGATCTATCCCACTGAATAGCTCCATCATGGAGCACAGATGGCCTGTTGTTGGGTTGGACCCCATGTACCAAAGGCTTTGGTCCTCTTAGCGTGAGTGGCTCGGGTTTGAGTCTCTGGCCTGTGACTCCTTTTCTGTGTCTTCCCCACTCTGTCTCCCTTACACATGAGGCGTCCTACTCTATCCACTGAGCAAACAATGAAGGCAAACAGATCAATAATCAATGCAACACACTAGTTGAACTATTTATGTTTACTCATGTTACAAGATCTCACCATTAAACGTGTTAATTGACGAGGATGGAAAAGGGATGTCTTCATATATTATTACTCTATAATTTATTTTAAGGTCTTACAAATGATTGATTTGGACTTTAAAACATTTATGAAAAACATCTATTTAGATTTTCAGATGATATTTCTAATGTTTTTAAATTGTAGGAAGTGATTACTGCACTGACAACATTAGTGCAACATGCAAATCTAAATACTTGTTAAGTCATACGTTTCAAGTGATGAATTCAGACGCGTTTAGAAAGAAATAGATACAGATTGAATTCAGGATTCAGCCTTTGCAACTCATATTTCCTGCCTTGTTTACTGAGGAATCTAAAAACTACGAAGGCGTATTGGGACTTAATTTTGAAAGTAATCATAACTGTCTCTCAAAATGTTCTGCACAGCAGAGGCTGATCTTAAATTCACTCTAATTATCAAGATGCTGAAGTAACTGAAGTCACACGATTGTTTTTTTTGTTGCAACTTTTATTTTACACTAATCTCTACCCAACTGTAAATCTGTAAGAGGGAATCATAAGTCAGGAGGAACACAAACAGGGGCCAAAGTCTCTGCACAATTTATATTCTTTATGTTTTTCACATCAGGAAAAAAAAGATGGACATCCACTTAAATGTACTTTAAGTCATTAAAGTGATTTTAGTCTACTTAGGGACAGTCTTACAGGAGAGTTCTTTTTTTATTACATATTTTACTTATGTGTTGCTTAATGTGTTAAAAGAGGATACATGTTTCAAAAAAGAAGTTAAATACACAAACATAACATTTTTCTTTGCATTTCATCCCAAAATAGGTGTGTAAAGGACAAGAACATTGTCTCTTGTTATTTGGTAGAAGACACAAAATGTCTGTTGTGGCAAACTGTAAACCATCAAGATGTTCCTATTCAAATGGAAGCGTCTTTTCTAAAAAGAGAGAAGGGGGCAATGTGAGCATCAGAGAGATGAATTGTGTATGTGGGTGTATGCAATTTTCCCGAAAAGCAGAAAGAAGGACCGTGCCAAGCTTCAAACGACAGGGTCTGCTCTTTGTTCTGTGCTGTGGCGTTTGCACTGGAAGCTTTTTATGAAAAGTCTCTCCGCGACTCAAGAGCTCTCACTTTGCTCTGTGCCTCCATCCACTTCGGATTTATTTCTGAGTCGACTGACGGCACTCCACTACTTGATCAAAGGATTCAGACCAAAACAGAACAGATCTGAGAAATTAAAAATACTGCTGTTTTTGAGGACTATTGACTTCAAAGTTCATCATCCGCAAACGCTGCTTTATTTCTTGTACGCTTTAGTTTACAAGTGTCCGATATAAGAGCTGCGTCTTACTTGTGATGTCACAGACAAACATGTATAGAGGGGGAGAGAGGGAGGCATGGGGAGGGGGCACTGATGCTGCTGCCTTTCCTCAATGCTTTTAGTGACTGTGACTGCATTAAGATTCAAATAACAAGACCTCTTTCATCTTTGTCTTTTTATGTAAATACTGCGATATAATGTGCCTGAGAGTTTCCTATCTGCCTCCCGTCTCTAGTAAGAGAATACAAATGAACTGATGAACATAAACTCAGAGTTTTAAATCACACAATTACATTTAATGCTGAGCAATAAGAATATGCTAATTTGCACATCTGCCTGGGGCACAAAAAATTAAGAGTACCTGGATGTGTTAAAGTGAAAAGACATAGTGAGTAGTTGGTAGTAGTAGTCAGGAATACAAGTTATGAAGATGAACACAAAGGGATGGCTAAGCTTCAACTAAAACTCATCACAGCCTCTTAAAAGCCAGTTCAGCTGGGTTTTTTTTTAATGATTTGTGATGAATAACAACGATTGGCCTTTGTTGCACAATTCAAAGAAAACATCTCTGAAGGCACCCCATGAGGTCAGCTAACCAGCAGACTGGGGCTCATCTACATATCACACCAACTGTGAGAGAGCTGGGTGGCAAGATATGTGAACCCCAGTGATCAGTAAGAATGTACCATCCCATAAAAACCAAGCAAGACTGTTTCAAACTAATTAAGAGATCTAAGAGGCGAACCAACCCAACAAATATACATGAAAATAAAAGGTTTCCTATTGCTTTAATGTATGCTCAGCATGTCTTCGTTTTAGCCACTTATTCCGGTCTAAAAGGAAGCATATTCAGAATTAATGCATCAACTTTTTGACTGAATATAAAATTGTCTTCCAACTGTTATTTTTATATTCAACACTGAACATTAAGGAGCATTTAAAGAAGCAAAATGCAACACTTTTATGCAATAGTCAATGTCAAAGGTTCGACCAGAAACAAAGGAGGTGGACCCAAGTGCAGAACAATCTCAAACTTTATAAACAAAAAGGCAACCAGACACGTACTGCAAAAAAAATCTCTTAACAGAAAAATCCTAAAAAAAAGGTCAAAACAGGTAGCCACAAGGAAACGCACAGAAGCAGGAGGAAGACTTCCATCTGACATTTCAATAACTGAAAATAATGAAGCAACAACACAAGGGAAGGAGCACTGAGACTAAATAGACAGGGGTAATGAAACACAGGTGAGACTAACAAGACAGCAGGGAATCACACAGAGGCAGGAGTGAAGACAACACTGAGAAATACGATAAGCTAAATCATAAAATAACCTAAGAAACACAGAGAGACACAAAGAGAGGAAATTACAAAATAACCCAGGAAACACGGATGATAGAATGTATAATTAACTATGTTAACTAAGTAAGAAAAAGAGGAAAAAAGTAACTTAACAAGCGTTAACTATGACACTGAAAGTAAAAGTGTTATACGCTGATAAAAGTTGTGTTGATGTTTCCACTCACAAGTATGGTGTCAATATTATATAACAATAACAGAACGTCAAAATACAACAGAATACAAGAGCAAATTGAAATACACAGAGAAAAGTCTGAAGAGAGATCTTATAAAGAGGGCGGCATAGCAGAGCTATAGGGTGTAGTGTCCTGATACAAAAATGAATAAAAACGGTTTCCAGGGCTTAACAATATACTGTATGTGATCCCTCATGCACACATAGCTGAAAGACTCTGAGCCAGTTGGTTGCAGACATACCTAAAAAATAAAAACAGTAACACATCATTTATAATTTCACATTGTTTTCTCGTGATTAAAGAGCGCTTCCAGAGTCACTGGAGTTGGCTCTAACACAATGCAGCAGAAAATGTAGTCTTTTGCTAAATGTGCAAATCAATGACGACTTATGCGGACAAGTCGTGGGTAGTTTCGCTTGGGTATTGTAATGACTTGTTTCTCTCTCCTGATGTCTAATTAAATCAGATTGGTTCATTTTCTTTCTCAAGAGAAAATCTTCCAAATCAAAAGTAATGTTCCTGGGCCAGTCGTCAAAATGGATGGGCCCTCTGGCCAGTGTCAAATTGAAATTAATGTCAACCCCTGGTTAACTTTCAATAATTCATTTCTTATGATGGGAAACTCTGAAGAGCCTGTACACTGGACATTTAAAGTAACTGATTAATTATTGGGACTAATAAATAGTTTTAATCATTCTGAAGCACACACAAGAGACAGACTGTAAATCTGAGAGAAGAACAGAGGTGTAAAACCACACCATGCTCTGGTAGTGTGAGCTCTGACAGTCCCCTATGGTCTATGATTAAGAGCAGGCCCAGCCATATAACACACTAGTAATGGCACCAGTGCTCAACCATATGGGCTTGAAATGATGTCTTACTTTTAAGATTTAATGTCCTGCCATGGAGACGTTTCATAAAGTAGAGAGCTGAGATTAATGGTGACTTTAGCTAAATGTCTTTTGCGTTTGAGGGTCACATGTAATTTTTTTTACCAAAAAGGCAGTGTCAGGTAATGACAGTGATGTCAGGCCGGAAGCTTTTAGATCCTTTTGCTTCCTTTGTGAACAAACGATGAATAAAAAGTGTGTCATGTCCAAACGAGGCAGCTCTCGTACTGTATGTAATCAAAATGTTGTTAATTCTTCTGAACTCTTAATGTGACAATACAATAGAACATAGACATTCGAAACGCTTCACATTTCAGATTTGTATTTCTCAACATGAAAAAGCACACGCTTAATAATTACTCGCATACTGTATTTCTGAGTATTCGGATCAGGGTTACAGGGCTATAGGCCCTCTTTGTCCTCTGTAACAAAGTACAGAGTGTTCTGTGTTTTCATACCGGAGTGGACCTTTAAAAGTCAGCAGTGTCCAGCAGCCGCTGACAGCTGATTGTCTATCATGGTATGTCATCTGGTGATGGAGGTGGGCGAGAAACAAAAGGTGGTCATGGGCAATTTTCATCAAATCATTTCTGTCTGTCAGTCTGTCAGGAAAGGCCTCCAGGATCATCACTGCTCCTGAATTGCACTTATTTCAACTAGCAGCAGTGCACGTATAGCTGAGAGAGACAGCAGAGTTCTCTCTCACTTCAAAACAAATGCATGTTCTCACTCACACACACAGTGACAAAAGGCAGGCAAAAGACGGGCCGAGCTCAGCATGTGAAAAAACGACAATCATCGAGTCAGAGAAACAGAGGGTGGGTTTGACTGACAGGTTTGGTTCTCTCACTGACCCAAACAGCAAATCATTTCACGCATAGCTCACAAAGCACCACAGGAGTCCTTATCCAAATTATCCACCCTACCTCAGACACAGGAAAACTACTTTGACATGAAATCTGTCTGGAACAGTGGCCTTGGTAAAAAAAAAAAAAAAAAAAAAAAGGAATCAATTTTGGTGAAATGTGGAAGCACTGAGTGTTTCCACAATACCAGAGGCGCATTTTTGGAAGGTGTTCTCTCTTCTGAATACAGATGAAATGTCTATGATGAGGTTCAACAATGTGTCCCTTTGGCAGTCTGCCTCACACAGGAGCATCTATAATAAGATAGTACCTCAGTTCTGTCTTACAGCCTCAATAATACTTTTGGGTAGCAAAGGTGAAACTGTCATGGTGTTCAAAAAAAGTTCATTTTACTGTTTCCTGACCGCCCAAAGACCTGAAGCTGAAGACTGTTCTCATCAACTTTTAATGAATAATTAAAAGTTCCCCAGACACATATTCCTCCAAGCAATGGATATTCAGAAAAGCACATTTAAACAAGCAATTCAGCAAAGGTTTGAAACCGTCCCAAATAGCAAAACGTGCCAATGAGGGAATACAAGAAGAGTTGTTATGTGGTTATGGCTCCTGGATTTACACAACAACCTGGAAGTATCACTTTCTTTGGTTGTTGAATGCAGGTTGCAGCATTCAGGTGGGATTTTATGTGAAATCCATCAAATCAAATGTAGAATCTACAGGTGCACCAATCAACCTGCAACCTGCCACAGACGATGATAAGCTCAGCAGGCAACAAGAAAGACAGACTCCCAAATGAAATATTCACCAAGTTTAATTATTTGTTGGGTACTTCATAATTCCTTCAGGAGTCTGAGAGAATGCAGCTTAAGCGAGGGGAGGAAGTTTAACTTCACATGGGAATGAGAGATGGCTATGTGTTATTAAATAAAAGGGTAGCCTTATTAACAGCTGGTGTTTTTTTATATAATCATCAAAAATTATTTCAATTAGTGCTGTCAGGCGATCAAAAAAATTAATTACATGATTTGTAATTAATTAATCTAATTAATCTCATCATTTTAATCTCATATCTGTTTAAGGTCCCCAAATAAAGAATTCAAATTTCATGACATTACAAAATTGTAGTGCACAAATAATAAAGGGAATACACTAAGAAGAGAAGATTTGTAATCCACATCATTATTAGTGATTGAATACAAAGTTTTTACTGAAAATAAGTTTTTCATAATAGGACATTTCAATTCATATGCCCTTTAATCTTAAAATCATGACTCTTATTAAAATTGTTAAAATTCTACGTTTTTATTGCATAATCACGATTCACTATCTCACAGCCTAATTCTGATGATTTTTTATGATATAAAACTTCTTTTTTTTTTAAATTAATTAACGATGCCTTGTCTCTTTTCTTTCCTCAAATCTTTCATTGGGGAAATGTAGAACCTGAGTCTTTGCAGACACACAGTGACCTGGTTCCCCGGTTTGGGCTTTGGTTCTGGCTGCTGTCCATCGTCTTGCGTGCTGTCTCCACCTTTTTGATTGCTGAATGAACACAACATTTTTACCTCAGTCCTGCTTTGTTTGGTTTGGCTAGCAAGGCATGTGTGACGTGATGTGCCACTGACAAGTAGAGGTCCTTCAATGGGCCAAGTTTGAAATGCGCATTTCTTACGGTCTATAGTTTCTGGGTAAAATTTACATAGAATTTTTCTATTCAAGTGTGCTATAATTAATCTTGCGTCATTTTTTATAACGCGTTAATTTGTGGTGTAATTAATTAATATAATTAACGTATTAAAGTGACAGCTCTGATTTTTTAAAACTGGAATAGAAGTTAGTTTTTGCAGTCAAATATTTCTTTACAGAAAGAAATAGAAGAATGGTAATAGCAATGACATTTTGTAGCTAACTCAGTCATCGACATTGAATTAACAACATTGAATTAATTAGACATTATCAGTCCCCTCAAATCAGCTATTTACCATCTTATTAACTCTTATAGATTATTATATTACTCGGCAGGCTATATACTTTTTAAACAGCGGCGCTAAAATATGTAATTATGCAAGTCATAAAAATTCATAAAGTATGTACATATATTTATCACATTAGCATTCACTGCTTTTAAAAAAAAAACCCATCCTTGACAAAAATGTGCTATTTATGGCGATAATGACCTTCTCTGTTTGTCACCAGTGTAGGTGATTTCAGCCATAAAGAAAAGAAGTGTAGAATACTCTCAACTTTATAAATGTCTAAGTTTTGAAAACTGTGGGTTATTTGTCTGTCTTTCATTCCTCTAAGGCTCTTGTTCTTGGTTGAACCATTTCTGTTGAAGCCTTTCTTGCATTTGGGATCGGCTGAGATACAAATGGAAGGTTGTGCTATGAAGGAGCAGCAGGGGGTCACAATGGAAGGACAGTATGGGGGCAGCTGCTCTAAGATCACTTTGGGATTTGTTCAACTGAGAGGGAAGGATCCTGTAGACGCTTTGAGGACATTATTTGTACCAACTGAAAATCACTTCAAATTGATTGAATTAAATTTAAAAATATATATAAAGGCTGAAGGATCAGGAACGTTTGATGAGCATGCTTTTTATGGAAATGGTGAAATGGTGAAGGAAATGACAGGATTCCCCCCAGATTTAAATGTACATGTAGTTTTAAGATTTGTGATGATACTTACGCTCTGGGACAAAGTAAACCTCTCCTTTCCAACAAATGCTGTTAACTCTTATGAGGCTGAAAACAAACCTTCTCCTTTCATTGCTTGATCGGGTCTTTAGGATCTCTGCTGTCCTATGAGACATTGGCTCCAAAAATCCCATACTGGTCAGGCCCGGTATGGTCTGATTTGGGAAATTACCGAATGGGCACAGAAGTGTCACTGTGAGCACATAAGCGCTAGCTAACGCTGCATATGGAACATGTGTCTTGAAATTAAAGGCCATTGCTGGCACATACATTTCCAGATCCAGCAGAGCAGAGCTGTTTGTGTGAAATGCTATCACATTATGATGATTCCTCGAGAATAAATAAAGGTAAATGACATTAAATTAAATGAAGTTAATGTGGCGTGGAGGCAAGAGTGAGCCATGGTTCCTATTTCTGCCACTATAAGACCAAGACACTTAATTTATCTAACAGCAGCTGCTGTATGGTATGTGAAGATGCCTACATGCACATTGAGGTATACACTTCTGACTGCACACACCATATAAAAACGCTGGAACCTGATTCATCACGGTCGACTGATATTGTCGCATACTTTAATGGGGTTTTTCAGATATATTTGGTGTGGGTATGTGTGTTTTCCATGAGTGACTCAGATGGAAAAGGTCCTTGTTGCAAAAATATAAAAGCATCAGTTTAACACACACACACACACACACACACACACACACACACACACACACACACACACACACACACACACACACACACACACACTTAGAATGAACAGAGCATCAGAGGAGTACCATACATCACGGATAACAAATGACTGCAGGTCCCTGGACCAGAAAAGACGTATGGGCACTGTCAGCATGTTTATCTGAAAAGTTCTTAAAACTGTCCATTACTATGCCGCCATTCTAAGTCTGAAAACTGTTTAAATTACCATCATGTTTGCTATCTACGCTGTATATATTCACAAACATCACAGGGATGCCAGAATGTTTTTAACGAGCATAGATACATAACCATAGAACATCAAGACACCATTTACTTTCTGCAAGAAAAGTCCCTTCCCTGTAATTTATAGCCGTTCGCCATCATCTATCAGGCAATGGTAGCAACACAACACAGTGGATTGGAGTTTCATCTAGCTAGAGTGATTGTGAGCAAACTCTCAATCCCCTCAGTGAGTAAATATTCTGTGTCCACACTCACTGAAGGTCGACGCAGAGCTTTACTATCTGAAATATTGTAATTTACTCCTGTGATAATGACAGCATCCTATCAGCGACCTAGTGGAGCTGCAGATGGAGAATGGTGTATGGGGATACCAGCCGGACTCCCGTCTCAATGATAATGACGCGGCCAGCTTTTCCATTACCATCAGTCACGACAACATGATGATTATTGGATGTCCATGTGTGCCTCTGGTGGTCTCTTTTGACTGGAGGGAGAGCAGACGCAGACTGACCAGACTTTCAAGGTCTCTTCTCTCACTTGTGGATGATGCATTATGCGCGTTAGATTACAAAGGAAAACCAATATTGATTTGCTTATTTTAAGTCCTGTGAAAGGCATCAGATGATGCGATATGCTTGGATTCTAGTGTGTAAAGTTAAACCTGGCGGTGAAGAAGCAAAACATATAAGGTAACTCTATCGGGGTACTCTTTGCCTGTTGATGAATTAAAGGGTGATGCTACATAACATCAATTTTTTATTGTTATTTTAGGGACATGCTCCTCACTCACAGGTCCGACACAGATGTACAAACAGAACCTGAGGATGAATCGGTTAATTGGTAGAGATGTCAGAGTTGGGCAGTTACACACTGAAATCTTGGGCAGTTTTGGTGTCTTGCTCTAGGGCATATCGTCAGTGCTCAAGAAGTGCCATGAGATCTCTCCAGCTGAAGAGCTTCTGTATTTTGGTACACTCCGGGATTTGAACCAGCAACCCTCCGGTTTCCAACCCAAGTCCCTACGGACTGAGCTACTGCCGCCCAAACAAATGACTAAAGGATTTCTTAACAAATGTTACCAGACATACCAAATATTGAGGACATCCCTCCCCGTCAGGTTAATATCCAATCACCATGCACGAAGTTGGGGGAGCTGACAACATGACACACAGCGAGCGGTAAGGAGAGGCTGCAGTATGAGGAAACACGGCTCGTTGGCGTGTGGGGATGGGAAAGGAAAGGAAAACGTGCACAAAAACAACTGTCTTAAAGGCATATAAAGCCAGACTATGCTAATTTCTAACAGAATATGCTTCACCCCCTTCTTAAAGATTTTATGGGGTCAACAGTTCGACTCTCCACAGACTTGCCCAGAATTTAAACGGCTATATACATGTTCAAATGGATATAAGATTTCTGATTCCCAGTAGTGTTACTGCAACAGCAGCTCAAACAAAGTCACACTGGTTTGTTGAAATATTTTCCTTTGCTCAAGATGATAACTACAATTAAACCTACATGCTCAACTAAACAGCTTCCATTGATGGTTGATTTGTTCCAATGCCGTTCCCTGTTCCTTAACAAAATAAGGTTTCGGTCACTTAACTATTAAAAAGTGAAGATGTGTCAACTCAAGGACATACTTTAAATGCTGCATCCTTTTCAACAAGAGGCATGTGACCAGAATATTATCAGAGTGCGTTGAAAGACCTAGCAGAGGACCTTATGTAAGGAACATATGAGGCAGAATGTCTCTGCCAAATAGCCCATATCATTACCTGAAAGCAGAGGCCGTTTATCTCAGCACACTGTCTGTGGACAGATATTCACTGTGGTCATTTTGACTCCATTCTGCCAGAGAACATGGGATTATTGTCACAGTGAAATCCCAGAGGGAGAAATAATGCATCTATAGAAATCAGCAGATACTGAGCCAACTAATATTAGACTAATGATTCATTTCATGTTGGTCACTAAACTATTCCTTGCCCAACCCTAAAGTCCAGTTCATTTGGCCAGTGTGACCGCTCCGTGAATGCTCAAGCACAGTACATTTCCTTGGCTTTGGCACAGTTGGAGAGGTGTGCTTGGACACGGTACACTTCATTCACAGAGGTACACAACGCTGAGAGTTTTATGGCTATATCTGACAACAATCCCTCAAAATAAGTCAGAAAGTAGCTGTCATGCTCTCTGGGCGTCCCGAAAGTAAACTGAGCACCGTTCATAATAATAAAGCATGCATGTTCTGTATTATGACGGTATGTACTCGTGCTCAGGCACGGTTAGTCCTGATGTAGTGTGACCAGCGGGGGAATGGCGCAGCGGGGGGGGGGGGGGGGGGGCAATCGTGCTTGTACAGCACGGTATGGATGGCTCTAATAGGCTCTGCTGTATTCTAAGAAATGAAGCTTTCAGCAGTATACAAATCAGTTAAAATCAGCTGAGCATAAACCACATAGAATTTACCATATAATTCCACTGCCTTAAATGAAGTTACGGAGAATATTTTGATATATATTTTTGAGAATACATCTGCATGCGGCAGAAAAAAAACCTTGTGACTGTTGACTCAATGCTACATGCCTGGCATGTTTATACCACACTTATTTATTTATGTGGTTACACAACAGCCTTTGCTCCTAATATCATTCAGCATTACTTTTTCTTTATTTTGTATACACTAGTCAGCAAATCCCTATGACAAATGGATGGCTAAAAGAGTAAACATACTGATAACACTACTGATCCCAGAAGGGAGAACATGCTGTGCAAATTTGTCCATGTTGGAAGTACAGGCTATAGTGTGTGTGTGTGTGTGTGTGTGTGTGTGTGTGTGTGTGTGTGTGTGTGTGTGTGTGTGTGTATTTCTGGTAAAAAATTTCCATCAACATGATTCACATGGCTGAAAATAACTGCTATGTTTTCTTTGACCTATTCAGAAACACACACACACACACACACACACACACACACACACACTTCCTCAGACGACCAAAACCTCAAATCAGCTCTCGATATCAATATTAAATTTCACACACTAGGCTTAGAATGCCAACAGATACATCAACACACACATACGGCGCACAGATGCAAAAACACATAAAAATGAATCAAAAGTGCCTGAGGGTATTGAGTTTGAATGTTCGGATGTTTACAGAGAAATACACGCTGAGCCATCTTTAAATGTAAATGAAATGTAGACTAAAATCAAACATCCGCTTTAAGTTCCATCCCGATATTCATGAGGCGCGTACACTCTTGAGGAAGCTACAAATTGAGCTGAACACTGAAAAAACACAAAGGAAGAAAACAAGAAATGGATGGTGAGCAGTTAGGTCATGCACGTCTATGGACTGAAGTCATGTTGTCATCAGTGACTCCGTATAGGATTGTCCCTAAACCCTCTAAAGCTGCTCTGACCCTGCATTGTCCAAGAAAGACCAACTGCTGTTTGTCTTCCACTGGCCGAAGGAGAACATTAATGCAGGGGATTATGGGAGCCTGAGCAAACAGGTCGCAATACACGAAGAAAGAGAGACAGACTGTGTGTGCGTGTTTGAAACTAAGAGTTTTTATACATCACTGAAACAACAAGCAGTCATCTTGTATCATGCATCTAGAGCTTTTAACAATTGTTGAGCTAGCGTCTGCTCGTCAAAGAATGCATCTAAGATGAATACAAACCACTTCAAACCTCGTGGACATAACTCAGCAGAGAGCTAGCGTTTCTTTAAAAACATCTGCTTTACTCAAAACACCATTAGAGTTATCAACTTAGCTTTTTTTCTCATGAAGCCCAGCAGGCTTTCCATTGTTGTATTTCATAGCGTCAGACAACTTTCATCAAAGTGCTTGAGCTTTTTAATGTATTCACTTCTAAGATTGCCTCTCCTCTTATCTCAGCCCTCCTTCTTCTTCTTCTTCCTCCGCCCGCATCTTACATCAGAATCAAAGAAGACTGTCAATGAACTCCCCACTAACAACTTTCTCTGAGTTCTGCCCTCGCGTCGCACAACACCGTCGAATCGTTTTCAGCTGTATTTTCCACCTGTCTGCAGCGGCGGGGTAAAGGTGTGATGATGAATTCTTTTGCAGACAATGTAATCAGAGCGAGGACTTATGGCTGCTAATTGAGTACGATAAAAGCTCAAAGGTCACGCGGTGTGCTGTTTTAGCTTTCACCGTGTCTCTCTGCAAGAAACGCTAGCCGCATTAATCCCCTCAAATTGTCACGCACATTTCTCAAGCAGGTGGGTGGCCAGGAGCTGTTAGCTGAATTAACATTTCTGCCACCAAAAGGCTTCAAACCCCCAAGACAGAAACGCAGAGGGATAGGAAGGAAGACAATGAAACGAAGGTGAAGACAATGAGAGCAGGAAGGATGTGGGAAGAACAGAAGAAATGTGATATCAGTATGCGACACGTGGAAACACACAGATGCTTAAGTAGAGGCAAGAACAAGCAGATTAAGTAGTAGCAGTGACAGAGAGCAGTGTGGGAACAGCTCTTCTCTCAGAACTGTGACAATATAGCAGATGCCAAAAGCAGGCGTTTTAAACAGGGTGTGATCTCGCCTTGTGGAAAACCAACAATATCCTGTTATGTCACACTTGAAGTTGGAAAGTGGAGGGTTAAAAGGAATTAGGGTCAAGGCAGTCTGAACTGTAAATCTAAGATGTGCTCTGGGTGTATTTACAGGGTGATAGTCAAAGGTCATAGCTGAGTGTTTCTCAAATCTCTCTCCATTTCCTCCTCTCTGCTCACCTGAGCACCCGGAGAGCAGTTTTATCCCTTCATTTATACGGGACACATAGCTCACGACTTGCTCCTTCATGGGGGTAAAATTACCTTTTCTTTCCTTTAATGCCAAATGAATCTAGATCTGAATTAAAGACCTCACCTCACCAACTAGAAAATCAACAGATCTTTGAAAGGTATAGGATGCTTAAATCGAAGACCTGTAAAGATTCATCGGGATATCGTGATGAAGCGATTCAGCGGTGTCAAGGTTCCCATCGGAATTCTGAAAAATGTATCGCAATAATATGGTGAGCGTCAGCAGCTGTAGAGCAGCGGCGGCTGGCAGCTGTAGAGTAAGATTTTGAAATTGAGGAGGCACCGCCGTCTTTTACATCAGAGGTGTGGAAGCATTTTGGCTTCCCCGAGACAGAAAATGAAAGAGGTGAGAAGATAACAGATGAGACAAAAACCGTGTGACAATATTGAAAGAAGACAGAAAACGACACAAACAAGCACAACCAACATGAAGGAGCATTCATTCGACACCACATTGAGAAGCTCTGATCACCTCCACTTGTTGAGAGAACAAAAAAAAACATTAAAAGGCCAAACATCACTGATAAGCAGGTTAGAAGTCCCGGAAGGAATCTTCTTCAGTCATCAATTGTCTACGGTCTCATTTTGTAAAATAAATCTTTAGAGAATCGTAACGTGAACCCTGTATCGTAAATCTTTAAAGTGATCATTTTCATTAAAATGCATTCAGGTGTCCAACATCCCTCCGATGTGCGACATCATGTACATCCAACAAGCAGTCCCTCCTTAACCTGTTAATGTCCTATGACGCTACACAGTGATTCCACAGGGAATCATGCATCCATAAAAATAGGCTAAATTGCCGAGCACCCTTAAATCTATTGTAGAGGATAAGATAAGATAACATAATCCTTTATTCATCTCGCAGATGGAGACATTTACAGTGTTTGATTCCTCCTGTTGTGGGAGTCTTACATTTAAAATGAAGTGACTCGAGGCAGCCAACAGTTCTCGGAGTGCTGTTCATGTCATAGGGGAGAAAAATGGAAAGTCGTCCGTTTCTTGTGTTAAAAGTCGTGACCTTTTTCATCAAGCTGCAGTGAGTGATTGGACGGAAATTATAATGCATGATTTTGACCACATTTTTAGCATCACAATGGACCATGTGGCTTCGAAGAGCATTCATACAATCAAAGATTTAATCCCTTTCTGGCTGAAAAAGTTACATTTCCATCCGATATTAATCAGCCACCAGCAGAGAGAGACAGAGGTTGAGCACAGCAGAGGGGTCGAAGGGAGAGCTGGGAAGAAAGAGGACGTGGTGAGTGGCTGTTTGTGTGCATGAGTGTGGGTGTATAATTGTGATTTTACACTCCATGAACACGACTCTCTGATCACACACTCCACCAACAGATACTCCAATGAACCTGTAACCACGCTGTCAAATGTGTCAAGAGGCTGACAGTGTGATTATCAGGAGCAATATCAAACAAAAACACAGCGATCAAAGCTGCAGTGGCCAAGTTAAACAACTCGCAGCCTGTTAGGTGTTGTCCAAAATTAATGACAATTTAATCTCAGGTTCAAGTGGATTCATTCAGCTGATAGCTCTCAGATGCACATTATGAAGAACACTACACACACAAAAAAAACAAAGGCATCTCTGTTGCATTTCAATCCACTGCAAGAGCTCTGCAGCTGATACAAATGTACATGTACAAAGCGTACTGTGCAGTTATTGTCACTGTGGTATTGATTCAACTTCATGGGCATTTGATTGCAAGGATTTGGATTGATCTTATGGCGTTCCAGTAACTGTGTGTGTCTCTAAGACCTCGAGATAACCAAGGGCTCAAGGGAAATTTCTGGCCTGGTGTAAACATGGGTGGGGAATAATGCTGGTGAGATGTTATTCTGTTTCATCGACTGCAGATAAAAACAGATTTTTGTTTTCCTGTATTTCAGAGTTAACAGTACATGATGTATTGTGTGATAAGAAAATTATTCCCTGATAGGTTCAAAATGCTAGATCATCTTTTATTTATTTTTTTATGTGAGCCCACTTTGACTGTTCATTGATGTGTCTAAGCTGTAATGCAGTAACTCACCACTAGTTGGGGCTTTAGCTCCAGGTAATGTAATATGTAAAACTAATTAACTGACCTAATGAGTAGTTCATAGCTGGTGAAGTTGTTAAAAAAAAAAGATCAAGTGCCATAAAAAAACCCACTAAAACATTATGAGCTGTGTAAAGTAAATTCTGTTTGATCAACTCGGAAATGAGTCACTTATTAAGGTGACAAAGTAGTTCTGACCTGTAAATAAAAATACTTTTTCTGAAACATGACATAAAACATGATGCTTGCTTTTGTTTTCAGGGCTGTTCAAACAAAAAAACATTTTGGTCGAATCTCTGGATAGAGGAAACATAAAAAAAACCCAAACGCTCAACACTTGGATAGCTCCGTGTGCCAGAGATTATCTTTAAACAGTATTATTATGGCTACTCAGCCATTGATAAAGCAAGCGGCAGGCCTGTGTAAATAAGTTGGACACAATTTACCTAACAATCAGAATGATTTCTCTCTATCCAGCAGAAGGACAGTGTAGCCTTCTCTGGCTCTATAAAAGAAACTATCTTCTTAGATCCACAGAGAACTGCATTTAGGAATTACCATGGTTACATTCTTGTGTTTGTTGTCGCATTAATTCACAGCTGACCCCAAATTTCTTCAAACTGTGCGAGGTGCGCGGAGGGATACGTGTGATGATGTTCGGTTAAAAAAATGAAACGGCTTCTCTCAGCAAGATGATGTATAGCGAAAATATTCAACAAGATAGAGCTTGCACTTGACGTGATATTTTTTTCATTTGCTATCTAATATAGTTTACACTGACTGGTAATTTGCCTACGCAAAAAAAAATTTTTTGTGGCAACTGTAATCATTGGCTTTTTCCATCATCCTGGTTGCTGTGAATGTAATCGTCGTGTAATTGTGTTGTGTAGCCTATTGCAGGCGTTGTTAGTAGGCCATATAGGCTTGACAGTATTATTATGAAGGCTACAAACTCCTGAACCAGTCATGAAGAAAAATTAATATGGCAACAATTTTCTAATTGAGAAATGATTTTAATTAAATCTACTGACCTATGATTTTTTTTTTTTTTTTAAACGAAGAAGCCTTCATTAACCAAACTGGATTTCACCCTTTTTCTTTGGCACAAATTATTTCAGTGTTAACAATTTTTCACACTAGATCCTCTGCTGCACTGGCTATAGACTTTACCTTTGTTGTGCACATCTTGGAAAGTTGAACAGACCATAAATAAATCCAATGGCAAGAACATCCAGAAATTTTAATACAGGATTTTAATTATCTTTCCTTTTTCTTGTGCCTATGCTCACTTTATTTAAGTGCCTTTCATTTGACTTCACCTCTTCACTAATGGCCACTCTGTCTCAGATTTACATTATTGCCTCCCCATGCAGGCAAATGCACACTTGTACATCCACTGACTATACAAACATAATCACAAAATCATGGGCTCTCCGTGTCTTTCACATCCATTGTTCCCAGGAACAAGACTACTCTACCTTTCCTTTGAACCCATTCCCCTTTATTCACCTTGCTCTGAGTGCCATTAAACAGTGAATAACTGATAAGAAGACATTTAGTTTTACAATACCGCTGATAAGGGGCTGTTGCAGTCTTTTTTAGACACAGGCCTTATCTAGTTTCCTTTATGGCTACCGCTTATCAATGATTTCTTTCCAGACATTTCAGGGGATTAGACTAGATTTACTTAGGGATTATTTCTCTTCCGGTACTCTATCCGTTTATGCTATCATGTCAGGGACAATATGATAACATTGTTAGCCTGAAACATCTATTTGTGGGAAATAGAACTTTTTTAAAGCAGACACTGGTCCTTTCACTGTAAGATGCACAGAAAAACTGAGTCTAACCTTTTCCAATAAAAGTATGACGTCCAACTTCTCTAGCTTTCATGTGTATAGAAGAAATTCAGAGCCAAGAAAGAATTATTACTTATGCATGAGCTGGATGGAGTTGAATGCCTTACATGATCAAACTTGGACTATGTTATGTAGGAGACCTCACATTTTGATAAGATGTCAACTTGTTATGCCTCCTGCTCTTTCTATGGTCATGGATTAGAAATGGTCTCAACCAAGGGGTTATACCTTATTTATCAATGGAAAGATTTGTAAGTAACTTAAGGGTTGCTACGTCTTGTGCGACTGAATAATGCAATCATAATGTTTGACTAATACTTGCTGCAAGCAGCCTTTAATATGAGAGCAGATTCAATCATTGAATTGTTTCATATATTACAAATAGCTCAGCTCTGCACTGATGACCTCTTCAGTCTGTATGATGCTCCTCATACACGTGAGTGTCATCTGATTGGCTACACTGAACTGAAGAGTACTTATCATGTTGTGCTTAACTTTAAGAGTTATCAAAATATAATGTTCATTCAATGTCCAGCCAGCTATACTGTTGTTAGAGTCATTTTACATCATGTTTATGTGAACAGGATGGTCTTTCGTATAAAGTTGTTTTGGATAAAGAACAGAAGTACAACAGCCTACTTTAGTTCACGGTCATTTTGTGTCAATTTATGTGGAATATGAAGCTGTTAGTTAACTAAAGCTGTCAATGAACTCCGGCAGAAGTTTTGTTTCTCCTCAGAACCAGAGTCTGTGTCCTGATGACCTTAAGAGCTTCCGCTCTTATCCGATAACCAGAAATATTTCTATGCCAATATTTTGTACGAGCAATTTGTTGATGCAATCAGACAAGTTAGGACCACGATATATGTCTAGCTGTGTTCATATTGTGTCCCAGCCCTTGTTGAAAAGATTATTTTCTTCATTCCAGACCTCCTGTATTGTGTACTTTTTTGCATTGACTCTTCTTACTAATACTCACTCGCAATTTCCTGCTGTCATTGTCGAGAGCTGTCAGTTTAGATATTTCAGCTGCTCTCATCACCTGGTCTCATATAATCAATAGCACCACAGCACAGCTTATTCTCTGCATTCTCTGACACCATTCAATCTGTGGTTTTGTCGGTCAGTCATCCACTTCCTCGGCTTCATTATTTCGATGAACTCTGCAGAAGTCATTCGCCATCAACTCCACACCGAGAGTCTATGGATTCCTCAAGGTTATATATCCTGCTGCTACTCACAACAGACACACTAGTGCCAAAGACTTAACCACACCGTCTGTTAAAATAAATTCTTATTTTTGCCTAAACTTTTTCTATTGATTGAAATGGAATATAGTCTGTCAGTCAACAGCATAATGAAAAATAAAACAATGTAGCTCAACAGGGCAAAAAGCAGGGTTGCTTTTCTAGTTAAATAATGAAGGCCATGAAAGACAGTTTTCATGCTTTGCCATCATAACTGTTCTCATATCTGACAAACCAAGGGGTGTCCAAAACCGCCGTAAGGGTTTTGCCTTTAAAACACCGCCCTGCAGTCCAGTCCAGTCCAGTATTAAAAGGTGTGAGGGAAATCAGAACGAGGCAGAGGTTCAGCAGGAATATGTGACAAATGTGGCTATATAGTTGTCAGACAGAAATTCCAAAGAGCCGGCAGATTGGTAATCAGTTCAAAGAAGGGCGTTGGTTAAAGGCAAAGAACAACCTGCAATGAGTCAGTGAGCAGGATTGGCTTAAATGCTGTTTTGAGTGAAGATAAGGAGAAGTTACAGTTGAGTTGGCTTATGAGGTAGATAGCATTGCTCACATGTTTCCATTCATGACAATGTTTAAAATAAGATAAAGGCCCTCAATTATACATTATGAGGGTGCTTTGAGTAACAGGACACTAAGAAATGTTCTAACCTCTTAGGTATACCGTCAGATGAAGCTCATTGATAACCAGTGGTAGGCTGTACATTAACCACAGTTTAAGAATTTCACCATATTTGCTTTAGTGACTCATTCAACAACATTACATTCAGCTGATTGGATCGTGTGACCAGTAATAATGTCCGACTGCTTCGTCAATACCCAGTTCAGTCATGTTACAAAACTTAAAGCAGTGCATCTGAGAGTCTGAGATTTGGACAAAAGAAGGGGAATGTTGTGGTTCAAAGCAATAGTCACTGCTCAAAATAAACATAAAAGCAAGTTGATTTCCAAGTAACAAAGACTTTTGTGCTGCAGAACAATGGGATGGATGATTGGTTTCTGTTCCCCAGCATATGAACAGCTTTAAGGCATTGGTACTAAATGGAAATGAGGAATCTCATCGGTCACCAGGTTCCTTGACTATTATAGATAATCAATACAATGTTCAATTTCATACATCACATATGTCCAGTGCCATGAAGACATTTACACACAGCCTCAAAGAGCATTAGTTTGGGGTCAAAAACCAATCCTAATCTGAACAGTGAGGGGAATTTCAAATAAATGGTAAAAGCATGTTTGGGCAATATGAGGACTTATCATAAGATACAGTTTCAAACATGTATAATACAAACCTTTCTAAGATAAACCTTTAACTTTTCACCTCATTATATAAATATACATTACCATAGATAATTCAAAAATAGTGCTGCAAAAACAGTGATTTTCAAACGGCAAGTAAAGCTATTTCCCAGATTAAAGTAGAGTCTACAATTTGCAGTGTCCCAGTGAAGATAACATAACATGAGATTTGAAATGAAAAAAAGGGGAAAGACAATTCAGCAAAAAAGATCAAAGCAATTCAAAATGTCAGCTGTTGATAAATTGATGCTACAGACATTTTATTTGACACTTCAAATGTTCGAAGGGTGCGAGGGTTGCTAATCAGCTCTAGGCATCACTTTTAGAAATGTTGAGTCATATTCGGAGACACTGCGCTGATAACATGGAGAAATTGTGGCTGTAATCTGATTGGTTGTTGCAGCCCAGTCAACATTATATGAACAGTAGGGAGACGAGAAGCAGATCCATTATTACCAAAGGAACATCTTGTGCCCACCTGTCTGATTAGTATTGGCTGCACTCTCTGCAGCCTGCAGCATAATAAATGCTGCGCTACTGTGAGATGAGAGGTAAAAATCACAGAGCCTCTCCATTTTCTGTTTCTGCAGCTCCACTTCCACAGATTGTGACTGGTGCAAGCTTTGTGGCAGTGTTTCCCCTTGATGGTGATAAATAAAACATGATTTGGCATTTGGTTGAGTGTTTATCTCTAGGCAGAGAGCCCTCAAGGACCAACTTTTACAGCCCTACTTAAATCAGAGCAAGGCCGTGCTAATGATGATTTTATAGTAATGATTAGTCAGCAAGATATTTTCTCTATACGATTCGACTTTAAGATCATAAAATATCTGAAATGGCTTTAATCCATCCATCCATCCATTTTCTACCGCTTATCCGGGGCCGGGTCGCGGGGGCAGCAGTCTAAGCAGAGACACCCAGACTTCCCTCATCCCAGACACCTCCTCCAGCTCTTCCGGTGGGACCCCGAGGCGTTCCCAAGCCAGCCGAGAGACATCGTCTCTCCAGCGTGTCCTGGGTCTACCCCGAGGCCTCCTCCCGGAGGGACATGCCCGGAACACCTCCCTAGGGAGGCGTCCAGGGGGCATCTGGACCAGATGCCCGAACCACCTCAACTGACTCCTCTCGATGTGTAGGAGTAACGGAGAAGTAAAGTATATCAATTTACCATTACAGCTTCCTAAAAGGACCAATATGTAAGATATCTACTAAATTCAATCATAAAATGACCTCCCCCACAGTATATGATCAGGCATGATGACAAGTGCATGACAAGTGCTGGCTTGTCTGACAACAACGCAGCAGCCAGTATATCCTCCTTCTCAGATTTGATTCCAGTCAGGAAGTAGACGGGTTTAAGGCATCCCCACATCACAGCTTCAGATGCCCTTGTTTGTTTTGTGAGACAAGTTATCACAGCATACCAACAGGTGTTGGTATACAGGCATGCACAATGGATTAGATAATTCTACGAAATCCTCCCGGCTCTGCCTAATGTGTATTTTATGTTGAAAATCTCCCCTTTTATATAATTCAGATGTAAAGCAACTTTGGACATTTCTTGCTTTGAATTATTAAGACAAAGGATGATGATGACTTATTTGTTACGGTGGTCAAAGAAAATATTGCTTAATGAAAAATTTTTTTTTTTTTACATGGCTAGAGATCATGTCATGAATTAGAATTAATATACATATTTTCTAAATTGTAAATAACAATTTTGGTTTGATGTTTTGCTTTAAAAACAAGCAAATAATGTTAATTAACAGGTATGCTACATAACTCTCATGGACTTTAACCCCTTGATACGACTAAACTTCCCTCATCTTTTTCTGTAAACAAGAATCAAGTGACACCTGGCATTGTCTTTGTGCATTAGCACAAAAGACACACACACACACACACACACACACACACACACACACACACACAACAAGGTCCCATCGATGCCAACATGTGGTAATCTGTCATATGTCGGTGCTAATTGAATAAAGTCAGAACGGGTTAAGGAGTGTGAAGAATCATTGTTCACCGCCTCCACACAACTGTCTCACTAATCCAATGAAATTCATTAATCAGAGGACCAAAGTGCGACACTTTAATCAGTAGACTTTTCACATCCCTGCAACACTCCTTGAAAACCAACATGAGCTAAGTGTCTCTCTTTGTCACACACAGGAGCGTTCAGGGTTGAATCCCTGTTGTATCACTCTAACTCCAAAGGCCACTAATGATCGCACATGCTTGGAAACTCAAGTTTAAATTACTGACTTCCACAAGCAAACTAGAGCTGCCACTTTTTATCAGAATCAATAGACAAACAGCCAGTCAGCCACACACTGTCACTGATACTCTTCAGCTACAACAGCCCAAACTAAATCAGAATGACAGGTAGGTGACGAATAACAGGAGAGGGTGGACATTTTCAAAGTACTCTTAAACACAGGTATCATCCTTTGGGGGATAAAATAATGATACACATTGTTTTTAACTCAGCAACATGAGAATGTACCTTTTTATCTTGACGTGTTCAACAAGAAGTTTTAGTGACTTTGACAAATGTAAGAGGCTTACATGTGTTCAAAGTTTGGGTGGTCGATACGGGTAAACACATTGATTATTGAACATTGAACAGAGGTGGAGGAAAGAGACATTCTGTCATGGGTGTCAGAGGAAAAGAAAAGAACAGGAGGCATCTGTCAACACAGCTGCACGTGCATTTGTTCAGTAGGACAGGACAAAGGGATAATAGATTTTGTTCGTTTTCTTCAAGCACAGATATGTACAACCACAGTCAAAGGCCCACCATAGACTGTTGAGTTATCACCTTTATTTTGTCGCACGTCATCTGCATTGACTCATATGGACTGTTACATTTACACACGGCATCTTCAATGACAAACGTCCTAAAATAAAAGAATCATATTTATCAAATGCAGTAGGTGCGTTCTTGACTTGGCAAAAGTGCTTGACAAATGTGCTCATATGACTTCATGTTGAGAGTTAGATTGATGCTTGTATGTGATATAAATGCCTTATCTTTAAATCAGCTAGATGACTTCACAAAGTCTTTCTAATAATAAAACACAATGTGGAAGCAAAACAGTTTCAACAGTAATGCGTCTGATCATCACAAATAATGTTACATGCACATATTAATGTTGAGTTATTATGCTCTGTGATTAGTTTCAAAGAACACTAATAGGGTAATCCTACGGAAGCCTTTTGAGGACATGCATCCATACATTTCAAAGTGTATAGAAGGATAGAAAAATGCATTCTCATACTTTATGAGACAATATACGACCAAATGTTGAAGTACTGTTTAAATGCTTGCAAACATATTTTTGGAAGCGGATTTTTATATTTGATCATCATCAACATGGTTCATTTCTATATTATTATTATGAATGCCTGTAGATGCTGCTGTGTCAGATGTAGAGATCAAAAGCAAGCTGTCAAAAAAGAATGTTTCTCGAAGGAATATATCCCACAGCAAAGATCCTTAATAAGTGATACATAAAGCAAAATGGGGCGCAGATGACCTGGCAGTTTGGTCGGGTCAAATGTACAGATCCAGATTTACCGTACCAAACTGCACTGAACCAAACCTGACCGCTTGGTTGAAACGGGGCTCAGAGCTTCACACCCTCCATGAATGACTTCAAGATTAAAAGACTGAACACTAAAATACATTTGGCAGCCTATTAATTGCAAACAGTTGCATTTTCAACTCTTTTAAAAAGGCATTTCCATTTCTGTTCATGATTAAAAAGTAAAAAGTATAATAAGTGAAATTACTTGGATTGTTCAAAGATGCATATGGATAAATGTCTATAAATACAGGAGCATGAATATGGAAATTGCCAATTATATAAAGTTTATAGGGTCAACATGCTGCTGTGTAATTATAATATTGGATGTAGAAAGTAATCAAGTTAAGGATACATGTTGAAGATTAAAGCTAATTCTTCAGCTCTACTCTGTTATGCATTCCATAACATAATTAACAAAAGACCTTAGTGCTGGTCTACTGTACCTGCAGGTCTTTTCTTTCTGCCAAGGACGACAGTGGTAAGAGGAGTGTAATGGGAGGGAGGACGAAAGAGTGGGAGAAGAAAGATGAATGACCGAGTTCCTTGAATTAATTGTGCTGGAGGTACAGAAAAGTCAGGGAGGAAGGTGAAAATGGGACTATTTCCCCTCTCTACAGATTCTGGTAGTACATTACTCGAGCACTCAAGACAAATGGGTCGATGTGGACAACTGCTGGGCTTGTTTTCTATTGCTTTTGCAAAAAAAAGAAAAGCATTCTTTAGCGAAACTTCAATGAGAAGTTGTCACTCATTGGAAATTGCCCTGGATGTTTTTGCTTTGCTCATAAAAGTGGATGATATATGGCTACCCCAACATCGTGGGCTGAGCTCTGTGGGTTTCATTGTTCTTACATGTCACACACTTCTCCCTCCTCTCTTTACTTTCTGCTCTACATACAACAAAAAGGTTTCACATTCCAATGGAAACCCCCCCTAACTTATACATTCTGCTCCTTCTGCTGCCTGTAGCATGTGCAGAGAAACTGTGTATATGGACATGGAAAGTATTGGTTTTCTGATCCGTCAGAGGTCACGCTTGATGTTTTTTTATTTCTTACTGACAGTTTTTCTCTTTTTAGTTAGGGTCACTGAAAACTCAACATTTTCCAATATGTATGGCCTTTAAACAGAAGAGCTTTACTGTAATAACTCACAGGTCCAGAGTGATAGGACATCGTTATGGTTACTATTGTGAGCGTGTTAGAAACAAGTCTTGGAGGGAGGATAAAGCAATCTGTCTATTTAACTGCAAATGAAATAGATTGTAAGCTTCTCGATACCTTCTTGTACATCTGCTGATGTGTAAAACGTGAAGTGTTTGTATAAATACATATAACTACAGATTACCATACAGTAATGCAAAGATAACTTCCACATGAAGGTTAGATTCTGACCTAGCAATGTAAAATTGTTAATCCCGAACTGTCATTATTTTATATAATGCATTTTTATGAACCCAGTTTTCAAAAGCAAAGCATTATGATGACGACGATGCAGATGAATTCAATCAGTGGAGAACAGAGACCAACATTTTCAATAACTCCGAATTTGGATTGATGACAAAGTTACTTTTAAAAACACATTGCCATACCTTTTTTTTTTTCCAACTTAGACAACTGAGCTTTCTCCTCAGATTAGTCTGGTTTTCTTTTGTTTACTATCAAAGCTTTTACCCTCTGTGGTGGATCATGGGAATGATTTTTAACAAAGGGGTAGTCAGCAAAACTGTAAAATCTTCCAAGGCCGTAGGTCACTCAGGTCTCAAATCCATTACCAGAAACAGCTATAGATCACATTGTTGTCTACTTTATCAAAAAGCTGAGATTCATACATGTGGGAAGCTGCTTCGGTTTTCCATGCCCTAAACACTTTGGTTCACTTCAGAAAAGTTTCAAATTGACCACTTCGAATACCAATAAGACAATTACAGCATCTAATTTCTGAACTTATTGACTTTAATTGTTTTAACTTTAGTATTTTAATTGCTCTCGCTGCTTCCAATTATTTTTAATGTTGTAGTTTGTTTAAAAATCTATTTCATTATTACTTTTTGCCTTTATACCTCTTCATTTTATAATTGTTTCCATTTGTTTTGTCTCTGCTTGATTTGCATCCGTCTGATACCTTAGCACTATTGAAAATTAGGGATCTCGCTCTGTGTCTTCCAAGGATTTAAACTAATAAATGATATACGCTAGTTAATTATTTAAATGGAAAGCAACGTAGCAGTCCCATGAACTTGAAACACACACACACACACACACACACACACACACACACACACACACACACACACACACACACACACACACACACACACACACACACACACACACACACACACACACACACACACACACACACACACACACACACACACACACACACACACACACACACACACACACACACACAGAGGAGTTTAAAGGAGATCTATTCTATTAATCCATATTTAAAAACAAACGTATGTTAGCTTTTCATAATTAACCTCCTGCTATTTTGAATGAGGCTAAGAGAAATTCTCTAGACTTGGCCAGTAGGGAAGGCAGTTGAAATGAACTGATCCCGGTCGAAGCTGAGATGTTTTTACTGCTGCTAGCACGAGATAAATAAGGATGTTACTGAGCGACACATCTCGCAGCTCTTCACAACAGTGACTGCCCACTTTTTCAGGAGCTCTGGATCTGTAAGTAAATTGAATACCTATAGTCGTGACCATAACACATTTGATTGGGCGTGTTGTTATTTTCACTGATATCATGAATAGGCCTAAGTCATGTTTAAAAAAAAACAACAAAACAAAACAGGTTAATATCATACAAACCGACTGTACAGCAGCATATAACATCGTTCCATACAGGTCACTCATGGTTATACTACCTTGGCTGGATATGGAATTATGGAGACAGAAATGGAGCCCAATACAGTTGGTGTGTCCCAGGCTGATATAATTAGTGGAGTAAAGTGAGTGTAGTAGCTCTCCTTTAGAGTTTCTCTCTTCTCAAAAGGAGCTGCAAAAAGACTCAACTATTTTGGCTGGTTACTGCATTTTATTGAAGGCTTTGGAAAAAGCAACCAAGATTATTTCCCATTAAAACAAAACCAAACGCATGATTCACAATCACCTCTACTGTGTGTTGTGTTCTAAACTTCATATTTACCTTCATAAACAGAACATAGGTATGAAAATCCTCTACGGTTTAACTATTGAGGAAATGGAAATCAGAGTTCGAAAGGTCTCGAGTTTTAAGGAGAGGTAAGGCTGAAAGCATAAGGCTGTAATTCTGACTGCTACTCAACTCTATCACAGTGTCAAAGGAGCTAGTGTCAGGATCTCACAGGGAGGGGAGCCCACCCAATGAGAGAAAATAAAAACAGAGTAATCCAGAAAATTCCAGAAGAATTGATTAAAAAGGTCTGGCAGAGCTTTTCTCAGTTTGAGTTATGATAGCCACACAAATGGATATTTTCGGTTTGCCTCTATGTAAAAGATGTCTACAGATCTATTTTAGAAAAAAGACTCTTCATTTTATGGGTTTCCTACTGTCTAAAGAATCAATTCAAATCAGAAAAATTACAAGTCACGTTTTTTCTTTCTCTTAAATCAAATGAATTAAACTCCATCTTGGTCAGTAAAACTCTACCTATGATTGGTGAAAAGAAAAAACTAGCAGGACTTTTACTTACTGTAAAAACTCCTCAGGCTCACACTGGCTAACAATGTAACTTGTTAACCAACCAGTTAGGTTAGAAATAATTGTTTCAAATACAAGTCATTGTAAAGGCAACCCTAATTGCATGTTACATTTGCAGCCAGTTTGTTGTATAATTTAGATTTAGAAATAATATACAGTAACAATGTAAGAAAAAGGTCTTGATGCGTTAGGGCCTGTGTCCACCATGATTGTTGGCAGTGCCCATTGTTAAATACAAAACCAAGGCAAACTCTGCGTCACTTGTTTTTTGCACTGGCAGCGCCCATCGTTGACACAGAAACTAAGCAGTTCAGCGTTTTCAGCGCTCAGCGTCCAGAGCGTAAAAATGCCCTCACTGTCAGCCGTTTCATGTCGCTGTGCTCTCTGTTTAAAACAGTTAAACTTTTGGAACAGCACTGCGCATCTCCATTTCTCCCTCACCCGTCATTTCAAATTGAAGAAGGGGCGAGACTTCTGATATAAGTTCTTTAACAACAGAGCCGAAGGCATTAATTTGACACGTCTTTTCAAGGTTACAATTTTTAACCTTTTTAGCTGCTGCTAATTCCACTAAACAGTTAACTTACATTGTTGCATGTTTTCTTGGTAATGTTTCCTCAAAAGAAGGAAACAATTAAGCACAAAGATCTATTTAAACAAACCTAACCGATAAGAAGGGCTCTGAAAACGAGGTCTCGCGCGCTGCCAGTGCAAGAAGTGCCGTCAATGGACACAGGCCTGTTATCCTACAGCACTGCCCCAGAGGCTTTCTACCACTGTGTTTAAAGATGTGAGAAAATGTACCATTGAGAACAAATGTGAAACAGTTTTTGGTTATTAAAGTGCACGCACTCACACACCATCAATTAGCAGCAGTATGTATTTACATAGAAATGTGGTTCAGCACTCTCACAATAAAAAAAAATCAACCATTTCAAAGTCAAGATGAAATTCCCTTAAAATCTAAAGTATGAAGAGGAGAAAAAGCACACTATCTAGTCTTGTCAGTAGTTTCCTCAGCTTGACCTCTAGTGATGACAAAAAAACTAAAAATGTTGTTGAATGGAAGAGAAATTAACAAAGTTAAACAAAAGTAAAAAAAAAAATTCAAACCGTCATGCAGAATATCATCCTTACTTTACATACATACAAAATTAATTTCTTTTTTTTCTCTTTTAAGAATAGATTCTGTAAACACTGCTTTAGGTCCTTTAGGTACCCTTTGTCCACATTCCTGCTACAATCTGTTTCTGCAGAAAATAGTCCGAGGCTCCAGCAGGTTGAACTCTCCGTTAAACTCCTCAGCCCGTCTTAACTTGCATGCCATCCGTCCCATTCTACCTTAAAACCACAGAGAGAGAAGAAACTAGAGGAATTAAGTGGAAGCTCTGGTGTGGTGATGTCTTGATGTGGGTGTTAGACATTTTTAAATACCCACAAAGACCACATGTAGATAAAAAAATAGAGGATAATAGAGAAATGGGCGAGTGGAGTAAGCTAGGGACAGTCCACAAGGCTAGAATATACAGTAGATAAGGCATAGCATGGGAAGAGGTTGGGAGGATTTGGATATGGGGTCGGCACATCAGGCAGGCTGTACGCCTTTCCGGTACAGTTTGAAAGATGTGGGTTAGAGCATGTGATCTGGCGTTCGTAAACGGTAGTGAAGGATTTTTCGACGTTAATTCAGAGGCCTTGTAGGAACTCTTGGAGCTGCCTGACGATCTCCGTGTCCACCGTCTCCATCAGGGCCCCGAAGCCCTGGTCCCCCATGAGGGCCTGCTGCGCCTTCAGCTTCTCATAGACGTACTGCTGCAGGGAAACGCTGTGCACCGGGTCCTCCAGGGCCAACTGTCAAAAACAAAAAATGGAAAATTACAGTTAGGACGTCGCCTGAAGAAGTGTTTCCAAATCAGCTTTTTTATGAGACTTTTACCACAGCCACAAAGATATTACATTTACCACCAGAAGATGTTCTGCTCAAATTCTCTCTCACGCACTGTCAGACTTTTAATACCTTCACAAACTATTAAACCTGACAGGGGCATTTCCAGTGGTGATATTGCAAAATGAAATTTCTGATCAAATAAATTGCTTTTTGTTAATAGTTAAAATTATACTCCCCAAACAAGATGCTCTGCAGAAAAAAAGTGGTGCACAAAACATGCAGGTTTAATTTCTTTTTCAGTCCTTCTCTTTATGCAGGGAGGTCAAATACTCTCGCAGGAATTAAAGATTCGATTCTTCCTTTGAACTGTCGTAGCAAATCTGGATTTAGGGGATTTCCTTTTGTCTTATTGTTTCTTGCACATTTTCTAGAACATCTTGTAAATGGATTCACGCCTGGTGTTGGCTTCGTTGGGATGGGATTTCATTCTTGGTTTTATCGGTGAAAATAGCTCGCTTGTGTGCTCGCGTCACCGTGCTTCACAGTCAGGACACAAAGCCCGGCTTTTCTCGCACCTCGTATTTCAGCAGAAGGAATCTTCTCAGTAGTCAACTGAATATTTAGCACATGCCATCAATCTTTAAAGGTTCTTCTGCGACCTCTAGCCTGTTAGGTTGCTATAATGCTATGGCAGCACACGTCGTATTATATCTTTTTATAGTCTGTGAATGAGTCACAGAGTCATAATACAGAGAGTGTATACTAGTTTGGCTTTGGCCTTACAGTCTGCAGCAACACTACACATTGCGTTCCATTATGAGAGGGTGATATAAACCCTGTAAAAAAACAAAAAGTAATCCTTCTTCACAGTCAAGCACACACATCCAGGTCCTGGAAAGGAGCTCTATCTGAGCTGGAATAAAGACGCTTAATTTGATCAAACTGACATTGTTCTCCTCTTTAAATGCAATTATCCTCTGCTTCCTACAACCAGCTCTGGTTTGTAGTGTACACGTGGCTGGGTTAGAGGACGGGGAATAGATTTGTTTAGAATATCTGAAAGAACAGAAAAGCCTAAAAACACAAAGCCGCAGTGCATTGTGGGCCTACATTAAACAGAGGAAATCTGCTGCAGTGAAACACGAACGGACCATATATCTCTCCGTCTCCCCCTCATGTGACCGTGAGGAGATGCTTCCCATGACAACGTAACGCGGTACATAAGGAGAACAGCGAGCCGACTTTGTCCTCAGGTGGAATGCAGATGTTACTTTTCTTTGAACTGATCCCACACACCATAAAACTAATTTGAGGTTGTGAAATATTGGATGTGACAGACATGATGTCACAGCGCCCTCCAAGTGAACAATGGTGTTTCATCATTTCAAAGTGTGAGCGATTAGTGTGAAAATACCGTGACCTCGACCGATAACCACAAAATTACAACGTTCATCAGTTCCTCATCGAGTCCTCGGAAAAGTTGTGTGGCAAATTGAAAATATTCTAATGAGGAAAGCTAATGCATTTGGCAAAGGCTGTCATAAAAATGAAGTATTTCATTCCCATGAGTCAGCCAAAGTCAAATGGAAGTCCACACACACGTTTAACTCCTTCACTTTCAGAGAGGCGATAACATAACCATGAAAAAGTCGCCCAGGAAAACACGCGCTGCATTAGCAACGGCCGAACAATGTTAGTTCAAAAAAGTTCAGGAAAAGGCAAAGCAGACCTGCTGTAAGCATTTCTCACTCAAGATGATTGAGTGTATGCAACCGCTGCCAATTATCTACAGTACACAGAAGACCGTACTGGAAAATATGTTTTGACAAAGAGGGAAAAAAAAGAGAGCTGAGGGTTGGATGACTCGAGCCGACACATTTCTCTGAGCAGGCACACCGTCATTTATTTTCTGTGAAGTGAAGAAAAAGTCAATCACAACAGCTCAGAAAAGTTTGAACGCCTGTCACTGTATGTAAATAAATTACATGAATAGATGTGTCTGCTTAAATCTGACTGTAGCGGCTGCATGGGGGGGGGGGGTGATCCCTCTCGTGTTAGTATGCATGTCTGACTGTGTGGAGCTCCTGTTGTGCCGTGCGTTCGCATCACTATTTGGATTCACAGACTGGGACAAGCATACAGTATTATGCTGTCGTCAAATCAATATGAATGTACAAAGACGTGGTGGGCTTCGTTATGTCACATCTGGGGGGAAAAAAACGAAAAACAAAAAGATCCAGTGTTTCCAATATGGCGACTGCCTTCAACAGGCTTCAAAATTCTGCTCAGAAACCAACGGGTGACATCACTCAGACTTTGTCCATGTTTTATACAGTCTATGGTTTGGACCATGGTATTCTGCCCGAACGATATTTTGTCCCATTCCTATTTATCCATATTAAGCATGACAGGTTGCACCTCTTAATTACAAAAGGCTTGCTACTTAATTCTGAGCACCTGTTGCTTTTATTTCCCCACAGATAAATTACTGTTATCATGTTATATCGCTTGACCCTCCTCCTCAAACCTTTTGAAAGCAGGTCAGTAAGACGAACACGCGACAAAAACTCCTCAGTGACGAAATGTCTTTTATCGGCTATGAGAGAAAAACTGGACCTGTGGACAAACCTGTTCTTACAGTCCCACAAGAGCCCAACCAACTGCACTGACAAATCTGTGCGTCCTTAGAGAGGCTGAGTATTGTAATGATGACTCTTGGTGTGTAGCCAATCAGTGGAAAGAATACTTGTCATGCTAATTAGTTCTTTGTCATTTACAGTGCAATCAAACTAGTGAAGAGTGGCTGGTGGAGAGGGGCTTAATGGAAAAGCTGTCATCAAACCTGCATAATTACCCTCAGCTCAAGGACCTGCTGGACTCCGTGTGTGTGTGTGTGTGTGTGTGTGTGTGTGTGTGTGTGTGTGTGTGTGTGTGTGTGTGTGTGTGTGTGCGTGTGTGCGTGTGTGTGTGCATTTGTAAAAAATGTGCGGGATGTCTGTTTTAAATCCTGTCCAAAACACCACATCTGTAACTTGTATAGTATGAATAACAAGGTAAATTTCCAATGATTTTTGATCATAGTATTCCAGTCTGAGCTTATAGTGATCCCACACTTAGACAAAAGTCCTCATATTTCCAGCAGGAGCTGCATGTATGTCTTTTTAACTTTATCCAGAGTTTCTTTTACCCGCCCCCTCCTGTTTTTTTTTTCTGCTGAAAGTGTGAGCAAGAACGCAGCAGGATATAATCAGGGGAATTCAACTCAAGCGAGTGGGAGGGGGCGATGATGTTTATTCCCTCCAATTGATCCGTGTTTTGCCTCAGAAGACCCCCTGTCCCCACCTTTCTGTCTGAGCAGAAGAGTCTCCTGCTTTGAGGTGCACATGTGAAAAACCAGCAGAATAATGGAGGCTACGTTAAACGTTGTACAAAGTTTTGACTTGTGGGTGCAATTTCAGCTGGTTCATCTCACTACACATCATTTACAGAAAGAGCAGACTATAATCTGAAGAAGCTCACGTCGAAGAAAGATTAGAGGGATGACATGCTATCTGTCTTTCAACACGCTTAAATCATAGTAACAGTATGTGCACAAGTACACTACCAGGTGGATTACAGACTTCTCTTATCCAGAGGGAATGTGCCAGATGTGCAAGGATCGCAAAGTAATATGTACTATGTGAACTTCAACACAGCATACGCCTGTGTTAGAGTTTTTAGATCACGGTCACTCTGAGTAAATGTATATGCAATGTGAAGCGACGGGCTAACTAAAGAGCGCTAACATTAGCGGGCTAACTAAAGAGCGCTAACAATAGCGTGCTAGCACGCGATGGGAGGAGGCGTTTGAGATGTGTGGCTGGTGTTGAGCAGAGGCTTCAGTATTACAGAGGGGTTCGACAAAAAGCAGGGTTGTTTTTTTTTTGTTTTTTTTTTCATACTGTAGCTCAAGGGCGACATCTACTGGATCAACAAGTCGCACAGTCTTCCTTTAAAGCTCCTGTCGGGAGTTTTAAGACTGGTTATACCGTCAGCAAAAAGACTGATTATCTGTTTATGGTTATTACGTCTGATGTCTGTTATACAGCTGCTGGAGACACTGCATTGTTTGACATATTTCAAGACAAATATTGAAGATATGTGAACCAGATAGTTATAAAAAAAAAGCTACTATTGCACATGAGCAGGGTAACATCAGCCAAGAGATGGTCCCCGAAATCGACACAGGAGCTGCTAATTGGTGATTAGAGCAGAATGTAAACAGGACAACGGTAAACTTAAGGGCTTAAATGCAGCAGGTTTCAGATATCCAACAACAGAGTGCTGAGATGAAGAGCAGTATGCTGAGGACACCTGCCGTGCTGGGACTCCAAATACATAAACCAATAGGATGAGTGGAGGCTATGAATAAGAACAATAAGCATGATCTGCTGTCATCCCAGAGGAAGACAAGAGATAAAGAGGATGGGGAAACAAAGGAAGCACAGTGCAAGAAGAGGTGACGATGTGATTGGAAGGCAGAGAAGGAATGGGAAAAGGTACGTAAAGTGGGGACAAGGAAACACAGCAGCCACAAAGAAAAGGTGTATTGACAAGAAAAGAAAAGATGTTTGCAGAAACCGGCATAATGACGCCGAAGTGAGGAACGCCATGAGGATAAACAAGGGGTGAAAACAGCGTGGCGTGGAACGCATAAGAGTCACAGCTGTAGCTCTTGTTGAGGACAGAGAGGAGAGGAGGAGGAAAAACAGAGAAGTGGGCAACGTGAGAGGAGGAGGAAAAAAAATATGAAGAGAGACAGCTGAAATGAAAGCCCTTATCTCTAACGCAATGTCTGGGCTCCAGCTGCCCATTTCCACAGCTAACACGCGTTCAAAGTTTATTCTGAAACAGGGGATCTCCATAAACAACATGTTTCATACACACAAAACAAACATGCAAAGTATGTTTATTGTTCTTAACCAGAGGTCTCCAGCCTGTTTTCATCTGAGAGCTACTTTGAAAAACATGGAATTAGCCGTGAGCCACTTTCATCACATTGCTTTTGTTTAGTCACAGAGCACAAACCAGCCAGCTCAAGTTAGCTACTTCTTATATAAAGGTGTTACATATCAATACTCAAAGTGCTCAAAGACACTCTGTGCCATTGTATTGAAACACATTATGCCTCAGCACTAGCAGGCATTATTTGAGCCCTGCAAAAATGTCTCATCCACTGCATGCATCATTTCCTTCATCAATACGCCATCCATAAATGGTTTGTGTAGTTTCTTGGGAAGGTGCGCCACTTTCTGTCGCTGCGTTTGCCTTCTTTGTCAGTTGGGTGAATGGAGGTTGCTGTTTTTTAAGTGTTAATTTCAGCATTCTTCTTGGATCTTATCTTTCTGCCAGCAGAGAAGTTCGATACCGCAGATGACGCGCACACCCTTCCCCCCCCCCCCTCCCTGAGCAAATAGCATATGTGTCGCAGAAGGTTTGTGAAAGTCACCAAACTCCTCGCTTTAGCTCTGCTGGCGCGTGATTGGTTCGATTTAGGTGTTGACAAACTTGACAAGAGTATCATGTATTTCTCTTCACAACTGTTGGCCTATCCTTTTATTTTCTATTATATGGAGTGGCTGTGGCTCAGTGGTTCCCAAACATAGACGATGCCATTCACACTGTGTCATTCTGTGGGAAACACTCACATAATAAATGAATATATAATACAGACATTATATTATAAATGTATTTATTCTTTAAGCTTCTGGGCTCAGCATGTTCTGTCGTTTCCATTGCATTCCTCTTGTCACTCATTTTTTCAACACAATATTCTGCTCTGCACTCTGGAAAAGAATCAAGAGGACATTAAAGGATGCCAAGTCAAGCAGGCAATTGCGAACTGGAGTTAATGATGCAACAACTTGCACTTTCCCAGGCCTTATCTTATAAGCAACGGTGTCTTATTCTGCAACTCCACAGACAGTACATGAGCGTGTGTGTGTGTGTGTGTGTGTGTGTGTGTGAACATACGCTGCCTTCAGTGTGATGAAATCAGCTGCAGGGCTGAACCACTGAAGTATAAACTAAGAACTGTATTGTGTAAGGGGATGCTGACAGCTCGGGTTTCAGAGGATTACACTGTGGGCAAATGTTAATTACATCAGCTAATTTATGACACATTCATCTACAGGACCTCGCCAGCCGGTCGCCCTCGGCAATGCTGACAAGATACGTGAAGAGCTCTCAAGTGGTCAAATCTGACTCAGTGCATCATGTTGGACTAGACTCATATTTCTCAGTGTCAGTTAGACACTAAGCCAAGATTCAGATCATTCAGACTGGGGACTCTTACAACTTGACTGACTCGTCTGAGAGCATCACATGAAACAGTCGACAAAGAGCTCTGCAGGGGGGCCAGTGATGAGTCGATCAGCCCCATGGGCAGGATGTTCAAGCTTGAGAAAGTGTTGTCAAGCTGAATGGTGACACTAAGGAGTTAAAGCTATAGTGAATTCAAAGTAATAGTGAATTTGAATGATCGCAAGCGCTATAGACAATGTTTTTTTGTTTTTTTTTTAACAAAGACTACGTTAACCCAATAAAAAAGCCAACATGGTTATTTGTTATGTTTCTTAATTAATAGAGTAAAAACCAGTAGGGATGGAGCAATACACATGTGCCACAGTATTGTGTTCACAATAAGATTTCTTTTTTAGAACTTTTTTTTGTGAAAAAAATTGAATAGATGTCATTTAAAAAAAAAAAAAATCTAATAATCTTTTATTGGAAATGCACAGTATGTAAAATCTGCCACCAGGGGGCTCTCATTAAAAACAATAACAAAAGATAACGTTGATGCTAGCGGGGAAACATGGGAGTTCTCTCTGCTATTTTTTTCATTCATAAATATATTTGAATGTAAACATTGTCATACAATTCTACATACTACACCTTTAAATTCACTAAAAATAAAAAAAACCCAAAATAACGCTTTGTTTTAATTTGCTCTAATTGTGAATGTCAGATGACCAGGTCCAGGACCAGTGTGTAAAGTACTGTATGTACATTACACAGAGAAGTCCACACTGACCTTTGCAGCGGTCTTTAACAAAACATTATTTTCTTTATAAAGATACAACTGTACATATATATTATGTAGAAGAAAAAAAAACACTACTGGAAATAGGAACATATTTTTTTAAAGCACAGATCTTAACATGTAAAAACACTCAAAGATTTTAGCGGATCATTAATGAGAGCCTTTTCAGAAACACATATCTGTCGTATTGTTTATCGATCTGGGTTACACTGCGTCAGGTTAGACCGGCTGTACACCTACTCTGTGGCTGGGGTGAGAAGCATTTAAAATACCAACATGAAACCAACATGAAAATAAACACATATTGTCAGTTTAGTTTGCTTCTGTAGATCATATACAGAAGAGGCCTCACTATAGATTTTCACTCAGTTTCACTAACAGTTCATAAATCCTCACAGGAGCTTTAAGTTTTAAAACGGGGTGTATGGAGTGGACAATTCTGTCTAATATGAAAGGGTTTCAGTCCAGGTTCTATTGTTGACATTCAGGTGATAAGCTCAAGAAGGTGGAATGGAAGAATGACTCTCTCTTCTTATCCCGTGTGCCTGTCATTCTCAATTGAATCATTTTACATGTTTGATAATTAAAACTAGTATCTAGCCTCACCAGTGGCACAGAAAGCGTGCGGGGGAGAAAAAGTACAAAACAATGTGCAAATTGTCTGCTGTGATGTGCTCCTGAGTGACAGTAGCAATTATTTTAAGATCCACTTAAGTGCAGTTCACCCCAGGTCACCTCCTACCTCATCACAATTACCTGAGACAAACTGTGAAGATTCGCAAGGCACATTCTTTTCGTTGGTCGCCCTTACCTCAGGGGAAAGAACATGCAAGAATTATTGTTGCTGTGTTCAGTTATTTTCCCCCGATCTGTTCTATAGAGACAAAATAAATCTTTTGCATGATGACGATGCAAAAATCTAATGTTTAATTATATACAATTTGTCTGAAGTTACTTCTTACAAATCTCCCTCGGGATCAATAAAGTATCTATCTATCTATCTATCTATCTATCTATCTATCTATCTATCTATCTATCTATCTATCTATCTCTACACACATAAAAAGCACATTTCAAATAGTGTCTGTAAGAATGTTTCGAGGACCGAGAACAATGCCCTGCAGGATTCCTGTTTATGTCTCGTAAACCACCCTTTTTCTCTTTGACATAAAAAAATCAATTCATCAATATTCTAATTGAATGACAATGTGAAACCTGCCCGTTTAATTCTTGGATGTCATAGTAACCATGTTGTCTACACCGTCATTTCTCCAGTGTTGCTCGACTCAAACAGACTCTTGGTCAATTTAGCATTTCCTTTATTATCTGGGGCATGATGTGGGTTTTAATAAACTAATAAACTCTCCTCGAGAGCTTGTGAAGGGTTAACATAGTGCATATGATGGTGCTCACACACAAAAGTGCAATATTTACAATATTTGTAAGGCTCATCGTTTTATCTTCGATTCAAAATCAGGGCAGCAATTAATCAGGCAGCTTTAAGACCTATATTAGAAAACATTAAGAGCATTAATCAACTTCTATCTCATCTTCATTTAATTTACTTCTGCTAATAAATGAAATCAATTTGTTTCCTCTTGCTAATGGATGCATAATCTCTCTCTCTCTCTAGATCATTTTAATTCTTTTTTCAAGAGCAACAACTGTAGGAGTATTTACACAACAACTTCTCTTGGCATGCTCACCTAAATATGACATCAGAATGTGACCGGGGATTTACATGTGTTTATATTTGATAGGATTTTGTGTGAAGCGTTTTGGATTGGTTTATTTGAGGCACGTTGTCCGTAAGAGCGAAAACAGATTTACATTTTGAAGTTTGGATATCAAGGAAGATCGTGATCACGGCGTGTGGATGTGTGCGGAAAGTTGAAAGCAAACAGAGAGACAAGGGGTGGAGTTGATGAGCAAAGAGATGAACACAGTTTTACCCCGCAGGGAGGTGTAGCTACAACAACATAATAAGTAGAGTGAAAACATGAGCCAGAAGAAAACATCCAAGTGGTGACTGAAGGACAAAGGCAATCTGCATGAAGATAAGCATCACTGCTCGCTTGACGGTCCACAAACCAAATATTCCTGCGCAGGGAGGGGCGGGGGAGATGAGGCCGAAGAGGAGAAACAGGAGTGATGAGGGGAGTAAAAGAGCGATGATGAGAGGAAAGCATAGAGGGAGAGTGACATGCCTCCCCGCTGTGGCTCACTGATAAAGAAGCACTAGTCTTCATGCCTTCATGCATGAGAGTAGAAGATAAATGAGAGGCAGGATGAAAGGAGGAGAGAGACAGAAGAGATGTGAGGGAAGTCGAGGGGCTCTGGTAGTTGCCTAGTTAGCAGATGATGAGAAAAAAAAATCTGAAAAGACGGAAGAGAGAGAGAGAGAGAGAGAGAGAGAGAGAGAGAGAGAGAGAGAGAGAGAGAGAGAGAGAGAGAGAGAGAGAGAGAGAGAGGGGGAGAGAGGGAGAGAGAGAGAGAGAGAGAGAGAGAGAGAGAGAGAGAGAGAGAGAGAGAAAAAAAAGTTATGATAATGCTAATTTGTGCCTGTGACTGTTAAAAGTTGAACTGCATTATTTACTCCTGTTTATCAAAAGTTGCTTGTTGTTTGATTCTTAACAATAAAAAGCTGTGTCGATTACTCTTTGAAGGCATCTCTAAAAAAACAGTCAAGGTGGCACGTTAGAACTTTTGCAGCATGCCTGCCTTTCTGTGATTATTTACATCACTGAATAAAATGTGCAAAGGTCTTTTTGCATTTGTATATATGGAAACATATGTGAGAGTGTGGCTAATGGATATTATGCATGAGAGGGAAAAGTCTTTCTATATGTGAGCATCTGTTGGCTGGTGCACTGGTCTAATGGGAATTGGTCTGCTCAATATCCGCATCTGACACTACTCCCATTACCTCAGGATTCTGCAACGCCAACTCCTGCAAACATCATTTATCTACACGTGTCCCCATGTACACTTAAGGACACCTGCATACAGGCCTGTGTTTGTATTGTGTGCAGGAAAAACAGATTCATGTTTACCAGTCCTGTGGAAGAGCTAACCCCTCAGGAATATATCTAATATATTTCAATTGTATCAGAGGTCACACACTGCTTTAAGCATTGGTGCCTCCTGATTGAAGTCTGTGGACGTTTCAAGTTTTTTTGTCCTTTACTTAAAATGCATTACAGTTGCCCGAGCTCACAAGTGGTAAACATGAACTGCAAGCACAGGAGGAACTTTAAGATACTTTCAGTGACCTACCAGTGGAAAGGCTTCATTACTTACCAAGTATAAAAAGAGATTATGTCACTGTTTTCAACATGCATTCCTGAAAATTTCTAGAAAATGTCCGACCAGCCTGTCTCTGATATCGCCCAGATATGCCCTTGTACATGTGACCTTCACAGCGGGAGATTCAGGAGGCAGGATACAGCATGATGTAAAAAAGGACAAAGAGGACGTCACAGTGACATGTTAAGAACATATCAAGGTGGCAGATGAATCAACACAGTGCACCGCTATGATTATAGCGATTATGCTAGATTACAGCTTGCTATGTTTTCACCCTACTTCTTTCAGAAAGATAAAGCCGGAGTGAAATAATTTGCCCATTTCTGCACACACATGCAAGCTCACTCTTAAAATATCAGATGTTATCGTTCACATTTCATAACTTTTCCAGAGCCACTAGAGATATTCAGTTGAGACAGGCTCAGTACTCCCCTTGATTGGTGAGCTGATCTAAATCTGCCAATTAATGGAGTTCCCCTTTATAATTCATCTAAATTACAATAAGCACCATTAGCCTCCTGGCTGCAAAGCAGGGCTTTTATATTACTGAAGGTAGAAATTAGATTAAGACCGTGATCATTTCAATGGGAGGAATTTAAACTCATTTAGAGACGGACTTGATTTTGGCAAGCAAGATTTTGCGCATCTGTGTTCGAATGTTTGCAGCTAATTCAGACTGTCTGGAAAACAGTTCTATTGTGTACTCTATAGTGTGTAATGTATCAGCCTTCACAGTGTAAAAAAATAATTTCCCCATTGGGGATCAGTGAAGTATCTTTTTCTTCTATTGAAATAAAAGAGAGGGAGACGAAGAAAGCAGGGTTTTTAGGCATTTTTCAGCTCAACTGTCTTCTAGTCTAGTTCTGCCTCCCACTTCTTGTGCTGCTTCCAACACATTTGTTAAAAGGCCTTCAGTGTCTCTCTGGAAGAAATAGGCAGCCTCTTGCCAATCCAAGTTTTTGAGGGACATGAACAGCAAGGGTCTGTTTACAGAAACATAATACTTGTGGTAGCAGAAAATATTGAATACAGCGATATATCATAATCCTGATTTCTTTGATATACTCAAGGAATCATTGGTTTCAAATTCTCTGGTTGTAAGTAGCCTAGTGGTTATTGAGTGCCCTATGTACAAAGGCCATAGTCCTCCAAGAGGGCAGCCTGGGTTTTTAATCCAACATGAGTTTTAATGTAACCTTCAGTCAAGTCCCATTGTACTGACATGATCAGATTAGTGAGGTCAGTAAAACTGAGCTGGTGTTAACTCCAGTTTTGTCCTCGATGAACTGCTGCATTTCCTATTTCTTATTTTACCACTGAGCATTAATATGCTCTGTGGAATAAATTATTAATAAAAGCCTGAGGCATAACTCCTTTCCTAACATGCCAGTCAGCTTTAACTAAAGTCGATTACATGTTGACATGCACATGTCAACCGTTTCTGCTGTCAGATGACAGCGCCGAGACGAAACTGAGATTTCAATGGCTCAAGTTTTGACATACCGAAACACATCTTGTACTTGTGTGCAAAGAAAAAAAAAAGATAAAGACAATCTTGAAACACAGAAGGATGTGTGAATGACAAAACCTGCAATTTTCAATCAGTGATACTCAAACCCACAACAGGCAATGACACAGTTGGAGGCAACTGAACAAAGACTGGCTGTGTTAAGCAGCAAAATCAACCATCTTTTTTGTAACGCGCTCCATCTTACATCCCACTTTCTCCCCCCAGAGGTTGTTACACAAGAACCAGAGATGTAAAAATATCATTCCTTTGTGGTATTTTAGTATTGATGACAACAATCTTGAAAACTCAGAGATGAAAGTTGGACTTTAATGCTGTTTCATGCCTTTTTTTTTTTTTTTTTTTTTTTCAATGCATGATCAAAGTTTTCATATTTATATATAGTCGTGTCGAACAGCTTTACAGTACGATGAGCTGAGAGACAAGGTCATGTACATTCATCAGTGTTTTATATCATGAACAACTATTGATCTACCATACGGACAGGAAGGCAGCTCCATTTAACTTTCATGAAATCAGTTACTCATTGAATTTAAGAAAGACAAAAAAGATCAGGGCAATATTCAAACAAAAACAAAGACAACAGGGTAAACTTTCGTCCCTAAACAACCACACACCTTCCTCCTATTCTATGGCTCCGTTAGCTTATGGTCTCTTGACTTAGAGGGAGGATTAGAATTTAATTGCAGTAATTTTCCTCACCAAATGAGGCGGCACAAATTGTAATCGTCTAATTAGTATTATAGTGGAGGGCGAAAATGTAAGAGCCCTTCAGCAGTGTGTCATAAGGGTGCATATTACCCAACACATGACTGTAAGCGTAGGAGTGTGCACATGTATGTATACATGTAAGGAAGTCTTAATATACTGGGAAAACATGGAGAAGCTGTCAATCAGCCTGGGGCATGCCACCCTCAGAAACTGAGTTGTTGGGGGAAAAAAGTTGAAGAAGAAAACACGAGGACTGCAAGAATTCTGAAGAAGCTGCTTAGTTGGTCAAAGATTTAACGCGTGATTAACTAGTGGAAGAACGCATTACGGGCTGGTTAGAAACTTGATATGTATAAAATAGAGGATAAAAACTGCTCATCAGCAGCAGAGTTATCTAGGCTTGGTTGAGGCTTCATTGTGGTTTGTGCTTGCTTCTCCACAAAGCCCTCATGAAGGCAAGCTATGTCCCATGTTAGAGGTTGCACCTTTCATTCAAATGTCTCCTCATTCCAGCAGCTAACAAAGGATCCATCCTGCATCCTTCGTGGCCCAACATATCCCAAGACCCATCGTGTGCCATTTCAAACAAGCTGGCAGATTCTCTAATGGTCAAGCAATACACTTTTAAATGAATGTGACTGGTTTCAACTCAGTGGAATAGCTACCAATACCAATGTAAGAAAAAAAACACAAAGGCCTTGAAGTAATGAGTTCTAAATGACTTAAGTTATGTTCACTAGTTCCAGTCCAGCAGTCAGGGATGCTAGGCAACAGGGTGACAGCTGCTGATGCAAACTGGAAATCTTTTGTTGACTAGACCGTCTCATTTCAGATTGCCCTGAACGGTACACACTGGATACAAAGGATGCTATGGATACGGCTGTATTGAGACACAGGTGTTGTGAAAAGGAGAGGGCTTTACTCCATGATCCGTAACCTTCATCACTGAAATTAATTTGTCAGCAAATCGAAGTCAGCTTCTATATTGTCCCTGAAGCACAATTAAATGGAAGCAAAATGGTTCTGAGGATGACAAGGGCTGTGATGTAAAAAACAAAACCTGACGGATGTTTTTAGTGTCTGAAATAAATAGATGCCTAAAAATAATCCTAGCAATTAAAAAAAAAAAAGTCTGACTTTTTTCAGAAAAACGTCCCTCTGCTCCAGTGGACCAGGATGAGCCATTGGCTCTCACTTGGAGGACTCTTGCAATCGGGGCCTGACAGACAAGCTGGGTCAAACAGTGATATACGACATCCTGTCTGAAATCTGCTGTGCCATCTGGCAGCCACTGAAAACCCAATTTCTGCATTTGTAAGACAGGACTCAGGAGTAGAAAGATGCAGAGGGCACTTTTTGGGAGTCTTAAACTTTTTGGGTAAACAGAAAAAAGAAACACAGATGGGGGAAAGCTAGAAAACATGTTAAAAAAACAAAAACAAAGATCAAGAATGGAATTGTATACCATCAGTTATGTTTAGTCATGAGGACAATAAGAAGACATCATTTTGCTGGGATTATCAAAACCTGAATTTTCCACACATGGCTTTATCTGGAGGGCTTAACTGTGTTATTAATTTCCTTTAAGTAACAGTGATAAAAACATGACTTTGCACTGACATTTACTGCAAACCAAGTAAAACCAAAAATAGTGCTCTAAAATGTTTGCCATTTGTATCTTGTAAACACAAGAAATAATGTTTATTTTTTGCATGATTTCCATTTAAAGAACATTCTTAACTTTTGTTGAGCCCCCGCCCCCTTCATATCGTATCTCAAAGTTAAATCTTCAAAAGCTATGCACTGTTAATACTGCATCGTAGAGCGATAACTTATTTGTTTTTATCTTTCTGAGATTGAAATGTCTCATCCGAGCAAGAAAAATGTACAATTTGTGACTCAAACAAAGCCCATGTAAATGTTTGACACTGGAATCACCAAGGTTTGAACCAACTGGTACAAATATAATGGTGTAATGCAATATTTGCCTTTTGAAATCATTTGTATTCATTTCAACTGAGAGCAGAAACGTGTATATTTTGTTCATATTTACAAAGAGTGACAATGAACATCTCTCTGTTTGACATACAACAGAGAGATATGTGATTTTCTTGGTGTTTCTACTGGTTCCTGTTGTATTTATCATTCTTATGTAAATAACATAGCTTATTAAAATTGAACTTGATTATTACAATACAAACAGAACTCCATTCTGACTACTCTAATTCACTTTGAAGTATAAATGTTAGATAGAAATATTTTGCCTGGAAGATTCAATTAAACTCACACAGGTGCTCTTATTGACTTTCTCCAATATTGCCGAACTTTAAGTCATGATGCAGACGAGAAATCCTTCAACAAATAAAAGCATGCACTTTCATGCACGAGTCCCAAAAGAAAGTAACATTAAAAAAAAGATATAACTGAGGATATTGTTGTTGAATTCTGGATTGTAATCTCAGTGTAATTTACTGTGCTGGACGCCTCACACTCTGTGTTCTCAACTGTTCTCTCTGTTCCCAAAAGTGAAACATGCAGTTTTCAGTGGGTCGTGAATAAGTCCAAAAATTACTTTAAAATATAGATTACGTGAGATGTTATTTACCATTTGCACAGGTACATTGGAAATTTCACAAACTCACCTCAACAAACACGATCAAAGTATAAAAAATAAAATAGCAATATGAACATGACAGTGGAAAAAAAATCAATAAATTGCAGTTACAGCGAAGAAAAAAGTAAACTATCGGACAGTTGAGTTGCAGTTGCTTGTGAAGGAGAGTTGGTGGTGGGTCCTGATAGTCCTGACAAGACCAGTTGAGAACCACTGCTTTATGCTTTAGTTCTTAATCAAGCATGGTTAATATTTAAAGGGATACTTCACCCATTTACATGAAGCTGTGTGTCATTAGAAACATGGTAGTAGTGTTGAATGGTCGTGAGTCCAGCCCTCATTTTGCCCTGAGGCGAGAAAATTCTCATGTGATGCAAAAAGCGTCATATTGCATCACATAAAGAAAACTTCCAGGCAAAGAAAAACAAATTTTTCTCTTCTCAGGGCAAAATGAGGGCTGGATTCACGACCATTCAACACTACTACCATGTTTCTAATGATACACAGCTTCATGTAAATGGGTGAAGTATCCCTTTAATTGTTAATAATCAATCCACTCGTCCTGAGAGAGGACCAAGAAATCTATTCTTTGTCACCTGTTTGAAAGAAAAGGACTAATGAAGAGAATAGCAGTGTGAATCAGACCAATCAAAATGCCACGTTCTGTTTGGCTATAAAGACCCACAGGCAGAATGAACAAGTTCTGCAGTGGGACCATGTCTGGAAGTAATTGTGATGTTTTTAAGATCAATTCAACAACTACATTAAAAGAATACAGATCAATTTACCTCATTACTTGAAACACATTCATTAAGTCCCAATAAACTCACGAGCTGAGGGGTAAAAACACTCGACACATGTTCTCCTCCTGCGTCAACATCTGGCAACCTGCACAGCTGCACAGAACCGCACAAAGTCAAGCAGAGAAGGAAGTGAATATGATCTTATTTATTGTGGTGTGTGCTTTACATATTGATAATGTTGCTGGTTGCAGTGTATTTTATATGCCTCAATAAAAGCAGATGAATCAGTTTGGTGACCCCTAATAATAATTAAAAAAAAATGTTTAGGACTCTCTACAGTCATCTCAGAATGCCTACCAAGGTTGTTCAGCCTCTCAGGGGTTGTAAATTATTCTGTTTGATTTCAACTCTGCTGAGGATGAACATATCAGAGCTACAACCGTATTACACAGACTGCATGTACTTCTGAGAACGATAACGGTGTCATTTTGTCCAACCATCAGGTGCTACATAAATAACAGGCGTGTCAAGGAGCTGTCAATCAGGCACCATCTGCACACGTCATCCAGTCCCGGGAGAGAACCTGAATGTAATCATGCAGAATAAGTAGCAGTGTGGGTGTTTTTTCACAGGTGTGAATAGACATAAATAGACTTTTTCATGGCAAATAAACTATATTGACATGTCCGACAAGGGGAGGCATATGTGGCTGATGTTATTGATTATATACAGGCTGTGAAAAAGGTTTATTTAAACAAATAAGGGGAAGAAAATCGACCATGCCTGAAGAGGTGAAGAAATACATTAATGCACGAAAACAGAAGCTGAATTGTGTCGTTGTGTTTTGTACATATGTCTCCACCCTCCCTGTTCTCACAGGGACCCTCAGTTAAGGACAGTTTACTTCAGGCAATGTTACAGCTGTGCCACATTTGTTTCAGTCTAACATGACTGCCCTTTCTGCACTCCAGGGAATATTCAGCGGCTTGGAAGGTTCCTGTATCCTTCACCCGATCGGACACGACCACACATTGCCAGCAAAACCTGGTCTGTCACACGCTGCTTTCACCAAGCAGCATTTTTTTTATATGTTTTTAATTAAAGCCAATGCAGAAGTGCAACAACTGCAGTGTCTGCCTGAGGCTGGCTCAAACAGCCCCCAAAGCCACTTCCAAAACCTGTTCAAAGACGCCAGCAGGGTCGTGATCGTTGTGACTGTAAGTGGGCATGTTTGTCAGGAGACTGAAGGCCCATCTCGGCTACACCTCTTTTTTCTTTGCCTGTGCCTCAATTCAAAGCTTGATCCAGTTGCCTTTGGGTCAAGCTTCGGCTTTACTATTAACTAGATGACTGAGAAACTGTTGGAGTTGGAAAGAGTGAAACTTAACAGAGACACAGTTTGGCAAGCAACAGGCCAGTTATTGTTTGACCTTAAGATTCGGCCGAGTCATAACATCCTGTTCTGATATTCTCTCTCTCTCTCTCTCTCTCTCTCTCACACACAGACATACACAGACACACACACTGTTCATATCTGCCTGTTCAGGTTATACTCTTCATTTCGTACACATCCTGTGATTGTAATTCTCACGTCATTGCTTGGTGGTTTGATTGCCTAAAAAGGATGACGATGTTGGTATAAATGTTACAAGATCGCTGTAATCTCCAAATTTAGAATCACGTTTTAAAAATGACTGAATAAAAATAAAGTACTTTTTAATGAAATACTCATTAATCATTTTCAAAAGCCGCAGGGAGCCACATCAGAGGGATGAAAGAGCGGCGGGTTGTCGGCCCCTGCTCCGCTCTGAGTATATTTAACAGATTCTCAGATTCCCGAGCCATAGTCTCTGTCTGCTTATTACAGCTAGTACCTCGAAACAAACCTACACAAATATTTGACCTGCACACAGATACAGACTACAAACCTTCAGTGTTCACGCAGGTATATAAATGATGGGAATAATCTTACAAGCTTGCATACTTGTGCACTCAGCCCATGGCTGATTTAAGAAGTGTTGGATTGCAGCACATTTGAAATCCTTCAACACCTACACCTCCCAGCAGCCTTGTGGACAAACGGCTGTAAAGCTGAGAAGTGACAGAGATGAAAACTAATTTCAATAGCTCCTGTTTGCCTTAGGCAGCACAAAGGAGAATCTTGATATCTTGTGCTGCAAAACAACAGAGCCAGGGAGGTCTGTTATTCAACGAAACCAAATTATGCTGACGCTGATGGTCTGCTTGAGACTAGGAGCAATAATAAAGCAAGAATGGCAAGTCTTCATTACTAATGCTTTGTGTTGTCCATAGAGAAATGATAACACACTGAAACTCATTTCCTCTAAATATATACCTCCAGAGGACCTCTGCAGTCAGTTTGATTGTTCATTCAAATGAAATAATGAAAAACTTTTGAATGACAAAAACAATTTCATCATAATCGGCAGTTCATCAAAGTTTCAAAAAGCATTTTGGCTCCAGTCGGAGCTTTGACAGCCACTGGGTAATAACCTAATAGGTATCATTTTCCATAATTTCCTTTCTTAAACATCAAAGCATGCACATTTAATAGAGTTGTCATTTGAGGGAACGTAATCAGTTTTTATGGGTAATCTACACAAAATAATGAAAATGAAGGGACACTTTCATAACTAATTAATAAATCCTAGAAAAATGTTTTTTCTCTCTCTCTCTCTCTCTCTGTCACTTGTAGCAATAATAGCCAGGGGGTAACGGCATAATAGGTATAATATTTTATCTTTCTCCTCTCCATTTTCAAAGCATGCAAGTTTAATGGGTTGACCTTCAAAGTCACATTTCATCAGAAAAAGTTTCACTGAAGGACTCTTCTGGTTTTTACTGAAGACTCATTTTGATTACTGGGGAAGCAGGGTGACTATTTCCCATGGAGTTAGCTGCTGCTCATATTTGACTAACCCTGATTATAGTTCAGATTTATGAAAGAGAAAATGTGCTTATATTGGTGGCCTTTCCTCAACATGTACGTGTAGCACAGTAAGAACAAAACATCTCCTCTTACTTCCTGTTAACTGGCTAATGAACTATTCACCTTTCTCTAAACTACAAACGACATGGACTGTACGTCAACACTCAGCCATTCACACTCACATTCTCCCACTCATGACCTTGCCATGCAGGATGCCTCCTCATTAGGATTTAACACATTAAAGCAACACATCTGACACATTCAAACACACCCAAACACACGTGGCGACGCCTGTGGGAGCAGGATCGGGTTCAGTGCCTTCAACAGAAGAACACGTGATGAGGAAGCTTCAACGTGAACTGGATGAACCGAGACAAGTCTCTCAATCTTTTGATTAGTGGACAAGCTGCTCTTCCTCCTGCACCAGAGGTGACCCAGAGAAAATGACCTGTAAAAAAAGGAAACTAAATAGAGATGCATTGATCCTGAAGATCAGGGCCAATACCAAAGTTGAAAAACAACAATATAGCTGATTACTTTGTGGGTTTTTTTTCACTACTTCTTTGTGACTCTTTCTCAAATGAGAGATGAGATTTGATATATTTTAAGTGTTGTAGAAAGTGTCTGTGTTCAAGTCTTGGGTTTTTCACGGAGAAAGTGTAAGACTCCCACGCTGACATTTCCTCTCACATTTCACCATGAAAATAAATGAATAGTTAATCCAACAGGTGACTTCTTCTGCCCTGCGCCTGGAGCCGGGCTGTGTGCAAAACAGGCTGATTAAATCTGATCAGAATCAGCTTTATTGGCCAGGTATGTTTAACACAAAGGGAATTTAACTTCAGCAGACTCAGACATTAAATATCAACAACTAAACGTATAAAGTAAGTAATTAAAGACTAGTACGTACAAGACTAAGTAAGATCATACTTTATAACAGTAATGTAGGAAGTAGGAAAATGGACTCAAGCAGCTTTTAAAATCAACATAAGTACAGCATATATGTCTTTTTTTCTTCTTAATATCAAACTGGGCCAAATCACCTTTAAAATTCTAACCAAGTGTTCCTGCTGGGAGGCTAATGTTTTATCATCCTATCATATGTACCCACTGATACAACAATATCCACGGCAAAAAGAAGCTCTTCAGAAAATCTGCTCATTAGCCTAATTGCCTGGAACCAAAAACTCATCAGTTACACATTATGAGCAAGAGGCTTTAAAATGACTAAACCAAAACATTCTCTTCAGATAAATCAAAATTGCATTAAACAGTAAACAGAGTACAACAAATGGTACTTTCAAAACGAGCTTTGTAATTGGTTTGCACCTGGGATGCAGGAGTACAAGCTGTGATATAATAAAGGATAAGAAGTTATGTGTCTGATCAGCTTGAAGTTAAATGACAAGAAGAGCTGCTACGGGATGAGTGCAGCTTCAAAATACTCTTTTTTTATTTGTTGTTATCTGGGTCAGGGGAAAAAGGGAAACATTTCTGAGGAGGCCCAGATGGTAGCCACTTACACATTTAGTTGACCTGTTAAACTACTTTCCCAAATTCAATCATATTTTTAATTTTGATTCGAGGCTGTGGAATGCCCCAACAACCTGACACATAGGAAACATTAAAGAGATAAAGGTCCACATGGTCAACAACTCAGAACTACAGATTGAACGGGTGAGCTCTGTTGGGAATAGAACAAATCTTTATCGTTTCTTAATTGTTTGTTGGCATCAATGGAAATCTCAGAATTGAGTCATTTAGCTTTACGAGACTGTTTAGGAATGCTTTGTTGAGGATTTAAGGAAAAAAGCACAGACACTTCCATGGCCACCAAAGTCGATAAAGGTTGATCAGGTATTTTTTTTTTTTTTAAAAAAGGAGCTTAAATAAACTGAAAAGCATCATGTCTTTCTGAAACATCACTGACATGTAGGAAGAAAAATAGGGCCAGATCAAAAATCCTTAAATTAGCATCTCTCTACACGAGAAATTCTATTCAGGTAAAGAACATCTTGTTCTAATTAATCAAGTTCTGAATTGACAAGCCATCAAGCAACTTTTGCCCTGAACAACACCCAAGGCAAATGTGAAAGACTGGAGGAGAGAGCACACCAGGACGCATGAAAGCTATTAAAGAAGAACAACAACAACAACAACAAAACAAGGTTATTCCACCGAGTATTGATTTCTGAGCTCTTCCCAGGAGTATCCTGTTGTTTAAAAAATGAATAAGAACTTGTTTTCATCACGTTATTTAGTCTGAAAACAGCATCTGTTTGATATCTTAACCAGTTGTCATTTCCAGTTTTCCATTTCCAATAAAAAGACTTCATGAGAATGTCTTAATGCGAGTGATGAAGTTGGGAGACATTTTTGCAGTAGTCTCTTCACAACAACGTCAGTGGATTAGTTCGGCTAAATACCTCTCAGTTTAATTCCGGACTTGCACGTTAGAAAATTGAACCACGGAACGGATAAAAAAGCCCCCCCCCCTCCCCCAGTTGACCCTGATTGAATTAATGATACCATATCTGCCCTCTTTTACTATTCACTGGTCATGTTGAGCATCCCGCCCCCTCATTAGCTTTCAGCATTTCCTGCGCTATTATGTGTAATAGGGCATCTTTGTCTTCTATTTTTACACTGGACAATCATCAGTCATTGGCAAATATTCACACAAATGCAGCACAATAACCTGTATGTGAGCTTTTCATACACATTAGTGTGAAGAACGTGAGCCTGATTGGGTGTGTGCCTCCGCAGCACAACAGACGAGGCTCATGTCATTAGTCCTCAGTGGAAAAAAATAAGTCTTTGATGTTGCCAATCCTTTTTCTTGTTTGATGGTGCTGGCCTTGTAGCTGAAGCACAAGAATCAAATGATGTATTTTGTTACGAGGCCCTGAACCCCCAAATCAGTTAGCCCAGGCTAGTTGCCCGGAGTATTCATATCAAAGTGAGAGACCTTTACAAAGCCGAGGGAAGAGCGAGTGGAACAGTCAACGGCTTCCAAAAACACCAAACAAACTCTGTCTTCATGCGAAGGAAGTCAAGTCACATTTAGGGACAAATCTGAAGTCTGCAGGTGTGAAGGGGGGGGGACGATAAATCTTTGAGCCGCACACTTGAAGACAACCTCTGAATAGAATGATGAATGAAAGAGGAAGGCTGAGCCAATCAGGACGGTCCAAGTTTAACCGGGACCAATTATTTTGAGGTTTGTGAGGAGATGGAAAACATTACCGGGGGAGATCGGTGCCAGGGCCAACTTGCTGGAACTAATTGGATGGATGTTTGTATTTCCTCCCATTTGAGCCTCATAAAATATGAAATGTTAAGTCTCTGATCTATTAATATCTTCTTAGAGCTTAATGTAAGTCAATAAAAAACGAAATGCTTTCCCGACATGTTGACAAAGAAATAAAAACAAATTTGTGTCATCAACTCTCAAGTCTTTCCTATTTTTTAGTCATGTGGTGAACCAGCCAGGACGATCCCTGATGAACTGTTTTTATCGAAGTAACTGTATGACTGCAGGGCTCCCTTACGTTTTTAGCCTCAATTGGCCTTTTCCTGGATAAATAAAGGTTACATTACAATAAAAAATTACTTTCAGGATGAAATCATTGAAAGCCAATGAAATGAATTCAAATAACCATCAGAATATAAAATCGCTAATTCTGTCTTTACACAAAAGAGTTGAAGACAGATGCGTTTCTAACAGTCAGCAGAACGGTTCCTTTTGTTGGGGTGACTTTAAATTCTGACAAAAGTTACAGAGTTACAGATAAATGTTTAACACGTTGTATTTGCAAGTCAGAGCCTTTAAAGAGTCTACACATGCCTACGTTAATAGTTTCCTTGTACAGTTGTTTGTTAAACTACAGTCAACATTCTTTTAAAAGATCATTTTCTGGCGCACTGTCTCGAAAAACGAACAACAAAAAAAAAAGACAAAGTAAAATTAACTACAAGAGGGTTAAAGGTAGAGAGGTTAAACTCGACAAAGATGGAAAAACACAATCACATATAGTCTAATAGAGCTAACACACACACACACACACACACACGCACACACATGCACACGCACGCAGTCATTTATTCCCTTTTCCCTTGATTCAAGATCATTCATCTTTTATGCCATGATTGAAGGTACCCGCAAGAAACCAGCAAATTTAAATTCAAGAAGACAAACCAGCACAATCAAAAAAAGGATCACCTGCAGGCAGAGACACTGAGATGAGGACTGCTGTGTGAGGGGAGGCTACACTAGAAAGATTAGCACGAATCAAAAAGGAGGGATTGGATACACCAGAAAAGCAGGAAGACGGAAAAAGGGGAGGATGTGCGTCATATTATAAGACTGCAAATTCTGCGACCCCCACCACTTCTTTACCGTCTATTTATACTGTTAAACATGGACGACCTCCATATCTGTTTCCAGGATTTATAGTGTAAATAAGCACCAAGTCCAATATGTCATAGAATTTGTGTAAGGCCAGCTCAGTCTGAAGGATCAGTAGGTTGTCCTTCTTAATAAGCTCAAAGTTAAAGTCAGCATTTCCAATGAAGTGGGCGCCATCGTGACGCCTCTTCAGAAACAGACGAGTGACATCACAGAGCCTGATTCTATGTTTAGACGTGCTATGATATATACTCTGTATATCAGGGTTCAACACAGCAGCGCTCAGTCAGGTAATCTGTACTATAAATTAAGCTACTTGGAAAAGGAGGAGGAGGAGGAACCGGTCCTTATATAGGGCTTTGGTTTCAACAGCAGCTTTGACTAAATCCAACCTAATATGTCAGTCTGCCAATATTATGAGCCGAGGATGATGAGGGCACAACGTATCAGTATGAGTCTGACTGTATCCTCGAGGAATATGCGTCTAAAATCAGTGTATAGAGCAGCCGACAATACGGTTATTAATGTGGTTAATGGTCAATTACAGGTCACCAGATTGTTCGTGGAGTATGCTCAGAAGTTTTCTATATTCTCAGCACAAGTCGAATGATCTCCATCAGAATCCGTCTCAAAAATCCAATACTGATAGGGCTTTAGCTCCAAATAATATCCATTGTTATTGCTTCACCTTCGCCTCTCATTAAAGCTTCTCCCGGAGAGGTGACATTTCACGTCCCAGGTGTCGGCTGTCACAGCGAGGCCTTCTGTCTTTCTGATTGAAATTGGCTTAATAAAAGTTACATGAACTCGCCGGATCAGCGCAAACATTCAACTTCTATCGATTGATTCATCACGGTCGTGCAAAGTTGTCAGCACTGTCTCAGCGGCAAACAAATCCCTGCGTCTCTTATCATCTATTTAAGGCAGCAAACACACTCTCATTTATACACATAAAATACTTTGAAATCCAAGAGAGAAGCCAAACTGGAGTCAGCCACAGCCCTCATTAACTTTCTCCTCAAAGTTACGTGGGCACTCCCCTTTACACATATACAAGCAGACAAGCACGTCTCCAAGCGCGCACACACACCCACACACACATTAAGCAGCAGAGAGGTGTGACTTGAAGTCAGCACTCCTCTATTCCCCGAAGCAAAACGTCAGGGTCTGCACGGAGGTGATAAGTGCACTGGGAAATCACCCAGCAAAGCACACGTACTCAAACACAGACAGGAAGTCATATTAGAATATAAATACAGATGTACTTTCACTTTCAAGCACAAATAACATTTCATTTGTATATAAAGTCCATTGACTCAACACCACAAGTAAATACTCTCACATTGTGAAGTAGTGTTAAGACTGTTGAGCTTCCACAGCGTGACGGAGAGGAGCAGAGGAGTTCATCCTCATACAGAATGCATGCTCATGCATTTATGCATCGCCGTACCGTTCGATTGCTTTACACCACCTAGGGGCCAGTTAGAGGTACTCAGCAACATCCATTCTTACCTAAAGTGACTCCACCGTGCAGGCTACCTATAACACATGCGTGCGTCCATCGGCTGCACTTAGAGCGATGATGTGATTGGGTGCATTAAAAGCTCGAGCAGCTGCTGCTGAAGCCGAGAAGCTCTGTGAATGCGCACGTGACGAGCAAGTGTTAAAAGTCGTTTGCTCCATCAGTGTGAAGTGGAGCAACGTTATTGTCGTGGTTACACACGAATAGGTTCTGACTTTCTTGTCTGTTTTATTCTGCATAACGAGGACCAGTGTAACATGAAGAAAACCACAAAAAAAAAGGGCCTAAAGCCAAATGAACAGGGAGTATTACACTACTGCTGCAGTGTTGTATCATCGAAATAAAAAAAAGGGCTTTGTAAATGTTGCTCTTTACTGGGAGTGTATGAATGTGTGTGTGTGTGTGTGTGTGTGTGTGTGTGTGTGTGTGTGTGTGTGTGTGTGCGTTGACTGACCAGCTTCTTCCTCTTGTCCTGCTCAGTCGGTGGCTCCTCATCATCACTCAGCTTGGGCTCCTCAAAATGGCTCATCAGCATGCAGCTGCAAACACAATAATATCCAACTCAATATTACTAAGCGCACATAAACCTGCTCAGTAGGAGGCGATTCCAGAGCAGGTAGCATGAGCGCGCACACAGAGAAACAGAGAAAAAGGGATGAAGCCTCTGGCACTCAGGGACAGAGCTTTGTCTGCTTTTCATACGAGTTCATCTGCATACTGACAGAATGACACAAACAAGCTTTGTGCTCAGTCCAAAGTCTGTGTGTGGTCGTCTGTTTGTCCTTTTCACTCTTCACTGTGAGATGATTCAAAGTGGTAGAAGTCTCTGAGGTGACATTTTGACAATTTTATCCGACGACATATGAACTAGCGTTCTAACTTCACAAACACCGTGTATGCAGGTGTTTCAGAAAATACTGGTCTGGATTATTCTCACTGATCCGATATCAATGTTTTCAGCGGCAGCAGGCAGCTGTTCGCAGAGGAGGAACATCAAACAACACACAGTCACATTCAGCGACTAGCTGTTGAACATAGTGGAGCACTTGGCAGCAAAGAGCTGCATATTTCCCTCAGGAGTCGGTGACCAGAAGGAGAGCAAAGAGAGAGTGAATGTTGGACTCTAATTCATCAGCCGGACACAAACAGGACTCAGATGAAAGCCAGTGTTGCTCTGTAGTTGATAGATGTGTGTTAGACTTTTCACATTAAACTTTGATGTGCTGCGAGTAAAAATCAAATGGGAGCCACTACATGTTTTTTGTTGTTTTTTTAAAATCCTATCAGGCAATTTCTTGTTCTGTTTTTTTCCCCCCTTGTTTTTCGAAGATTTATTTTGGGGGCTTTTGGGAATAGAATGGTGTATAGTGCAAATTTCTTTTATTTCATAACAAACATTTGGATGCAAACTGCTACATGCTGTCGTAGTAGTCAGTAGTCATAATGCGCGCATCCCATGTATGGAGGACAAGCTCAAGCTCGGGTTTCAAATCCGACCTGTGGCTCCTTTCCTGCAGGTCTGTGTGTCTCCCCTCTCTCTCTGTCCTTTTTCTAAATAAGGGCATAAAAGATGCAAAAATAAACCTTTGAAAAAAGAAAAACCTCCAACACATTTGTCTGAATTACACGAATACATCAGCAATGTTTCTGTATCAAAATGATAGTAAGCTATTTGTGCAGTTCAGACAGTGTCTCCTCCACTGATCTGTCTGTCGGAGAAATCAGCCCAACTTTACACGAGATGTCAAAATACCTGGAGAAAGGTCAGTGCTTTTGATGACCAGTGAATCTCTCTCTCTCTCTCTCTCTCTGAGTCATTATCTGTGGTTTGTTTATTTGAAAGCTATGAAACCTTCAATACCACCAATAGCGTGCTAAAATAACAGAGAATGTTTTTTTAAAGACATTGGAACCAAAATATCAAGATTTTAAAAACCTTAATGTGTATTTAACAAAGTGTTTGCGAACAAATTAATAACATTGGTTTACCAAATTGTAGTTGATTTACTGCACTTTTGAAATGAATGAAAACAAACTGCGATAACTTCCTCCGGACTTCTGCAGCTCACCTCTAAACTTTTCTGTAACTCTTTTGCTTCAGTTTTCAAATACTGATGTTTTAGTTTGGCCGAGTTTAACAGAAGAGAGAAAATAAGAACTCCTTAATAAGACGTTAATAATGTGACAACAATAACGTGCAATACCTATTGAGTATTAAATAGAAGTCTTAGTCTTAGTGTTTGCAACAAGTTTCTCCGACACCCAGATGAAATAACGTTAAAAGAATTTTTTTTCACCACCTAATTGTCTCTCTTCAATTCAATTCCAAAACACTTGAGACGACCGAAGGACAAAAGGGGAAGTCTGTTTCTTTGAATCCTAATGTCACTCTTAAATACAAGCAGCTCTATAACAATACCTGCTGTTCTCTGTCTCGCCTGATTACCTTAACAAACAATGACTCAGAGGACATATGCTTCCATAAACACCCCCCCCCCCCCTCAAAAAAATTAACAGGGACACAAATCAGCCCATCAGTTGTAAAGAGACATTTACTCTATCATGCTTTTCAATTCAGGTCACCCAGGCACCTCTGAGGATGACGGTGAGCATTTCTGACAGCAGTGAAAAAGGTGTCTGCATGTAGGTTAACATCTTGTGAGAAATGAGAACCACGACACAGAGACAGAGGGGCGGAGGGCCGAGTAATGGGGCAGAGGAGATTCACAGCCCAAAGGGGGGCTGTGGTTAGTGTCTGCCGTCAAAGTGACCGAGTGTTTTCTGGGACATTTCACAGGCCCATTATTTTTCCAGAGAAATGTGTCCTGTCCGACACTCCCACTCTGCCTCCTTCAGCACACTGTCATGATCTGAGAGTAAGGGATTGCTTTAATATGAGGGATCTTCAAACTTTCTTCAGAGGGTGCTTTTTGATAAATTGTGACTTCAGCAGAACATCTGCAATTGCTCTGCTTCAAGAGCTTTCCAAACAAACAGTTCAGCTGTCTACATTCATCACACACCAGCTTTGTCAAAATTAGAAGCTTCTGAAACCTGAGATAAAAAAAACAAACAAAAAAAAAACAAACAAAAACATGAAGGTTCGAGCTGAAAATCATAACTATTTAAACTTTTAATTTGAGCAGTTTTCCCTTTTCTTTCAGTTTGACATAAACGTGCACACTTACTCTTTGAAGGTTCCTGTTTCGGGATCTTCTGTCATCACATCATGCAGCGCTTCCACACAAATGTTGATGATGCCACAAAATTTGTCCTGGATCACACTGATAAAAAAACAAACAAACAAACAAACAAAAACAGAAGAGGCTCATTACTCATCAGATAATGAATTCAACAGGTGTTTCTCTGTGTGTTTAAATGAGACAGAGAGAGGGATATGAGGAAATGGGTCTTGTTCCAGCAGTCCAGGTTCAATCCTGGACAAAACTGGAAGTGATGAAGAGTTTGACAAAAACACACAGGAAGAGGTTTTGTATGAATAAGACCATTTAAGTTTTGGAAGGAAACACATTTCCAAACATTTCAGTAGAACAAAGACTCAAAAACAGAAAGTGAGGGAAAGGAAGGACGCACTCACATTAGTGTTCTAATCCTTTATTGCTTTATTGATCCAGAGTATCTCAAACTTTGTTTTTTTATTGTGTCCCTGATTCCCGAGCTAGCTGGCTTGCAGAAGCTCAGATCTTAAACATTTGGTGGCTCACATAACACACCAGCCAGGCTCGGAGACCATCACAAGTCATTGATGAATAATTCCCACCATCACCATTCCTAGAAAGCAACGCAAAAAAAAGAAAAGGAAAAAAAAGTGACTTTTCCCTTTTTCAAAAGGAATGAAAAGCAGCGAGGGAAAAGAATACAAAGACACAAGGAGTGCGAGTGTGGGGGCACTGATGCATCAAAGGCTCTGTCAGTTCAAGTACTGGGCTAGGTGGACCCCAGGCAATGCGGCAGAAAGTTCACTGAGCATGAAGTCTGGCAAGAAATGGAGAATCTGTGCATGACAGATACAAACTCAGCCAGTTTATATAGACCCCTCTCTTACTTCTGTGCTTCTCAGGCATAGGCTCTCAGTGTCTCTAATGCCACCGGGAGTAGAAGGATGTGAGAGCTGAGCTGCAGCAAAAGTGAAAAATATACATCCGGCCGGCATATGAATGTGCACCATAATCCTATTTTCCAACTTATCCAGCTGCGACCAAATGTATAAAGTTAAATATGAGTTGCTATATGTGTATCATGTGTATACATGAGTATGTGTATAAGAGGCTAGAGATACAAAAAAGTACATTTAAATGCTATATTTTGATGGGATTTAAAGAAAAAGTGAAACTTTTCCAGGGGAATTGATGTTACCTGAGAGAGAAACAATGGTCCCAGATTGACCAATAGTAGTGCCAGATTGGCATTCAAAGCACTGCCTGGATTGTATTATTAAAGATGTTTAATCATCAGTTGTAATTCCATCCAGCCCGACACATCTGCAGTGATTACTCTCCCATGGCAGACTAATGCCTCAGCTCTGTGCCTGCCATTCAAATCAATGAAAGTGGAAACAGGATCTGAACGCTGAAGTGCTGTGGGCAAAGACAAACAAGCCACAGCAATAATGTCATCATCTAAACTAACTGTCCCTGTGTCGCACTCACTCCATTAAAAAAGAAGAAAAAAGAGAGAAAGGACAGCACACTGGTAAATTAGATTTGGCCCCTTGTTTAGCTTGTCAATCGAAAATAGACTAGTACTTTTTTTTTAGCTGGGTAACAGCTATCTGTGCTTTAAAAAGTAGTGTGGCACACAGGGTCAAAAAGAAACGTCCTTGTCCAGGCTATACCTTTTTTTCAAAGGTTACATTTGATTTCTTCCAGTTGAGCTTTTGCAAATGGATTTGAAATAAGCATCACTGATTACATTTGATGCTGCTGAGCGTCATTGATTTTGGATCATTAGAGTAGAGCTTTAATAGCCCGAGTCCTTCGCTGGTAATAAGCAGTGAGGGCATGACTAACCCGGGAGTTAAAGAGGAGGAAAACTTCCTTCATCCTGCTCTCCCCGTTAGCACAGCAAATTGATTCCAGACTTGATGCATTTCAACACAAAGCTACAAACTTAATAGGGAGCTCAAGAGTTAAAGGCAGGGTAGTTACATTTCCCCTCTGTGCTCCCTCTCATGCCGCGCCCCTCACTTACATGCACTAACGCCATTGGTCCAGAAGAGTGTGGGCTCGTGCATGCATGGGTTAGAAAATGAGCGGGGAGACGGGGAGGCATGATTGGTTCATGAAACTTTTACTGAGTGCAGAGATTGGTCGAAGTTTTTTCGTGTTTACAAGTGCTGCAGATAAAGGATTTATCATTTTGACAAACACATCAGAGTAAAGAAAAGTGAAGAATTATCTTCATATTTAGAAGATGTGTGATAAGGTTTAGTTCTGACCTGTGTGTTAGAGAAAACCCAATTAGTATACATTGTTGATCCAATGTGTGAATTAAAAAGTAATAAAAACTTTTGAAGCGTGACAAGTAGAGGATCGATGCGAGCAGAAAGTTTGATGAGTCTGAACATTATGTACAAACTTTGAGAAGACGCTCGTATTATCATGATTAGATGAAAGGTGAGCAAAGCAGCTTCAGGCAACACGAGTGCATAATGTGCATAATGATTTGCTAAGCTCCTTGTCCTTGCAGAGTACTATTGACATTTCTTAACACAAGCTCTGCCATGGAAAAGCTAACTGTCAGTGATGATGAACTGGTACTGCAAAAAGGGCTGAGCAAGAGGTTCTGAGGACTGAAGCAGTGGTCTGTGAAAATGACCTCCTGGCTGTGCATGCTAAATACTAACGCTGAGATTCAAGCGCTTAGATTGCACTAAAGTTTCATTAAGTAAGGAGTTTAATTTATCGAAGGACAAGCTGGACAGTCAAGGAACTCCTAAATGTCCCAGAAAACACTCGGTCACTTTGAAGACACTAACCACAACCGCCTTTGGGCTGTGAATCTCCTCTGCCCCTCTGTCTGTGTGTCATGGTTCTCACTTCTCACGAAAGACGTTAACCTTCATGCAGACAGATTTGTACCAGGTTGTCAACAGGTTCATTTCTGCTGTAAAAAATGTCTTTTTTGAATGGGGTTTGTATGTGACCTGCAGACTCAACAAACTGCCCGATTTGGACTTCCACTTTATCTTCATTTCTCAACACCAGTGGACTTTGGTGGACATGCTAACTAAATCCCTTCACCTGGCTTAAAAAAGTGAGATGAATAAAACAGTGATGAGACTTGTAAAACTGAGAGAGTCGTTAATGGATTATCGTGTTAATGTCTACATATCCAGCTCCAGAGCAGGCGTTTGAAAAATCATATCAAAGTCATCTCCCAAGTCATCTTTCCCATCTCCTTAGATTCATACCGGTTGAAATAGGAGTAAGGTGAGGCAATGAACTGGGGAAAAAGAAACAAAGAATAAAAGCCTTGTTAAATAATTTAAAGTCCCAAATATATATATATATATATATATATATATATATATATAAAAGTCTCATTAGTTAGTCAGTAAGATGTCAATGGGATACAAGGCTGATCTGACCAAGATGTGCAAAAGAAAGTAAATGTACAATTAGAAGAATTGTAGAATTTTTTTTGTTTCTTTTAACTTAGCAACACCTATTGAATATTTTGCAATATGACAAGCTTTCAAGCAACAACCAGTCTTGGACAAATTATGACTCCACTACTCAAACAAACCAGACACACTGCAGCAGGAAGTTGTACCAGTTGTATGTTTCTCGAACATTTTAAAATAAACCACAGTTATTCAACAATTAGTTTGAGTCACTAAGCTACTGAAATTGTCTGCATGATGATCAATAACCAAACTAGTTTGAATTGAAAGTCACGACTAACAAAAAAACAAGATAAAGATCATTCACCACAGTTTTAAAGTAGATCTGGAAATTGAAGGAAAACAAAAAAGTAATTTACCAGCACCTGGGAAACCACGAGTGTCACACCACTTGCTGTATTGGTATTTGTTCTCATCATTAAATTAAAAGTGAATTAGTTTTCTGGCGAGCGTAAGCCTCTTGGCTGGGTGGCACATCACAGTAAGCCAGACCAGTGCTGAAATGCCAGGCAAACAAATCAGGTCTCAGGTGGATTACTATGTCGGAAAAATGGCAAGAAGTAATAAAAAAATAAAAAAAAGATTTTGTGCAATTTAAAAAAAAAAAGTGCTGTTTAACCATCAGTGAGCATTCATTTTTTATATTTCATGGTTTATAATGACCCTAGAGGCAAGCATTACTCTTTATTTGTTACTAAGAGTTGTATTACTGTACTCCCCCGTGCTGTGACTTCTTTTATTTAATCATGGAGAGTTTACAGTCGGCTGGTTCAACAGGCTGCATGTGTAGAAAAGACGCTCCATCTCTCTTCTGTGACATTCTTAGCTGGTCCACCAGAGTGAAACTCTTCATCCAACGCTGAGTGTCGAGAAAAGTCGAAGTGAATACTCCTCTTTGTATCACATGCCTGCAGCTTTTTCACAGCCAGCTAGCAGAGCCTTTTAGTTTCATGCCTCAAGGAAAATTCCCAGTTGTGCATTTTTCTGTAGGATTTAAAACTGTCTTTTGTAATATCTCATAGAAAAGGGCTTTGTTTTCTAACAGACACCCAGGTTGCTGCACTCATTTGCATTAAGCTTTGTATCGTCAGAAACCTGGTAGTATTTTTGAATGGTCATGGATACAGTCCCACATTCACATTCACACCTACAGTCAACTAAAAGAGACACCAATTAACCTGAAGAGCATGACTTTGGACTGAGGGAGGAAGCTGGAGCAGCCAAAGTCAACCCACACATGCCCAGGGACAACATGCAAACTCCACACAATAAGGTCCTTTCCAACTGGGAGTCGAACCAGGGACCACCATACTGTGAGGCAACAGCGTAAACCACTGCAACAATGTACAGCCTAATAGTTACAATGATTATAATTGTGCGCAAAATATTTTGTTTCGCTTTTTTTGGGTTGAAAAAAGTATTTTCACCATATATTTGTATTGGTCATTATGACAATAAGATTGAGGTTCATTAGTCAGTAACAAGTGATCTTAAAGGAAGAAACTTGAACTTCAAATAGCCGAAACACAAAACACAACATGTGATTGTAATCAGATCCTCTCTGAATCCATGAAGCATTTGTACATGAGAGACTTGATTTAAGCAGGCACGCCTGTCGTATTCATTTGCTGTTGGAGCTGAGGGCCTAACAAAGGATTTCATGCCTGTCCATATCTATAATAACCCCGTCTTGGTAGCAAGAACTGAGCTTTCGGAAATCTTGATAAAATTATGCACCGCTGTACTGTGATTTGGGACATCACAGAAAAGTTTATTATTAAACCCTACGGTGACTCTTTTGAACCACTTCAAGATTAGTTCGCTTCAAAAAAGGACACGAGGAAACTTGTTTGATGGAAAGTTAAGAACATCGTTTTCTTTTTTAAGTTTGGTACAGAGTCTTCTTTGCACCTGTTAAATTCATCTTTTGAAAACAGCATCATAACTTTAAAAAGATAGTTAGAGCATCTTTTAATATGTTGGATTATGTTTGTTCATGTGATCTATTAAGTTAAATAAACAGATAGTCCGCTCCTAACCATGTTAGAGCACTGATTTTTGTCTCAACTTGCTCATCTCTTACTTGCATGAACCAAGAAGATAGAAGAGTTCCTATAACATATCGTGTTTCCTTCTCCAAGCAGATTCAAAGTAAAACGTACAATATGTAGAAGTTTCACACTTAAGTATTTAATTTCATTAAAACTTGACTGAACCTATCTTTTATGTTTTTATTTAGTACTTACATTATCTCAAATATCTCCAACATCTATCAAAACCAGAGAAATACTGTATGTTATATTATAGTTGCATAGTGTCGGCCCTGACAAACATGACATGGTTTATCGTTGCCATGGAAACACTGGACGTTGCGTCAAAGACTGCTTCATAAGAAAGTACAAACTGCTTCTGAAAGCTGCCGTACTGTTGCCGTATGTGCAGCAGTGATTAAAATAAATAAATAAATAAATTATACTTGGACTTTTCATCTATAACATATTCTCTTCCACAGGTTGGTTTCGCCTGGTCGTCTTGACTACCGTTTGTTTTCTTCGGGGTTGGGGGTAGAGTAGCAGAGAGAGCCACTCCCATGAAGATTTCCCGAGCGCCTCAAGCTCTGAAGAGATTTCCCACTCACCGTGTCACCATGTGGCGTGACATATTACAATAATGAGGGTAAAATGCATAAAATTACATTAGCAATGAAAAATTTTGACAGGAAGATAAAGGAAGAAGACGACAGGCATATTACTGGCTTCCATATAGTGAGTGCATCACTGGTAAAGCTGTTAATCTGTTATCCTTATACGATCTGCCAGAGACAGATAACACCCCCAGCTAAAGTCCACCAGGCTGATTACTTACTCTTAACTTTTGCCTTCTTTGCACTTTAGTGAGCTATTGTATGCTAGCAGGGAGAATGCTACCCCCCTCTCACCAGCTCCAAACCCCATCTGCACAAAGAATGACTGACAGACGTCTCTCACCTGTTGTCAGATGGTAGGAGGGAAAGCAGAGCGAGCGATGACAGCTTTCTCCTTTCAGGCTGAGTGATGTTGTCCATGCGGTCCACCCACATCTCTATCACACTGCCTAACAACTGGTCCAACTGATGGCGAGGGACAGGGATGAACGCAGAGAGACGGACGAGAGGGAGGAGAGAGAAGAAGGGTGAACATGAAGGAGTAAAAAAGGGAGACAAAAAACTGAACAGAAATGAGAAAGAGGTCAAGTAAGAGTAAAAATAAAGTGTACTGATACATTTGACTTAAATCTCCTGTGAGACATTCTGATTGATTTTAAAACTTACTGAAATTAATATCGATGGCCATTGATGAACTATATATAAAAAGAGATCATCAGTATAAACACTGACTATTTCAATAAAATTAGTTTTAATGGTGAACAAACGTTCAAAATGAGTGCTATATTTGACTCTTAAAATGAAGCAGCATTAGATATCTAATGAGAAGATTCAACACAAACATACACAGGACATATTCAGCCAAGAGATAAGAGGTACCGCCTTGTCCACAGGGGGCGCCAAAATCAAAACAACCTGAACGTTTCTCACTCTTCATTGTAATAAGGGACAGAGAGAGTGGTGAATGACATGTGGGAAAGGAGCCACAGGCGGGACTTGAAGTCGAGCCCGCCACATCAAGGAGTAAAGTCTTCGCCCTAACTACTCCGCCACGGGCGTCCCAACAGGAGCTTTAAATGTATAAAAATGTGTCAGTATCTGATAAAGTCGCTGAACTGACCTTCCCCGCTTGTTCTTCCTAAATTGTCTTCTTTCACAAAGAGAAGAGTGTGAATTGATGGAGAGATGACATCGAGTCATGGATCAAGATTAGTGCAGGCAAGGTTGAAAGAAAGCAGAATCTATTTTCCTTTTGGAAAATGACAACAGTGTCAGAGTTTCAAAGTTAAGGACAGATCTCTGAACTCTGGGGCTGAGAGAAAAAACTCTTTCCGTTTCCTTGGCTCATTACATTTGATGCCATTTTAAACAGGTCCTTTGCAGTTATGTCTTTCATATATATTCAAAGAGACTTGTGCTGATTAGACAGAAATGAAGGACGGCCTCGGAGCCTCACCTTCTGGCTGCACTCAGAGGCCATTTGAGTGAGCAGAGAGGAGAAGAAACTGGAGTTCTGCAGCAGGACGCGGCCGATGATTCCCAGGTAGGTGGACATCACCACGGGATATCTCTGTTCAACACACACACACACACACACACACACACACACACACACAAACACACACACACGCAGGGAGTGAGCACACCATCATGCTGCACACCAATGCTTTGCAAAGGTCATTGAGCATGATGAGGATAAAGGAGATGGACACACTGACACAGCAGAATCCTTGAAAGGCAGCAGTTTAAACCTTTGTAAGAGATCATTTATATGAAAATGTCACCATAATCGTTGTAAGGGTTCATTTGTACTTGACAGAAGAGGACAAAGTGAAAGAGCTGCAGGAAATTCTCGTATTAACTGGATATCTTAAGGTTTTGTGAGGTTACATTTACAATCATTTGATAAAAAATGTTAAAAGACAGAGTGTAATGCACAGCAGGTGATGTGACATGCCTGTCTTCATTTTTTCTTTTCTTTTTCTTTTTAACATAACCCCGGCGTGAAGGTAAAACTCACCTCACCGTCCACGATTCCTCTGAAGACAGCTGGCAGCAGGGGCTGGAACATGTGGGCTCCCAGTATGGGGCTAACCTTTAAAGCTATCTCCACCACCTGCCGAGACAGACGGAGAGGAAGGATGAGGGACCGTAGAGCGACGAGGATAAACAGGGGAACAGGAAAGCAGAACTCAGAAGAAAATGGCAGAAAGGGTGTGATACAGAATGATGTAAGAGCAGAATAAAGTGTGAGGGCGAGGGGGGGGGGGGGGGGGGTTGATATTTTAGTGTACTAGGGTAGAACACTGTCTGAATGGACTGAGGGCAAATCCTTGAAGTATCATTTTATACTCTTTAGGTTTCCCCTGATCACCCTACACCACCTCCTCTGGGAAAAATTGCGACGCAATTATTTTTTAACCAATCCAATTTATTGACTGACATATTGTGCAGTTTGGAACCTTAGTGGCGACCAAACATGTGACAGGAGCAAGAAACTGAACAAAAACGTCTAAAACGTTTTTGGAGGCACAGATTTGTGACCCACGAAAAACAGCACCGCGACCCACCTCTGGGTCCTGAACCACCAGTTGAGAAACCATTAGGTCTCTACACCATGAATCTCGAACACAGCAGCAGTGCGAAGTCAAACTGCAACATTGCTAATGACATTTTAACAAATTAAAGCCTCAAATGAGAAGATTTAACTCAAAGGTCAGTGACCACAAGCAGAGGCAGGGAGACAGTGAGGTGCGGTGAAGCATGTGAACTTTTCCCTGATTACTCTAAACCCTCTGTTCTCCGGGTACTTACGTGCAGTGAGCTGCTGCGTGACGCCGTGTGGGTTGACAGCTTTATTGTCTGCCGGCTCTCCTCTCCTCAGAACAAAGGATTAGCAGGAGCCAGATGTGCTTTAATGCTTTCTTAAGCTAAAGCTCTGTTTTTTTCTTTTGCCACTCAGCATACTGAAAACCCCTCAAAGCAGTGCAAAGTGGTAGTTGTAGTCTAGTTTCAGTCGCACACGGACATACAAACTGAGAGTGCTGTGCTAGTCAGTGTTCCTCTAGACCAGGATGAACCACCACAAACAAAATTGAGATGGTGATTAACCGGTGATGTAAGGTGGGCTGAAATATGTCAATACGGCGCTGCTGTCAGAACGTGTTTAAGGGAATTTTCACTTTAGCCACGATTGTTTCTTACGATTACCCGAGTGCACTTGTATATGTACACCATCCGATACAGCAGGGGGCCGTATGCACAAAGTTGGCTGTCTAATCAAGAGGTACAAGAAGCAACCCTGGTAACCACTCACAGACTGAGACCATCCTACCAACTGGATTTTTATGGTAATTGTGAGACACCAGCAACGACCCGTTTCTTATTTCCACGGGTATCGTGCAGCTCAGGGGGACGAGTCGGCCCGTGCTGAGCAAATAAGATTTTTTTTTTTTAAAACGACAGTAGATGTTTAGACTTAAATCATAGAGTGGACCACTTCCTTATTGGAGCACGGTTGTGTTCATATCTCCATCTGAGTGCACATGAATCGGGCCTGAGACTACTTCTTCAAGCGGTACGGTTTGTGTTCACACACTGATCAAATTAATCAGACTGTGGCAGCAAGTGTACTCTGGTTTAATATCCCCCTAAGTATTAAAGGAGAATGGACTGCTGTCATGTGACCTATTGTTAAAGTATGATCATGATGCTGACGGAAGCAAGACACATTTCATACAGTGACATGAAAGTATATCTCATCTCATCCTATCTTAGCTATTTGAAAAACAGGAAGTCCAGCCGGCAAGTAGTTCAACCTTTTGCAGTACCTTTTTTGAGGGAGAAAACAGGAAGGTAGGTACCGACTTAAGGGGCCTGACTTAAAGCAGTAACTGTTATTATTACTGCTGGTATTATTGTTGTGATTGTTGTTTCATTGTGTGTGTGTGTGTGTGTGTGTGTGTGTGTGTGTGTGTATGGATGTATATGTGTGACTGTTTTATTCTTGTGTGCCTTGTGTTCAGCTTTTGCTGTGATAACGTTATTTACAATAAATTTTTGTGTGTGTACATCCCTGTTACCCTCCATCCAGAAGGCTTTATTTTGATGTTTGCAGGTAAAGATAAAAGGGAAAGACAAAGGTAGGTGTCAGGACTGAGTTGAAGAACAGGTTGTTGTTAAGAAGGAAATATTCATAGTGAGAGAAACGAGACTGGTGTGGTACTATAGCCTGCTCTCAATGCACATCCAGCACTGTATTGTTCTGTCTGTGTGTGTGCATATAGCATTTTATTGTTACCTCGAATTCACCTGTGAATCACAGAGTCGCACTAACAAAGCAAACATACATTGTGTTGGAACATAAAGGAGGTGGGTTGGAAGAATCATCCCATGAGGAAACAGAGGCAGAGAGTAAACAGAAGTTAGTTAGTTCTGTGTGTGACGAGGAGACGGTGTCAGTACCTTGAGCACTTGGACCTGTCCTTCATTCGTGATGTCTTTCAGTAGTTCACAGAAACATCGACACAAGGACTCTGCATAGTTCTGTGGGGGAATAAAGACATTAAGGGAAGCTTTCAAAGTGTGCTGATTTTGTCAGCTTCAGTGTCTCTACGTGCGTGCCTCACCTGCAGGAACTCGGTAGCAGACAGGTAAATATAGGCGTTGACGATCTGGAAGCAGGTGCGTAGGTTCTCCGAGCTCGTCTCTGAAACAGAACGTCACATGTTGCACTATATTAAAGTGGAGAAAGAGTCAAATTGATGAGTGTAGGGGAGGTTGGGAAAGAAAAGATGGCTAAGAGGGAATAGAAATGCATTTCATTGATGAATGGATTGCATACTAGATTAATGGTTTTACTGGATTTGTTCACCAGGAGTAATTATTAAACACGTGCAAAATGTACTGAGCTTACAGAGGGGCGGACAGAGATTAAGAAACATATCTTTAAATGAATTCTGTGTGACTCATAGCGGTATGAAAAACAACAGATAAAGGAGAAAGAAAGCCTTTGGGGAGCAGGGGTATTTATATCAGCTGCTCTATATCCATTGATCTTTAATAATAGTGCAGAAGAAAATAAAGCTTACACATATGAGAAATCACCGAAAAACATACAGGAGAAAAGTTGGGCTTTTCATTTTGTTCTCCAAGATGAGGGGATAAGTTTACTGGACAACTGGGGTGGAGCCTGATTTATATTTTTATTCAGAAACAGACTTAAATGGTAGCGACAGCTGCTTTTAAAAAAACCCCGCAGAAGTAAAGCTTTATCAAAAAAAAAAAAAAAAAAAAGGGTTGGAGCTGCCACCCATAACTGAAAGAAGTTTTGATGTCAAACATATACGCTCATCAGCCATGACTTTATGAACACTGATGAGTGAAGTGCATAACTAGAATCATTTCTTTACCATGACACTTTTTAGGGAGTGTTGGGAACCACGTAAACATTTTGTCCTCAGAGTTGATGTGTCAGGAGCAAGAAGGAAAACGAATGAAGGTAAGGTTAAGTGACTCTGACATAGATCAAATGGTGACGCTAGACGATTGGGTCAGAGCATCTTCAAAACTGAAGCACTTGTGGCTCTAGTCAGTAGTCAGAAACGACCAGAAAAAAAAGGAATCTGGGGTCGGGGTCATGGATGGAAAAAGACCCACCGATCCACATGGGGAGCAAAGGATAGCCAGTGTGGTTCAATTCAACAGAGGAGCTATTAAAGCTCAACGTTCAGAAAAAGTAAATTCTAGATATGATAGAATGGAGTCAGAACTAAACTAAATCTAAAAATACCTAAAAACCCTCAGTGGGTGCTGAATCCAAACAACACGAACAGGTAAGGAAAGAAAAAACAAGATGGGCACGCCAAGAAGTTCCTGTTTGAGGGGTTTATTAAGGGACATTTCGAGCCCAGAACTACAATGACTCCTGCGCACATCAATTACCCCAGATCTCATTCCAATTGAGATCCTACCAGGAATGAGATCTGGGGAATGTACAATATGGACAATAAAGTTACATAGTTGGATACCTTATCCAGAGGGATTCAATTCAAACGTTTGACAGTCTATGAGCTGTAATGGTAACAAAAAACAGCCAGAACGGCCTCAGTAATAGTCATACATCCAAACACAAACGATGAGAGAGGAAAAGATTGTTCCTTGGAAAGTTGGACCGACAGAAACTTGAACACTAGCAGACACCTGCATGCTGACACAAGCACCCGCACAGCACCTATTCATACACCAAGTCGAACATCTGCATTCATATTTGAAAGTAATACATCTTGACAGTGTAGCTGACTAACACCTAGAATTTATGTTTACTTCATTCAAGTTGACAAGGAAGCTAATTCATGAGAGCAGTGCATTCACCCAGAGGACAGGTAAATAAATAAAGACTATAACACAGAATACCTATGAGTTAAGTAAAGTCAGAGGGTGTTGTTGACCTTACATAAAGTCAAGACCCATCAAAGGAGCCTTGGGATAAATATCAGGGATTACCAGATGATTAAAAAGTTCAGTTATTACTTCTTTGAGCCATTTATTATTTATAAATAACAAAAGCCACAAAGGAAAAATAATCAGACTCTTTTTGTTAGCTCACAACTTCCTCAACTTGGAAAAACTGAAGGTTTCCAAACTTTTTATTTATCTTTTTTATTTAACCTTAATTCAACCTGGAGAGAAAATGCGTACAGACTAAAAATTTCTTTCCAAAGAGTGTCTTTGGAAAGTCAGGCAACAGCACAGTTCACAAAGTTTGAGATAAACAAAGAGCAGCTGTACATAAACAATATCATAAACTCATCATAAACATGACTATAATACATAAAAGTCAAACTTTTAAGTACCTGGGGGAATCTTTTTTTTTAATGGGATTGTGAAAAAAATAGATACTTTAAAAGGTCACATAAGCAAAATACTTTACTGTGTTTCTCTAACACTAATAAGTGTCCTTAGCCTTTCTACAAACCCACAATTATGAGAAAGGTGTCTCTTTCCTGCTCCACTTTTAAGAAATTGTGTGCTCAAACAGGCCAGAGATTTTCCCATTCTGACATCACAAAGGGAACTGACCCCTCCCCCAGATGGGTGACACTCTCACAGCTAGGAGTTTGTTCAGACCTTCTTAATGTAAAACAATTAGACATTGAGCTAGAAAGTCAGAGCCACCCAAGACCTCCCAGAGAGGGGTGTGGTTAGACACAGCTCATTTGCATTTAAAGCTACAGACACAGAAGCAGCCTGTTAGAAGCAGGTCTGAAATAGATGGGTTTAAATGCTCATGATCATATACAGGATCAGAGTGGAGAAACTTGAAGACATGTATTTCTCTGTGGCATGCTCTTGTTATTCTTTAAAACAGAAGCTTGTCAGTGGGGATAGTAGCTGGATGCAGCTACATATACATAATAAAGTGGGTTTCTGCACAAAGCTTAAGTTTAGAAGAAACTTTCCAAATCAGAGTAAAAAAAAAAAAACCTTATCAAACTATCGAAGCAAGGTGTATGTACGGGTGTTTTTAAAGGAGGTCCAGTCTGGGCCTTGTGGTTCATACAGGTGATATTAAAGCTGATATAAGCAATGTGTTTTCTGCAGCCATCTGCCAACCACACTGAAGTAATGAAGATAATGTATGCAGCCATCTGCTTTTTGTGCAGGTATTAAATGTATTCCGGGGGCCCATTTAGTCGGAAGATAACGCTGCATGAATATTCAACACTACAAACGAAGCATGGAGCAAAAATTACACTTTACATATGCAAGAGCAGAGATGTGAGCAAAGATCACAAAAAAAGACAGTGATGGCTTTTAAAACCATACAAACTCCAAGGATGTGTGCAAAGACAAAAAAAAAAAAAAAAAGAAACAGCAATAAGGAAATACAACAAAGAGTAATGGTTCAAAAAGGTCAAAGACATCAACTGTGTAGTAAAGCAGTTGTCCTGCTGTTCCCGCTGGTATTTTAAGCAATATGGGTACTGGAACGTAGAGAACATCACTAAGAAACAGACGAGGGAAAAGATGAAAGCTCCACTACAAATGATTTCCTGTGGTTAGGACAGGCAGTTTTTTGCAAAGATTAAAGTAAAGGCAACAGATTGCTTAACAGTGGGTGAACAAGGACACAGAGTCATCAGACAGGGTGCGGATGACAGGACTGCAATGCTGCAGGACAGATGAATAAATGAGCATGGTTCTTTGTTATGTCTGAAGGCACTGCAATATTGTCTTCTAGCCACGAGGGGGTCTTTTTACAAACTGTTAGGAAGGGGAAGGTGTTGGTTTGTTGGAGCACATAATATCCCTATGGAGCTGGAAATGTCAACCATTGGTTTTAGTGAATGAAGTTACTTTGGTATTTGTGGACACGATGTGTCAAAATTTAGGGACTGCATCCCTTGAAGTGCGCCTCAAGGACCAATCATTAAAAATAATTAATTGGTGTATGCTAATAATAACAATGAATAATAATATTTGACAGGTTATAAGAGGGTTACTGTTTGAGAGACCAGTAACTATTGTGCTGCTATAATTGTTTAAATAAAACACAAACTGAGAAAAATATAAGCAGCTTATTAATTATTAATTGATTGTTAAGATGTTTAACTATCGTGACTGAAAAATGAGTGAAATGTGCAGATCTCCATCGAATGAATACAGCTTCTGTCCGTACAGATTTAAGTCAGCGTGGTTCTAATTCAAACATGGAGTTGTGGTTCATTTGCTCTGTGCCTTTAATATGTTGTCAAAGCTTTCCATCACATTCTGGGTGAGAAGATACTATAACACTCAAATTGCCTAATCTTTTATCTGCTAGTGAAGTTACACATGCTTCACTTATTTTTATTCCAAATGGCAAAAAGGAGGTAAATACACACTTATGACAGCTTTCAAATCTCCGGCCCTCCATCACACAACCACCACTGTCATTGCTTGCCTTGCAGATAAGCTGTGCACAGACTGTAGCAATATCCTCTTACGGAGAGTTTTGTATGAATATCAATACAAGAGGAGGGAGGTGAACAAGTAGTTGTATAAAAAAGGTAAAATGAATTGAATCCTTATTCTGGGCTGGAGGTAGGTCAGGCAGCTCAGAGCACTAAGGCCTGGACTTGATAAGACTTTCATCATCCCCTCCCCTCACGCTGGCAAATAAACCCACGTAAGAATACAAACACATTGTTTGAATAATTCAGCATCTGGTTATTGGAAATAAATTCACCTCCATTGCCATTTCTTTGCTTCTTCAGTGTGACACTAAAGCAAAACGGACAAAAGAGGGCCCATTCAATTCAATTTAATTCAATTGTTTTTATTTTTTTACATAACTTCCTAACTTTTTAGGGATTGGGGATTTGGCTGTTTGAGAAAAGCATTTAAACATAAACCCCAAAACACCATTGCTTTGTTAATAACTCAAACAAATGGGTCAGACTACATATCAAATAGTGATATTGTTTTAATAAATAAAAATGCCTTCAGACAAAATACTGAAAATCCCTGGTGAATTCTAATGTCACATCGGAAAAGTCGAAAAGTCGAAAATTTAATATCATAAAAGCAATTAAGTTTTAACTAAGAAAGGTCAACCGAGGACAAACACACACACCATCATCCTCTATAATCAAATAGTCATAAAAGCAGCTGCTAAAGCTCTGATTGAGGTTTAGTCAGTCCTTCACAGCCCTGGGCATATGCTGCACAATTCGCTTCAGTTATCAACATTCACAGAGGAATGAGCGTTACATCTGACTTTGATAAAGGCTTCTAAAATGACTCAGTGTTGTTAGGGACAAGATTTTTGGTCATCTCCCAACACAATTTTTGCTTTACAGTGTATGCGATTCATTTGGCGATGTTTGCGGGGAGATGATGAGAATTCAGAGATGCCAAACACAGTGGTGCCAAAATCTTTTGGACAAACTGTTTGTCAGAAGCCAGCAAGCTACAAAGGTTTGATCTGCTGTGAAGCCCTGGTTTGGAGGCTTAATGGAGATAAAGAGGTAATTTGAATGCAAAAATGCATTCAAAAACTAACTTTTGTGGGGGTTCATTCTTGTAATTTAGACGGGGAAAGTAGTGCAGCTTCAGGAGAGACATCAAAATATGTCTTCTTCAGGGACTCTTAAAAACAGGTTTCAAGTACAAGAAGGCTTCGGTGCTGAAACATGGTCAACATCATGGCCAACAGGATTTTCAGCTGCTGCAAGATGAAAAGCTCTTGTGCTCAAGTGCCAGAGTCTTTGAGCATTTTTTGGAGAGTGATCAGGCTTAAAAGACGTGAGAAAGGCTCTGCAAGAGATTCAGTGGAGTGTGAAAAATCCACTTTAAAGGCAGACATTCATACATGAGACAGTAATGATTAGAAAGCAGGAACATCCAAGGGAGAGAAAAAATAAAAAAAAAATAAAATCAGAAATCTGACTTTACTTGATGCAATTACATCACAGGGTTGTTTTGATTAAAATCCCTCTAATCAGTACATTAAAAACAGTTAACTATCCAAAGTTTGACCCTCTAGTAAAGAAGGTTGTGATAAAAAAAAGTTCTCTTGTGAAGCTGTCCATATTGATCCATGGAGTACATTAATTGGGTGGTGCACTGCAAGACAACATTTCTAGGTATGTTAATGATTCATTTACAGGGTTTTTCATGGCCAAGGATGAGCCTGAAAACTCTCTTGATACAGAGCTATTGATCTTTGCGGGGATGATGTGAGATGTATCTTGCTGTGCTGGCAATTGATTATACATCTGGTAATGATGAAGCAACCCCAGGAGAACCCTCAGGTCTTCTGACCAGGGTCTACTTGGTCCCTCTGAAAACAAAAAGCTCATCCTGCCTTTGAATTTGTAGCGCATACCCTTTGGAACTATCTTCCATTGCAAGTACGCTTGGCAGCATCCTCTGACGTCTTCAAAAAGGAGCTAAAGACACTTTTCAATCTGGCTCTTGAACATCTGATGTTTTGTTCATTTTTACAATATTTTGTTGATGTTAAAACAATGATCATTATAATGTTGTAGAGCAATCTGACTTTGTTCTTTGAAAGTTGGAATACTAAATAAACTTTATTAACTTGTTCCAAGGGACTATGTTTCTCTTTTATTGAGAGAAAATTTAAATCTTAAGTTAAAAAAACACAATGTATCAAATGCAATCCTATACATGATATGCTTTGTTGTCTTTTTATAGATTGAGGGGATCACAGTGTTTGCCGGTAAACAATTAGTGTAAACCTTAGTAACTGCCAACAACATCAGCAGTGCTGGCACTACAAGCCTTTGGGCCTGCTTAAACATTAACATCCATGCACCTGGTGCTTGTGTTGCACTTAATCTCTGATGTGCGTCACTTTGAACAAAAGCATTTGTTAAATGATGTGTGGAATTAGTCTAACCAATTAGTAATCCTGGTGCTGACTAGTGAGGGTGACGAGATTTAATGGTTAAGTGGACAAAACGCACACATACCTATTTATAAATGCCTCTCATGAGGGTTTTGCACCTTTTTCTTGGGTTTAACATCACTGTAAACCGGTTAGATTTGACATTTATAGACCATACAGGAAAGAGCTATTTGAAGGCCTCACATTCGACACAGGGAAAAGGTGACACAACTTTTCAAAATGTTGGTAGAAAATGATCAAGGCTGGAGAGTTTCAATGGAGACTGATCTTTTTTTTTTTTTTTAAAGTACGAAAGAAGTTTCCGTTTCTTTCTTGATATTTTCCTGTTCTTACAATTGAAGTGTATGTGTTGCTGCTAATCAGGAATCAAAACGTTCCTCCGTCTGTTTCAAATTGAAGCCCTGCAGCATCTCTGTAGAAATGTAACGGCTGTGTGAAAAAGCAAACAATGCAAGGGTTTTTTTTTCACTGCAGCTGAATAAAGAACAGATAAGAAGTAATATGACATGCAAATGATCACTTGCTCACATTAGTCTGAGTAAAGCCAAAAAGGAGAAAAACCTTCCCAGATTAGTCCCCATCATCACTAGTCAGTGTACCGCAGCAGCCTGAGATGTGTCCTGGTTCAGAGCGTGGTTGCACTGATACAGAGTGTAGAGCTAGTGTAGCAATTAAGCCAAGGCAAGGCTCCTGACATTCTAATTAGGGAATTTGCTGCTCCAGTTTAGCAGTGATGGAGCGGCTCTCTTTATCACGCAGGCCAGGCCACTCACCTGGCAACCGTGACACCATACTGAGCCAGACTCTCTCAATGGCCCACATCCCACTACGTCTCTCCACAGGCATAATAAATGAAGCACCCGATGTTGTGGTGAAAATCTAGCCAGAGATGATGACTGCACATAATTTGCAGAAAAATACAGACTAAAAACACAAAAGCCAAGTTCAATTTCCTAAGTGACTTGACTTAAATGACTTTATTTAAATCATTGAAGGGACACCATTTCTTCCAAAGTCAAACATTTGTGTGTTAAAAGTGCAGTGATTGGTGTTCTTCTCTGTGACCACAGCTATGTCTGAGCTCTTTTCATCACTACATCTTTAGATTTCTCATGACGTGACGCTCTTTCCAGATTTATCAGCTAATTTGACTCCCCTGGCACTATATGACTCCTCACGATGTATCGAGTTAACGATAGCGGGATAATGTGCAACAGCGGAAAAAGGAGTTTAGAGAAATAAAGATGGAGTTTAGAGAAATAAAGATGAAAGCATGGCAAATTTGTTGCAGGTGAAACCTACAACAAATATCTATATACTTCAGTCTCGCACTTAATCTTTTTAGGAGCATTTGGATACTTTCTTTAATCAGATATTATAATGCATCATTACATGATTTTCTTGCAAAGTGACAATTATCGCATAATGTATCATGATTTCATCATTATCATGGACCATATACTCAATATCGTATTGAGAGTTATCCTTAAACTTACACACCCTGCAAAAATCGATATTCTTATCTTCTTAGATTTTAAATAGATTCATTTAATAAATTTGTTTTTGGCTAATCAGTCACTCCCTGCTAAGGGCTAAGGCTAGCACTTTCACTCAGTAGAAACCTAAATAGAGCAGCAAAAAATTCCGCCAGTCTTACAGATGACTGAAGTCGATCTTGAAGTATTGACTAATTCGAAAAAATATTTTTAATCATGAATCTAGAATTTGTTATGAATCACAAATAGATTCAGATTCAAATCATGACCCCAAGAATCGAAATTAAATCGTGAGACACCCAGATATTTCAGGCCCTTATCATTGATGTCGAGAATAATTAAAATAGCAAAGAAGAAGAAGAAGAAAGAGAAGTTGTTTTATGACAATAACAAATTTGTGTCCATGAAACAAAACTTCTCCAGAGTTTCTTTGGAGGCGAGATCAAAGGTTTGGGTTCATTCAAGTCCACCTGTACAGGAGTCACGACCGGTGAATGTGGAGAACAAAGATGTGACACAGAGGTGGAGATTAAAGGCACTCTGAGTTCTTGAATCACTCAGGTTCAAAAATTATTCTTGACCTTGCAACCAGCAGGTGGGAAAGGACTTTGTGATTGGTTCAAAGGCCATTCCTGATATGATCAAAGGCTCAAAAATCAGGTACAAAATACACACTTGGCTTTGAATTTTTTCATGACTAGTGTTTGGGAGGCAAATAAAAAAAAGTTTAGAAAACAATAAAAGTGAAAAAGCTAAAGGTGAGATCAAAGAGAGAATAGTCCGAACTCGAGTCTTTCATGTATGATGTTTGTTTCACAACTTTAAAAAGCCTTTTAGGTCTGACGTATTTCATGTTTTGATGACGTATTTCACAGGATTTGAGTACGGTAATAGGACAACCTGCTGAGGGCTCAGAGATACAACGCTGCTGTCGTTCTTCAATATAGTTGAAGAACTTAAAAGAGTTATTCATTGCGGTTTGTGCCGTGCGTCATTTCATTTCTGAACATCGTTGTGACACAATCTAAACCCTGCAGGAAACACTAAACTCCATCTGCTCAAGATGTTATCATGTGACATGACTGACAGCTTATGTACAGCTTCTAAATGGAGCCTGTTGCGAGACTGTTTTCTAACTTTTGATACATCTTGTATCACTCATGTAGTTAATGATGTGCTGACAACCACTGCACATTAAAGCACATCATGGAGCTCTTTAAAGACAATGGGGCACATGACAAAGGAAATGTGGAAGAAATTACTGTAATTTAGCATGGTGTGAATGCCTCATTAGTACATGTGAGGTTCACATGCTGGAACATGTTGTGATGAAAAATGTTTCAGATGAGGTTCTTTTTTTTCATGATTGTACAAAGCCAGTAAAAGAGGAAAACATACCTCCACCATGTGTTTGCCTCTGATTTTGTGTTTTTAACTTTACCAATATAAAGTTGTTTGATGGCAACCTGAGAAGTGTAAAAGCTTTTTTCCTTTTCTTTGCTTTAATGTGTTTGCCACTGACAAAGAGGAAAAAGCTCTCATATTTACTGAACCAATCATTGAAAGGGAAAAGGGAAATGCGACTTGAAATTGTCTCTGAAGAAAACACAAAAAACAGTCATAGTAAAAAACCCAGTCAAAATTGGCCTTTTTATGTGATGTTATGTGGACTAAGATGGACATTAAGCACAACAGGGTATCGTGCATGAGGGACTATCATTTGGTCTGTGCTGCAAAACTTTTCGGACTGCGACCTCCAAAATAAGGCACTGTAGAGACTGGGGACTGCTACTCTCACTGGAGGTGGTTAAAACCTGTCATGGTGTGCAAAGCCTAAACACGGTAATATTACTTTAGCAATTTATTATAAAAAAGTAATGTCTTTAACTGATGAAGACATTTTTCATTTTTATATGTTTTTGGATGGATCCCTCAGGGGGCCCAACACCCACTTCGGGAACAACTGGTCTTGAGCAGACAGACAGAACTGTAATTCTGTCTGATTCACTTTATTAGGGTTGTGACAACTTGTCGATGTAGCAACATAATATTTTCCTGCTATAATTATCAAGTAGGCATTTCATTTTGCATCTTTACTTCATTAGTCTTTATGGTGGCACTAATGACACAAGGACAATGTGAACTTGAGTTTCCTGACCATAGAAGAAGTTGACAGCAAGATAAAAGAAGAACAAGACAGCGACAAAATGATACAGCAGTGAAAGTTAAAGAATGAAGCATGATATAAGGTGAAACTGACAACAAATTGCAGTGAAGAAATTTATTAATTCCGTACTTTAGCTTTTAAGGTAGCTGTTTGCAGCCTTAGAATTATCAGATATATTGTGACGTTCTTCATGATTGTTTTTCAATATATCAATTATCACAGAATGACATGATAATGATATTTTGATATTTCTGTGAGTGGGCCACATATTGCGCATCGTTGGTTAACCTGTGATTCCCAACCCACCTCTTGATCTCAAAGTCTGCTGCATACTTTTAAAAACAGAACAAAATCTCGATTGATTACAATCCATTATTCAGCCTTTTTTTATAGGAGATTATAATGCTTTCCAAGGATGTGAAAAATTACAGAAAACAAAAAAATCAATGCCTTATTTTGTTCAAATAACAATCAGAAACCAAAAAATAAACGTCTTCAATGTCAAATGTGATAATGTGATACTGTATTTGCTTACAAATGATTTGAAAAACTTGCCCTCATATTACTTAATGCTCTGGATCTAATTAAAGCTCATGTCTGTATCTTATTTCTGCTAGGTCTTAGATCAGATCAGTCCAGATAAATCATTCATAATAACGAGTGCATAGCTACAGGTTTAAACCTCATGCACGTAGTACCTATCAAGTTGTGTTTTCATTTGAATATATCAATACATCCTTCAGCTGAAGCTGGCTTTTTTTTTTTTTTATCTTTCAACCCTTGATTATGTGCCTTTACCTTCATCTGTCAGTCTCTTACCCTACATCATCTTATCTGACGGTGAACAGATGTTGCAATCTGTTATTTGCCTTCATCAAACCATTTTCGGTTCTTTAACAGTACACCCACTTTCTATTTTTATATAAACTCTGTCCTCCTTCAATCAATCATTGAAGCGTCTTAAACCTGTAATGTGGCATCTGATCAGTGAGCACTAACTACTTGACAGCTCATCAGTAAAAGTGAGGCAACACAGACCGACTTGCTCTCATTACTGCTGCTAGACTGTGAGTGTGTAGGACACATCATATGTGGTATTGGTAGGGGAGAAAATCACAGGGCTACTTAAGATTTACTGTAGTATGACAGGATACGGGGCAGCAGCAGCTCAGTCTGAAGGGAACATGAGTAATGTGTTCAAGTGTGAAGTATGGAAAGTTGGGACTGGTTAATGGAGAGCTACTAGTCCACTTCCGGGGTACTGCCCAAGAGACCTTTAGCTTCCAAACCCAAATGGTTCAAGGTGCTAGTTTGCACTCTGACTTTTCTCCAGTAGTACATGTCCATAGGGTTCTGTTTGTGCATGTGTGTTTGTATTCCTGGCCTATGCTGTGTGTATCATGTTCAATAACGTACATTTTCCCTCAGAGATTAATAAAGTGCATCTTCGATATCTGTTTAACTGAAGAATAGAAAATGCCCCTGAAAGTGTGAAGTGTGTGATTAATGTATTTATTCACTGACATTTGGCGTCAGTTTCACCTGTAATTCTTCATCCTTTCATTTCCTTTCACTCCAGTCAAAAAATATTCTGCTGCCATCTTCTTCTTTCCTTTTTTTTTTTTTTCTTAAGATTAATTTTGGGCTTTCTATTCCCTTATTAGAGAAACAGGAGAGGGTGGATAAGGTGGGAAATCAAGGAGAGAGAGATTAAATGGTAAATGGACTTGAGCTTGTACAGCACTTTTTTAATCTTTTGACTACTCAAAGCGCTTTTACGCCAAAGGTCACACCTACAAATTCACACACTGACGGCAGCGGCTGCTATGTAAAGTGTCCATCAGCATTAACTAATCTGTTCGTACGACGTTGACAAAGCAGCTGGAGTTTAAGTGTCTTGCCCAAGGACACATCAGACATATTTCCTCAGCCGCCCTGAGTGGGGAATGACGTGTGAGCAACAGGTCCTATTTGAACCCGGGCTGTCTGCTTCAGTGACTGCAGCCTTTGTACATGGAGCGCAACAGCGAACCGCTAAGACATTCAATCCTCCAACTTCTTTTGCCTTACCAACTTTGTCTTTGGCCTATTAATGGTTCCTGTTACCTTCCTCCATGTCACAAGCACCAACAAGTGGAGTCATGAGGAGGCGATGAGGAAATCTGTTTCGATTCCTGTATCTTGATATTGGGCAGAAGCGATTCAATCATTTCAATAAATGAGTCTGGACGACTACACAATGTTGTGTCAGTATATCCCAACCCAGAGAGTTAGAAGTCTTTTTTTACTAAGTTCATTTTGCTTTCATATAAAAGCAGATACATGCTGTATAAAATATTTCAGAATTGCTACACTAAATATGAAAAGCACTTTTTTTTTCTTATTCTTTTTTTTGTGTGCCAATGCTGGGATTTTATATGCCTTTGTGAAAAAGCCTCTTGGCTGCCGTTATAGTTTTCATCACGTTCCAACTGCCTCTGCGTAATCGTCTGTGTTGTCTGGAATTAAACATGAATGGTTGTGCTGTGCTGCTTTGTAAAAAGAAAAAAAAAATACTGTCTTTCCTTTGTTTATCGACTCCGTTTTACTTCTCTGTTCAGCATTAGAGGGGAATTTTGAAAAAGCCTCTGTGGCTTGTTATGCATCCAATGAGCCAGTTCTTCAGAGCACGACTCCCATGTCTAACCTCGCTTTTTATGTCACCACTTTTTCACTCATTTTTCCTACCATCACTTACTCAAGTCGTTCATTTATAAAGCCCCTGAGTGTCAGTGTTCATCCCTGTTTCTTGATCTTCTTTAAGTCCTCCCTTCACAATCTCATCTCAACATGATCTTCGTCAGTTCTTTGCTCTGTGCCTCATGGACTCCCTATCCGTACTTAAAGTGATCAAATGCTCCAGTAAACTACTCGGACTAGTGCTCATATTAGTCTGACTCCCTCGTTATGTTCAGAAGCACCAAATCAATACTGTTCCTCATCACGGTGAAGGCCACACACACACACATTTCTACACACTGCAGCGACCGAGGTGTCCCAGTGCTCCAGGCCTGTGATAAATCATCCAGCCAGTTCCATTCAACGTGACACCACTCACAGCTGCCTGCAGACACAGTGTGTTGGCCCTGGTGCCTTGAGGCTACTGCAAAGCCATAATTGTGATCTTTACAAGCTGCAAGAGCCTGGAGTGATAAAGCGCTGAAATTTAAGTCGGTGTCCTTGGATTGCATCAACTTTACTTCCTCATTCTCTCAGTTTCTCGGCGATTTAAAAGCATCCAATGTCATAATCAGGTTTTGTTCTTTCACATCCTTTTCCATTGATGTGATTTTTGTGTGTTGCTGTATTCTGAAGCACACACGCACTCCTTTAGCAAACGGAGAAACCATAGTTGAACTTGAAAATGCGTAATCATGGTAGTGTTGTTTTAGCAATAACATCCCCCCACAATTAATTCAATTTATATGGTAATGCAAACACCATGAAGGCAGAAGAGGGGAGAGAAAACAAATCCAAACGTATATTTGCACACAAGTACGCACGCGCACACGCGCGCGCACACACACGCACACGCACACACACACACACACACACACACACACACACACACACACACACACACACACACACACACACACACACACACACACACACACACACACACACACACAGCTGGATAGATAAGCAAACAAAAGAATCTGATGTGAGCTTACCTAACAAAGCGGACATGTTCTGGAAAATACTAAGCAGCTCCGGGGTGATGGCTGGGCTGTTCTCTAAAGTCACCAACCTGCATGAGGAGAGGGAGGAAAGGAGAGGAGGTAGAAGGGAAGAGTGAAAGAGAGAAGGAAGAAGAGAGAGGGAGAGCATCAAAACAGAAGACGTGAAGGGTTTGGAGAACGGAGGACATGCATTAGAGGAGACAAAAGAAAAATGGAGTGGAAGAAATAACAGAGACGGGACGAAGAAAAGAACACATGATTAACGGTAATGCAAAAGTAGAAAAATAATACATGGAACAACAAGAAGGAGGCGGAAGGGGAAAGCCATGTGAGTGGTTTTCTCAGAGTAAAAAGTATCCTGCAACACTTCCTGTTGCATAAATCTGAATATGTAAATAAGTAAATTGAGGACAAATATCTACATTTCTAAACATCTGACAATCTAAATACAGAACAGTTTAGTTGAAAGGGTTAAAAAAGTTGAAAGTTAAAAATAAGCCAGACTTTAAATGACTAATGGGAAAAAAAGTAAAAATAAGTAAATGACATTAATTCACCAGACTTTTTTCCCCATCTTTAAAAACAGCAAACCAAAAAACAACAAGTGTCAAAGCCTACAGTTCTTTCAATCCCCCCCCCCCGGGCCTGGGCCTGATTCTCAGTGACATCACTCTAAAGAAGGACTTCGACCTCTTAGACCTCCTCACACTCGCTTGTTAAAATGCCATAAAAAGGTTGGGTGGTGATTCTCCAGGCTCAGCGCAGTTGTTCAACAAAGTAGAGGAAATAAATCAAAAGAGAGACCGAGTCATTATCTAAGGACTAACGCACAGACTCATGAACAACACTGGGCTGAATGGAATGAAAACACAGAAAACTGAGCATTTTTCATCCACTTGTTCCTCCCCAGCTCCACCCTCTAGTCAATATGCCCACTTCATGTGCCAAAGGAACAAGATGGTGTGGGACTTCATTCCTAAAACTGGATTCCACAAACAATGGCGTGAAGTCACAGCAGCTATGTCGATTATAAACGTTTTGTTACAGTATAGGATTTTTGCCCAAATGACAGTGTAGAGTCAAGTAATGTGTTTAATTAAATCTGTCCAAGTGTTTGTCTGTAACCTGGAAAAACACTGACGCTACATTCAGGGGCTGTTGAAAAAAAAAAAAAAAAAAAAAAAAAAGATCAAATAAGCCAGGCATAGGTTGGTGAAAAACTCAAGGAAATGGGACATTTGAGATTAATTTGATGCACACTCCCGACCTTCTAGAAATGAGCAAGACGGACGGAGATGGATACGGAGAGAGGAAGAGATAAAAAGACAAAAGATAAACAGCAAGAGAAAGAGTAATTGACTTTGTAAAGAAGCAAACATTTAGGGTCCGGCTGTTTATCAGACAGGAGAAAAAGAAATAAGACGTGCACAGAGCCCGCTGAAACCACCGCTCTCTCAGGCCAGCAAAAAAATAAATAAAAAACCCCACAGAGATGGAGATTAGAGTCAATAAGCTAAGAGATGATGGGAGAGGTATAAAAGGTTAGCCGGCAAATTCTCTCCTCAAATCAAACCTTTTGCCGATGTAATGCGTTTGATAAAGTGAGTGAAGCGAGTCAGTGTTTCACAACAGATGCTTGGGAAATTAGCTTTCAAATGGCATGTGCCAAAACAACAACATGAAAGGAAACTTTGTGAGAGATAAATTATAATTAGCATCACTGGCCCCATAGTGGCTGTGTGTCACGCAGTGTCCATTTTTCTCCACTTAACTGCTAAGTGTTTGCATTTGCTTCCAAAATAAGGACTCCGTGTTAGTCGGTATCTACGGCTGACTACTAATGTAACTTAAAAGAGAAAGAATGACACAATAACAACAGAGAAAAGCCAAGAAGAAGACAGGAGGATCAAGAAAGCTGGAGTCATAGTATGAGTGTGCATGTGAGTGATCTTAAATGCAAGACAGGAAATGAGATTACCGAGTTCTTCACTAACGCCTCTGACTTTCAAAATAAAATATAAATATAGACGTGTGTACGTAGGACGAGATGTAACGTCGTGTGTGTGCTTACCAAAGCTCCAATCCATCCTCCAGCAAATACACGTGTGGCGGCTGGGATACATCAGTGCTCAGCTGGATGACAGGAAGAAGGAACGGGTACAGGTTCTTACTCTCTGCCCCGAGGCCCTGTGAGAACACACGAAGACAGTGAGGCGTCGGCAAGTTTGGGAAAACAAAAGACAAAAAACGCAGACGGTAGGGGGCTCGAAAAAACAAACTGTTAGCTGAACGGGTGTTCATGGCAGACCGTACGAGCAGACGAGAGTGGTAGACTTACAGAAAAGTTGGATAAAGCACTGCTGTGAATCACCTCTCCTCAGAACACACTGTCCCTGTACTTAGAACTTAGCTTTAGAGGCGGCTTTTAAATCACACTGTTAAAATGGGTGAAGAGATCAGTGGTGGGTGACAGCTTTTAATATAGAGATGGTGTCATAAATATTGGCCTCTTGTACTCAAAGGGCCTATGTTCCACTATAAATGACATGCCTGAAGGTGTAAGAGGTGCTACGGGATTTTTTTTATGTTTCATTTTATGGCTGTTTTAAAAACAGAGTCGATCTATTTACTTCTATCAGATATGGTAAAGAGGCCTTTGCAGAGTGACTCCCTGTGTAGAGCCTGAAAGTCCCAGCAGTTCCACTCACAATGACGGAACAACAAAGCTTTATAAGTAAGGAGCCATCTCACCAACGGAACCGTTCATTTTAACCTCAGTACAATTCAATCCGACAGACAGACGTCTGGGATCAAGCTGCTCAACGGGTCGGCGGTGAAATCTCCTCGAAGGAAGGAAGTGTCCTTCTCAGATGATTAGAAAACACAAATGAACCTGCCTTCTTCTCACTAGTTTTAATTGTCATTTCTGTGTTTGTTGAAGTTCGTTTGGATTCAACATTTGATTGTTTAAGCCCAGAAGTTCAGGAGTCTTTGTCCCCGGCAGCAGGATCTCTCCAGTCGGGCACTCAGCGAGGGGACCTGGCACGACTACAACCTTGATAATGACTGATTGATTATTTAAACCACAGATTGTACAGGCACTAGTGTGGCCGTGACTACTACACCACTACAGTGGGATACAGTATTGAATTTAAAGCGTCATTAAAAACCCTGATCAACCCTGATCAACATCATTAATGAGACTTTTTCACCTGTTAAAAAACACAAGCAGGAACTTTCTGACACAAAGGTTAGGATTCAGTGATGCTCCTTACCTGTACCAGGTGGATGAGTGTCGTGAGGATGGCACAGCGAAGCATGTTGTGTTCTTCAGACTGCTTCCAGAGCAGCGGCAGGTACTGAACCAGACAGCCGACATACGGGCGGATCTAAAGCAGGATGAGAACGTTGCGTCTTCACTTGAAAAGTTTAAACTGCATTTTCTTTTTACGTCACACAAAACGCTTCACACCATGTAAACTCATGTCCGAGTCACCTGCTGATGATTAGAAAAGCAGATGTTTGTCGACAGTGACAGGAATAAGAGTGTCTGAATTGCTCCTGTAACAAAGCAGTATGTTTTGTACTCAGTGAAAGTGACTCCATCAATGTCTCCTGAATGTCTGTTTGTCACGAGTGAGAATAGATAAGTAAAAGAAAAAACAATTAGATTAGTGAGACGTTTTTCCTGGAAAGTTTTGTATGTTTTGCTTTTCCCACTTGTGAATATCAACCTGATTTCCTCTTTGCCTCAATTGTCTCAAAACAGCTGCTGCTGCATCGCTCAGTGAAATACCTTTGAAACAAAGAGCCGGACAGGTGATCAAAAAGAGCATTTCCTTGTAAGATCAAATGATCAAAACTCCACCGAGGTTACCCATTGAGATGTCAACTTGGCAATCTGTAGGTCCATTTGGCTGACACAGGATGGAAGTGATGGCAGATGTCTTGCAGCTCCAGAATCAGCAGACTGAGCTCAGCTCCTTTTGTCAGCTCACGTATGCTGATGTTCTGATTCTTCAGTTTGCATTTTGAAGACATCAAACATCAGCCTGTTACATCACACTGGTTTGTCCCGCTAACACAGATGATGCACAACCGCATAGGGCACAGTGACGAAAGGCTGGTGATGGTAGCAATGCTAAAAGTAGCCAGTAGTTTAAAGAAGGTTGTGAACGGTTTCAGACAGCACCCAAAGGCTACACAGAATATGATTTTAATACAGCGTTCAGCTTTCGGACGAACTGATTGGACTGAAATTACGTTTCCATTTAGCAGGGAAATTACTTGCTGGGAACACAGTTTTTTTTTGTTTTTTTTTGTTTTTTTTTTAACACAATAAATGTAGGCGTTAGACATCCATTGGATGCCATCACTTTCATTTCTGTGTGAAATTGAAAACTGTGATGGCACACTTTGTAATTCAGGTGCAGCCAACTCTGAGACATTCAGAAATGGCACTCAATCACGAATTAGTCAAAGTTTCGTTGTGCTGTCTTGTGCTCCACCATGTTTTCCCTATAGAAGCTGTGTGGCTGGGCTGCAGACCCAAGGCTGGGATTGCACGATTACACCTTTATCAAGGAGCTTGCAAAGTGCAAAGGGAACATGACAAAAAGCCTAGACGAGAAAAATAGGAGTGAAAAACGAATCCACAAACCAGCCTCGAGTGACGTTTGTGAGAGCGCTAGCAGAAAAGCGAGCTAAATCTCATCATCTGTCATTACGTTCGTTTCAACCCGAGCTACACTCAGGGCCTCATTGAGAAGTTCTCTCAGCTGCTGCCACTCTTTGTGGCTTCAAAAAATCCCTTGTGTGATGGGTAAGAATATTAATAGGACTTCCACTGGCTCTAAAAGTTTAGCCAGGGTGAGTGAAGGGGGAAGGACAGATTGTGAGGATGAAAGCCTTTTCTGTGACAGATTTAAGTCACGGGATCGTTTAAAAGAAAGTGCTTAAAACACATCTGTAAAGAGCCTATGGGGTTGAGGAGAGGGTCAATTTTTAAAGGGTTGACAGTTAAGTGGATTAGACCGACTTATTGGATGCTCAGAAAAAAAAAAAAAAAATCCATATGGCGGCAAAAGAGCTAAAGTGGCAGGGGGACACTTTATCATCATAGTCAATGAGAGCAGACATCAGGCCGTGAGATTTACAAAAAGTCCAGAATTGAAGTGAGACTGTCCGAGGGTGTGAGCTGTGAAAACCATCTATTCCTAGCTATCTTTAGGGTGTTTTATCTTAAGTGTTCTGAGGCTATAACAGGTCGACATATGTTTTGTGTCTGGGTAAAAATTTTTTGAAAACTTCACGTCCCCTGCAGAGACCAAAGGTGAGGCGATTCAAATTGAACAGCGTTGTTGAAACGGCAGGACAATATCTCCCAGAGTTGTCACACATGGGCTCCTTCAAAGACATTCCACTTTGACTCAATCACCCTTAACCATCTCCAGAGTACACTGATGATGGTTCAATTTAGGGATGGGAATACCGACACCATGATTAAGACTCATAGACTCCATATTGATGTTGATTATCGTTTCTTTAGGCTATTTGGATGTAAGACGAGACCAACAATGTGTTTTTAAAAGAATCAGTCAATTTTAGATTGCTATGAAAACATTCTCCAAACTGTCTTCATTCAAGCTTCTCTCCAAACACTACAGTTTCCACCCATGCAGATTCAAACCTGGGTTTCAGCAGCAGCTGGAGTCGACAGACTTCTTCCAACCTGAAGACAGTGGAAGGTGCTGCCGTTTGGTGTAATTTGATTCACAATGCTGGTGTGCTTGTTGGCAGGCAATTCAATTTGAATAAAAAATGTGCCAATCGATGTATGTTTGTGCACCGGTGATTTGATTTAAACGTGACTCGACTTGAGATACAGCGTTATGTTGGGATCCAGGAGACTCGATAGCAGCATTGCTAAGCTTAAACAAATAGAAGGTGGAACCAGGCTTTTAATTCAGCAGCGATTCAAACCACCACCACCCCCCCCTCTTGTTAATTTACATGTGATCTACATTCTTTTTCCACCCCCGGTCTCATAGCTCACCTGGATGTTTACTCTCTCGATGACACAAGAGATGACATGGAGCACCTGCATTTTAGTGTCACACTGCGTCACCTGCTGCAACAACTGGAAGAGGAGGCCGAAGATGGACTCCAGGTACTAAACAAAGAGAGAGAGAGCAATTAGGAACAAGAAAAAAATCTCTTCCTAATGAATAGAATCATTATTTCCACATTAGTTATACTCACTGGGAGGAACTGCTCTGTCCTGAACTCAAAGTCATCGACGGGTGGTCACAGGTTAAGGATGGCTTACAATCACTCCATCAGCACATAAACATTATGTAACTGCCTTGGCAGAGGTAAAACAAATCCTAAAGCCTGGATACCATTGGATGTAGTGTGAGCTACATTACTTAGTACAGGAATAGCATGAGAAATGTAGACTTGCCAAATAGTAGCCATACAATAGGGAGGATATTGAGCTTCAGGGTCGTAGCGGTCTCAATCCGCACCTAGAAGGAAAAAAAGAAACGTGTAGAGGGAACATTTAATAACCAAGGCGTCACACGTTCAAACATTTCACTGCAGCATTTGAAGCTGCCTCACTGAATTAAATACATTCATTAGAACTGCTAGAAAAAAAAAAAGAACATTTCCAGAGGGCTGATAGCCCAGCATTTAAATTGACTGTGTTGCTCGTTACAGTGGGTTTGTATCCGACCTCTGCCCCTTTCTGCATGTCACCCCCCCCCCCCCCCCCCCCACACACACACACACACACACAACATTTCCTGTCTGTAATAATTTTACATGATTTAAATTATTTTATTTTACATTTTAGTTTAGTTTTCTTACACATTTTGTTTTTAATTATTTAAAATGGTCTTAAACAGTTCTGTTGTCTGTGTGTTTATTGCTTTTTACTTGACTAGATACCTTTGTTAATGAGGGTTGCCCCTTTAGTGATCTCTCATTGATTGATTGAACACTATAAGTGTGCCTCCCCTTTAAGTTAGTTGAATACTTCATGGTTATAAATGACTGCGGCCCGTCCGCTCTTAAAGACTGAACAGTGTAATCTCTCAGTTTCAGAGTGATGGAGGCCGAACTGCCCACCAGGGAGAGTGTTTGATTAGATGGAAGAGAGGAGATTAAAGAAGGTAAACGAGTGAAGAGAAACGTCGGGGACTGAGAACTCAATTACAGCCGGTTCTTGCCCTCAACTATTTCACAGCACATTTAAAGTACAAAATGCACAAGTCTCAATGGATGGAGGAGCGAGTGTGAGGCTGGTTGTGTGCAATGGTGCAGACAAAAGTTATCAGCTCTATCAAGTGAGAAAAGTTCTTTTTCTATCTTTATTTCTTCAGATGGCAACTTTATTCCTCGAGTCTTGAGTAACTATAAGCTATTTTCTGGTCCTTTCGAGGGGAATTTAAAGTTTTACTGCAGCGTGCATTAAGACTGAGGACACGAGAACAAGGTGATTCAGCTTCATCTTGATTTAGTTCACTGACTAATGAGTGTTTTTATTACCCTAACAGCAGTAATCACATGTCAAATAAAGTATGTTTGAACTTTTTTCATTTGGTTTTCAAAAAAAGTTGGTTTACTTTTTATTTCCGCCGACTTTTGAGTCCCAACTAAAAACATTCTGGTGTGAAAAAATGTAATTATCAATCCTTCTTCTGCTATATCCATATTTTCACACAAAGGAAACCCTACATTCTCACTACTGTATTTTCACAGTCAGTGCTTATATATTTTCATATATATGTATTGCTGAGTCTTAAGACACACAAATCATCTCCCCTGAAGTGGTGGGACTTTCTCAGCTTCGCGTGTCTGTTTAAAATTTAAAGCCAATCAACTCACTTCAAACAGTTAGTGTTTTTCACAGCTTCTTATTTTGCACCACGTCGATTTTTTTGCCCATCAAACCAAAGCATGAGCTCAGTATCACACTTCAATAACTGCTACATGTTTTGTATTTTCAAAGGAGGGATTTATTTGAAAAAATTCCCACCTGGTGAAATGTGTTTCTAAAGTTACAGCCTCGGCCTAATAACACTGATCCCTTCCCTTCATACTCGTCTGCCTGATACCCAGAAACCCCCTCGAGTCCGAGGGGTTGTACACCAAGCTCCAGGCTCATCGGCTCTCACTCTTCTCGCGTGGGTTCTTCAACCAGCGATGTGCATTGTCTCACAGTTTCACAGTTGATATGCTTTTGTTTGTCTTCCCGTGCTGTATTGATCATCACCATACTTGTTCTTTTGTTTTTGTTTGTTTCGTTGTCATGTCACTTTTCTTCTTTTTTTTTCTATTTTTGAGCTTCTCATTGTTTTGGGAACCATGAGATCTAGGACTGTGGTTCTTAAGTCATCTAGCCTAAGGAACCACCGCCAACTCCTCCATGAGAAGTCGTGACACAATTGTGTGACGTTTTTCAACCAGTACGATTTATTCACTTAAAGATTGGGCACTTTGGGCCTTAGATGATACAAAACGTGACATGGGGAGAAAGCAAATTTAAAAAGGGCATCAGAGACTTATATTTCAGGGACAGAATTGTGACCCACTAAAAAGGCTCTATTTACCCACTTTTGGGTCCCGACCCACCAGTTGAGAACCACTGGTCTTTACTGGAAGGGTCTACGGGGGGAAGTGATGTTGGGTTTCAGAAGAAAACAGAAACCAGAAAAGCTTTAAACTGCATGATGACTTTGACATTCTTTTATAAGTACTTGTGAACAGTCTGAGTTGATAAAGCTCTGAAAAGCAAACAGAAGCTAAGACTGCTGCGATCACCAGAAACCTGCAAATATACTTAAGAGCATCATTATGTTTCTAGAAAAGAAGCACTCCATTAATATTTAACAGCGATCTCCCTCTCCGTTGCTCAGTTATTAGATGTGGAGTGCAGCGGTCAAAATGACAGGGACAGGGTGTCCAGCATAAAGATCAAGCTATTAAAAACATATGACACATTAAATTGGATGAGCTTGTTTGCATAATCCATACAGAATGACGTGCATTCACGGAACGCTTTCATACTGGACATTCGCTTTGTTAATGCAGTGTCACCAAGTTATGGACCCACTTTCATCTTCAGTGGAGGAAGGACGGTGTTAAAGATAATTACATGTTCATTCAGAATGACATGAAAGTACTGTGTCATTCATTGTAAATCCATCAAATAGATTTCAACCGGTGAGATTTTCCTCTATTCCAAAAGAGAAGGGATGAAAGGCAAAGTGTGACCTTACATCCAAAATACCAAAAAGCTTGAAGTTAAATTTGATATTTAGCTGAATTTAGAGACGTGAAGGAAAAAAATAAAAAAAATAAAAAATAAAAAAAGAGTCCCCCGTGCCTGCAAGATCATAAAATAGGGAATAATGTTTTGGTAATGCTGCATACATTAACAAGCAACAAAAGGAGTGTGTGTTGATGAATGAGGCCCATCAGCTGCCATCAGCACAGGCCTTGTTGGCAATTCAAACAGCCTAATGAGAGAAACTGCATTTCAATTCTACAGCAAAGAGTAAAAGATAATAGATTGCCTGATGAAATACTCAGCTGGGTCACACACACACACACACACACACACACACACACACACACACACACACACACACACACACACACACACACACACACACACACACACACACACACACACACACACACACACACACACACACACACACACACACACCCACCCACCCACACCCACACACCCACACACACACACACACACACACACACACACACACGGTACCTGACAATGATTCACATTTGTTTTACATCATTATTCAGACTCAAACTGTCTTGGAGAAATACTAAAAATAAATGGATGCTCAAAGTGAATTTTAAAGGGATTCACAGTTTAATGAGTGGAAATTAAACAGCTCATCTATGAATCTAAAAAAAAAAAAAAACATTTAACATAGCAGTAACACTTAATGAGGAGAAAATGACAAACGGAATTATTCAAGTTATTATATTATATTTTCATATATATTATATATTGTTGTTGTTAGTGGATAGAGATGGAAATCAAGGAGAGCGAGTGGGGATTGTCGCAGGCCAGATTTGAACCCAGGGCCGCCCGCGTCGAGGACTGTAGCCTCCATCCATGTGACACGCGCTCTCTGGAGAGTGACGATGCTTGTTAAAGTTTATGTAGCGCACTCTGCTGGTGAAACAGAAGTGCTCGCGTAATTCATCGATACTCAAACGAAGTACTTTTTGACTGGTGAATAAATGGAGTAATATGGGTGCATATCTGCGACACATTAACTGATACTGATCTGCTAATATTTACATAGAATATGCTGGCCGATTAATTGCTCTTGCTCTACAATAATCCAGTGTTTTCTTTTTCTTTTTATTGTCATTAGAATAAGAGACAAACTAAAATGATGCTAATAAAAGTAGCAGCAGCTGCCTCATCGTCTAAACGACTGGAAAAAGAGAGCCTTCTAATTATGAGCGTAATAACAGAGAACAAGGAATCAATAATATCATAATGTTTTTTTATGTGCTGACAAGGCTCTGATTATTTAGAGGGGAAATTTGCCAAATCTCAACGAGCTGTGTCAGACTGATAATATGTGTTAAGATACAATATTTCAACTTCCCTCAGGGTTAAACTGCAAATAAATCCTCCAGCAAAACTCTGCCTCACAGCCTTTTGAAATTACAACATGTACTTCCGTGTTTTTTCGCTGTTTGCCAACTGAGCCCACTGAAGAGAGCAGCAGCAGCAGAATCAAAAGATCACTTCTGAGATCAGCTGGTGAGAACACACGTTGGAAGAAAATTTGCAGAAAGCAAACCTTGAGGGAATACTTAAAAACGAGCCAGAAAACAGAATGAAAGAAAGATGTGCAGAGAGGTAAGAGGTCGCTGCAGCGCAGGGTGGAGCGACAGCAGGAGAGGAGGGAGGGGAAGAAGCGCCAGCTTGAGTCGGGGAGAGCTGGTGGTGCCGCTATGGTAACTATGCACTGATAAAAATGGAAGTGGAGTTGTTAAGCTGCAGCAAATTTCACCTTGTAAATGGAACTCAAACAAGCTCTTCTGTGTTGTGTTTGTTTTCTAACCAGTCAACTCATGTTTTTACATGAGACCATGTTTTCATATTTACTACCACCAACCGAAAGCGCTGGTCAAGACATTCCAATAGTGAACAGCGTAAGAGTGGCTCTGGTAGGGGAAATGAGCCCAGTGCATTCTGGGCGTTGTAGTATTTAAACTAGAGCTGAAACGATTCCTCGAATAACTCGAATAATTCGATTACAAAAATTCATCGAGGAACTTTCGCTGCCTCGAAGCTTCGTTAAGTTTTTTTTTTTTTTTGCGTCATCAAAACTTTGGTATGTGTATAAAACACGTTTAATGTAGCTGCAGCTACCTGCTCCTCTCTCTGACACACAGCGCTAACACGCACACGCGCACACGGACACACACGCGCACACACGCGAGCGCGGCGTGCCCCTTTTAATTTTTAGTCAGCACACAGTTGATCCGTGATCCAGACGACCCAGTCAGGAACACGTGATCTGGTCAAACAGTCGGCTTTTCTCCGTTCACTCTCTCCGTGTTTGCAGCTAACATAACGATAGCAACGTCCTCTCACAGTCTCTGTCATAGACGCGTCTCTGGTCTCTGTAGTCTGTGAGCGCACTGAATGCACGCGCTGCAGGAGCAGACAGAGATACACTTTTAACAATATACAGGCTGATTATATGAAATGTCTAATGTCTTCAAAGCTAAATCAAGACAGAACTTGTTTGTGGAATAATAATTTAGCAAATATATATTTAAAGTTTCTCAATTTCCTTATCTGACATAATGATTGATTCTGTGATTGATTCAACAGAACATAATGCTTTCTCTATTAAATGTACTGTAACAGATGTGTAGGCTACACAAAACACTATTTGCTATTTCAGCCATTAAAACGTGTTTGGCCTGTATTTTTCATCTACCTGCCGCCTTGACCAGTGAATCAGAAAGTGAATTTGGGACCCTGTCAGTAATATGGTGAGCATCATCAGCAGCTGTAGAGCAGAGGTGGTTGGCTGTAACAAGCAGGCGTTTCCATGGTAACTGCAAAGAAGCAGGTTTGTAGGGACGACCCAAGACGAGTTGAACCTTAATTAAGCAAAAGTATGATTTATTAGATTACTCGATTAATCGACAGGATATTCGATAGAATACTCGATTACTAAAATATTCGATAGCTGCAGCTCTAATTTAAACCATTTGGAAAGTAGGGAACGACACAGCCCTGATTGTCAAGCAATACACGGATAACATGACATGATAGAAATGAGGTAATATCGGTGTCTGAAACCAAATCTGATGCCAAAAAGTCTTCCTGCAGTCGAGGAGACAGTGGGGGGAAAAAAAGGAAAAGTCGATTTAACTGTCACGGCTTGATGTCGTCTAAGCTGGCTGAACAGCAAATTCCAAGAAAACCTTATCGACTCCCGCAGAGAACACAAACGGCCTGAAAATAGAAGAGTTGCACTTGCCATCAGAAATATTTTTAGACCTTTTAGCGAACGTCAGAGAAGAATGTAGCTGATGCAGAGAGGACGTATTGCAAGTAGGAATCCATGTGAACAGATGCCAATTAAGTGTTGTTTGTGTGCCCACGTCTCCGCTTTAAATAAAACAACTCCCAGAGGATTAACCAGTTCTGTGGTGATTAGTGACAATAAAAGCAAATGTCCATTGTTAATTAACGTTTCCAGCCATTCAGTTGTTTCTCATCTGATGTTTTATACTGTAATAAAAAGGGTTTTTTTCTCCTATAAAATGGCACCAAGCCTCCACCTGCCTTTCTCCATGTTCAGAGACGACTGAAATCCTTTAACTTAAAGCAGAAAATTCAATAAATGTATCATCCTAAAAGATAATGAAATGTGTGTTCTTTGTTCGAACTTTCATAAAGACACTTAATTGACGGCGTAAGATAGAAGAAATAAAGGTTTTGACTCTCACATTTTCAGGGGGAGATTTGTTTCCGTGAGAATGAGAGAGGGACATTGTACAGTGCTGAGGATTTTTTTTTAAAAAACAAACAGTTAAACATACAATATATAAAATTGCATTGGCTGTGACAGGACGTGACTGTTTATCGTTGCTGTGGAAATACGGCACTTTAAAAAGAGAAAATAGGAATTGGACGAACGAAAGGCAATCAATGAATCTCTGATAAGACGAAAGGTTTGAAGGAAAATCAAAGACAACTGTTGATTCTTTTCTCTTTCTTTCCTTGACTGATGTACTACATGCACAGAGACATCACAGTGATCTTTCCCTCCCATCATTTCCAATAACTTCAAGGTTCCTGGTGTTGAAAAAAAAAAAAAAAACCCTAAAACAATAAAGGCAGCTTTTAACCCAAGTGGAAGAGCTGAGGCATGACCATAGGAGCGAATCAATAAGTCCCTAAAAAGACGACTCCATTGGCTAATGTACAGAAAGTGAAATGTCAGAGATGAATATGGCTGCGAGTGCTTCACTTCTCATCTCAACATGAAGCAACATAACATACCAGTAGAGTTATTGATAACCAATTGGAGTGATTAATAGAGGGCAGTTTTCTCCATTAGCCCAATAAAAGTTTATGATCGATCATTAATTCTGCCCCACAGGCTCTAACTGGTCCAGACAATATTGACCAGAGACCACCTCATGATTAGTGCACAGGTCATTGACATAAGTGTGTGTGTGTGTGTGTGTGTGTGTGTGTGTGTGTGTGTGTGTGTGTGTGTGTGTGTGTGTGTGTGTGTGTGTGTGTGTGTGTGTGTGTGTGTGTGTCTCATCCTTCTATATCTGGAGCACCTGGGCACATGGCTCCACCCAGGATATAAAAAAACAAGCTTGTGCTTGTACATGCTAATAAGTTCATGAACAGTGTGGATTTTTAAACACAACCATTCAAAAACCTTAAAAAGAACGTATGATAAACCTTTCCTGCAGCTGCTGATAAATATGTCCTGCTTGGTCTGTAGATAGCTGTCATCATAATAGCTGTGGTTCCATTCTATTAAGCGGAGAGCTGTGTTTATGTCGCTTAATGTGCGCTGCTCACTAAGGGCCTGATTTAGTCTTCACGTGTTCAGTGATTTCAGGGGAAGCTGGCGCTGCAGTCCAAATAATCAGTTTACAAAAAAACAAAAGGATAGCTGTGTCTGCTGCTGCCTTACCACCAAGTCAGGGTCCTGCATGAGGCTCAGGATGACCTCGTAGAGTAAAGGACGAAGGTCGGATTTGAACTTGACAGAGATCCACTGTCCTATGAGCCAGATGACTCGTCGGCGGATCAACTTGTACCTGGAGACAAACGGAGAGAGGAGAGAGACACCTAAGTTGTGGTTGCATTGACATACGTTCACGACAGGAGACTATAGGATAGAAGACAATTCGATAAAGTATTGTGCTGTAAATAGCACGACAAAGACAAACATGTCTTAAGAAAATATGTTATAAAGATGACGATGATTGAAGAAGTGCCAAGTCACATTTTTCTTTTACGATCTCATTTCAATATCGATACTGATATCCTGACATCTTAACTGACAATGTTATTGTTGTCGTTGGTAGTATGTGTAAGGCTACACAAAGCTGTCAGGTTTTTTCAAATGAAATCTTTTTAACTGAAGTGTAAGAATTGTACTTGTCATCATAGGAGAAGTAGCTGTTCCATCTTGTCGTCATGGAGACAATTTGTGGGCACTTCTCGATCAGTGACATGGATTGGCAGCGTCAGTTGGACATCCTATGTGTAAACTACTTTAATAGCTGACATGATACCGATACACGATCAGACCGCTCCTATCTCCACCTATGATACGACACAATGCTGACCTCTGAGATGATTAAAGCAGTGCTGCCATATCTGTAAGTTTATTCAAGGGGAGCATGCATGGAGTCGCTGTTGTACTATCTGTGCTGTTCAGGAGCAAGCCTTAGTATTATGTCCCCATATTAAAAGCCTGTAACACATTTCACAGCTACTCTGGTTGTTTTGGTGCATGCAACCTAATAACAGCCCTCAGAGAAACAGAGATAGTTCTACTATTACGAATGATAGTGGAGACCAAAGTGAAGAGGTACAAATGAGCCCGACTAAAAACAGAACCCATGGTACACACTGAGATGGAGAGAAGAAGGTAAAAAAAAAAAGTCAGTATGTTGGGGGGGGGGATGTAATTGTTCAAAGAGTTCCTGTCAGCAAGGCCTGAGGCAAACGACAACCAGTGACAGAAAGACTGAGGGAAGAGTCTCCAAAAAAAGTAACGATCAAAAGTCCACTGAGGCTGTGTGATAGGAATTGAAATGTGGTGCACTGCGTGTCCCAAATATGAGACAGTGCATGATGGGAACTGAAGGTTTTTTAAAAAGTTGTATTAGGAAAGACATGTCCCCCGGCATCTGCCCTCGTTGGTATCTGAGGCAGAAACTGCGTCCACAGATCGCCTCGACAGAAGTGAGTGGATGGAGCGAGGGATGGAAGAACAGAGAGACGAGAGGATAAAGGGATAGAGCGATGGCACTCTGGTTGGCTCCTTGTCAAATATCCAAAGGGAGGCAGACACCACAGTCTGGGCCCCGAGCCAGAAGACACTAAACAACAGCATGAGTCAGGACTTGGAGTAGCAAGTTGAGAGTCTGTGTGTGCGTGTGCGTGTACGTGCGTGCGCGAGAGAGAGAGAGAGAGAGAGAGAGAGAGAGACAGAGAGAGAGAGAGTCTCTTATATTTTTTTATAAAATGGTTGATTGATTTCAAAATCGTTTTTAAATAATTGCATTTTCGATACATTAAACTGTAGTTAAATTGAATTTTAGATTATTATCCCTAAAAATACTTTGTTAAAGCAACATGATTTTCCCATCATCTTAAAAGTGCAGGGTCGCACTTGAGACACTCCTCGGCTAAAACGCTCCGATGCAGTCACGCATGCAGAGAGATAAATCCCTCCGAAGACTTCAATTAGATTTTCTTTAGGCTCTCGTGTGCGTACACAACAACACACTATACAACAACACACTATTCTGTGATGATATACAGAGCCTGGGGAGGGAGTGCCAAACACAGAGGCTCCTTATAAATAAGTTCCAAACAACAGCTTGGCACTAAAACAACTGTGTGGCATTGAAAATAAATAATTCTCAAGGAGGGCAGCAATCATTTAGTATAACACCTTTATGATGGGTGGCAATGACAGCGTCACCAACGATGTGACATGATGCGACACGTGCGACAAAATACAGCGATTCAGCTACAACAACACAATCATACAAAGATACATCAACGCATCTTATTACCTGAAGAATGCTAAATGTCTACATGGTCAAGCTCAGTCAATACGTCCTCTTTACAGTTACCATGAAAAATACATAAAGCAATAACTTTACTGCATTTTTTACTCTAATCAAAACACAGCGAAGTTATTTTCAATGTGCTACAGAGTGACGCCCTGAGTCATTTTACCAGTGTTGTCTCTTTGTAGCCCTCTTTTTCCAGTGAACTTTAGATATATGGCACCAGTGATTCAATAACTGTATCACACGAGTCAGGGCGAGATCTCAAACTTTTTTGGATAGAAATTTTTGTCCCACACATACCTACCAATTTTGTAAATAAGATGATTTAGATACTCTCACAAACCACCTAAAAAATCAACAGCATGAACAGCGACCTCTTCATCCATACGCTGATCATGGTTTAATTCTGGTATCTGTTGAAATGACTCAAAGTGAAGTGCTGTTCCAGGAACAGAGTGGAGCATGTGTGATCGACAAATACAGAGTAGCTGCTCATCTGGAGAGAATACAGCTGGTACTGTTTATGTTACTGTGCTGGAGGAGTGGAAGAAAATGATGGGGACGCAGATGGAGAGGCAGGTTGACAGTGCTATTTTTATTTTGTTGTCGTTGGTCAAAGGTTAAATGTGACTCATCTGCGTTACACCTCTAAAACTTCAAACAGCCGTTCATCCCTCCAACTATTACATTGGAAGCCCGAGTCCTCACCAAGACACAGAGGGTGGAGCACATTACACCTGTGATTCAATCACTGCACTGGCTGCCTGTGTGTCAGAGGATCCACTTCATGATCTTACTATTGGTCTATAAAGCATTGACTGGTCTTGGCCCTAAATACATGTCAGATCTACTTGTAGAATATAAAACATCCAGACTGCTCAGATTTGATGAGAAATGATTTCTTTTGCTCTGTTTCCCTCATTTCTATTGCATTCTTTGCTTTGTTATAACGCATTTCTGTTTGTCTCACTTCTGTCACTTCATGAATCCAGCAGTTTGAAAGTCTAATTCATTGTGCCAGCCTGAACATACTGCAGCAATCAAAGCACAATTTCTGCACCCAGAAGTCAGACATTTTTACCTGCGATTAAGCCAAATTGATTGTATTTGGAAGAGAAAGCCAATAAAAACCAAACCACAGAGGGAGAAAAATATCCTGAGATCACAAGACAAATAGATGTGTACAGTATCCAAGCGGCAATAACACCATCATAAACTCTAAAACTAGGGAAGTTCCTGGGCAGCTCATTTTCTCGTAATATATATTCAGACTAAAGGTAAGAAAACAGTCAGGAAACAGTCAAACTTGAGAACAGTTTATTTGAACTGTGTGCGAGTAAATGATGTGACTTAGTTTGTCAGGGGTGGCTGACATTAGCAGTGCTAGCACAGTGTAACCACATTCAGCACAGGCATGTGGAGGTTAACCTGCAGGGAGGAGTAAAGGCTTACATTGCTCCAACCGGTATGCCGGTATTAGACGACCCACATTTATTTCGACATTTTCCAGAACAAAATACAACATGCTCTGCTCCTATGAGACACTGTCTGCTCGCTGAGCTCGTTTACATCCAGGTAGTAGAGCAGCCAGAGTCGAACCACTAACCAGAATTACAGCCAGTCTAAGGCTGCAGCCCTGTCGAGTGGAGTTTCAACATACAGTAACACCTGACATGCATCAATTGTCAACATACGAAAATCTATCAATAATGAATTTAACCGACTTGTTATTCTGGTGTTGACTAGAAAAAGGTTAAGTGTTAAGAAATAAATGTGCTCCCCTCCTTAAAACCAAGCAGAGCAACAGAAGTATTAAAGAAGGGGGACCTAGTCGGAGAGAAAGCATTTAGAGCACTTGTGTCTTCCCTCCAGAAATGGTGCGATGAAAGTTCGAGGTACTCACACTCCAGTGTGGACTGACTTGGTCACCACAGATAGGGCCAAACTTTAGATTAAACACCACACAAAGGGCGAGGTGACAAAAGGTAATGTCAAAAATCCAAAGTGCTTCTCAGTCCTCTATGCTGGCAGAGTGTGACAGCTGAATGATGGAGCACACTATCTGTATCTCACCGTGTCTCTGGGCGACACAATAAGATTCTTCTGGCTATTCTGAGGTGTCAATGTGATTGATATTGAAGTGTTTGTCCTTGTCCAAGTCGGAGTCATGTGTTTTATTTGTGTGTTCAAAGATGACTTGCCGTCATCTCGGTGCTCTGAGAAATAATGAATGTTTGCACGTATGTCAACTGTTTTGGTTGAGGTAAAGAAAGGGAGGGTAAGATGACAGACAACAGGTCGATCTCTTGGTGTGCGTGCTGATACGTGCAGAAGTAGGAATGTGCAAACAGTATGTGGTGGTGTTCCCATGATGGGGAAAAATGATAACCAACTCTTTAAAAAGGGACTCTGAGCCAGCAGCAGCTCAGTCTGTAGGGACTTGACTTGGAAACCCTGAGGTTGTAAATTCGGAACAAGTCTTGAAACGTGTCTTGCCCAAGGACACATCGGACTTCTTGCTGAAGGTGCTGGAGATCGAATCCTCGACCTTTTGCTTGGGTGCTCCCCTTCAACAAACCCCTTGCACAATTAATACATTTAACTATTGCAATTCTTAAAGTATTCCATTAAAATATGTTGATAAACTGGCATTGTGTAAAGCTTTGAACGGCGAAGCATCAACAGACCTAAACATCGTCACAGGTGCACAGCATTCGAGAAAACAGTACCATGTGCCTCCTTCACTGAAACAGTCCCACTGTCAATGGATACAAGTGAGCAACATAAACCTGAAGAATATCACACAATGCCCAGAAACATATTCAGAACCAGGATTGATGGGGAAAATGTAGGATCGACACAATCCAAATGACACCCTCCGCTCTGGAAACGACAGGCTAAGTGACACAGATAAATAGCAGGCAGCAGAGATTCCTGCAGGTGTGGACGCAGGTGGATGCAGATCTTTGGTTCAAACTCAAGAGACGTCAAAGACAACAATCATGCTACTGCTCTAGTTAAACCAGACAAAGCTTTAAGGCTCATTTGTCTGTTGTCTTGAATTCGTATCTCTACTACAATATTAGCATATTGTTGATGTTTACTGTTTTTATTGTGATTTCTTTAGTGGATTAAGGAACAAATTAGCAAGCTGTTTTATATGATCCAACAGTCAAAGCCCAGAGGGTAAGGGAAAGCAATCAGTGCAGCATGCTTTGGGAATGCTTTGATAACGGCACCAAATGTGCACAAAGCTACTGTGTAGGCCAGAAAATGTGCTTTTCATTTCTGGCAGTTGCTGATATAGTTCTTGTGTTTCTGCCTCTTGAGAAATATATTTCAGCCTTCATACCCCTTCTCTTTTTGCAGATGGCCTGACAATTTCCATTTGGTTAAAAACCCAATCAGAATGGGGCAGACTGGTAGTACTTAAAGGCTGATCTGAAACAAACAGTGACGTTTTGGATGGTTGCCCATTGCCTCAACAAGCTTCTTTAACCTCAACAACTTTAAAAGAAACTGTGGGCCATCATTGCTACCATCTTTAAGTGGCTAGTTTAAAGGAAGAGAGATGATGGGGTTAGTATACAACAGAGGTCTTATGCTAACTGAGTAAATAGTACATATTGTGAGTTGTACTCTTGGGTAGGAAAGCCTGCTCTGGTGACCTATAGGCTCATATACGAGTAGAACTTTATGCATAAGGCCCGTTGGTCAACTTCCACTGATGTGTTTTTTATAGGGTCTTTAAGGCGTTAATTAAGATTAATTATTACAAGAAAATAACTCATTAATTTTTTTTTAACGCATTTAACAGCCTCATAAACAGCGTGGAACTGTTTGTCATTGCTACACGCTAGCTTCGTGCTTGCTTTTTACTCGCTCGCCACAAGTACAAACAAGAAGCGTTACAGCCTAAACTCGACCAAATGACTGGCTTCAGGACCAAAATGATTAATTCAACATTCAACGTCTGATAAACTTACAAATTCACTCGCTAAATTGGTTGCTCTGGACTGTAGACCACTATCAGTGGTAGTAGATAAGAGGTTAAAAAATGTGCTACATGTAGCAATGTGTGATCCAAATTTCCAACTGCTGTGCAGAAAAAAACTATTTCAAACAAGATCCAACAGCTTTATGAAACTGAGAAGCAAGTAAAATGTCATGCATTGCATTTATTCATCCACTAAAATCCATTTAGGTTGAGAAGTGTTGCTTTTTAGGGCAAATATTGTGATCCACTTAAAAGGCTATTAATTTTGATTAATTAATAAGAAAGCCCTGAGTTAATTAGTTAAAAAATTCTAATGAAGTCCCACCCCTAGTTTTTTCATATTTAATCAACTCTCAGACTGAAATAAGGAAAAGAGCTTTTGGGTTTTCTGTACCCTTGAAACTAAAGAGGGGGGTGTCCTTAAATGTTTTTAAATCTAAAATGAAAGAAATAGAGTTGCAGATTGTATGTATAGTTAATTTCTTAAACTACTGACTCCCAGATTTCACCCTTTGTGTCTGTCTCGGCTAGGTTCTTCATGTAGATCGGATTGACTTAGTTGGATGAAGGTTAGATAAAAATACCGTAAATTCCGGACTATAAACCGCTACTTTTTTCTCACACTTCGAGCACTGCGGCTTCTACTCCGGTGCGGCTAATGCATGGTTCTCTTTCAACATTCATTTCGGTATCTCACTATGGGACACGCTCCTCGCGCTGTCCCCCAGAAGCAATATTACATTACGCCAGTCTTGACTGGCAGACGGACGTGACGTCGGCTCCCCGGAGGAGGTACATCCTCCTCCTATAAAAGTCTGACGTAACGTCCCATCCTCAGTCTTAAACCTCTTCTCGCTCCTAGAAGCAACCTCTCAGAAAGCCGGTGTAGCTAACGGGCTAGCTAAACTGTTCATAGAACGAGTTAACCGCTCGGTCGCCGAACGCTACCTGCAGTCTACACGAGCCGACTGAGCCGGTAGCTGGTCTGTCCCCAAACAGTAGCTACCGCGGCTAGCCACCATACTAGCCGCCCCAGTTAGCCACCATACTAGCTGCCACAGTTAGCCACCATACTAGCTGCCACAGTTAGCCACCATGCTAGCTGCTACAGTTAAGTCACCAAACTAGCTGTTACAGTTGGCCACCATACTAACTGCCTCTCGCTTCTCGGCCTTTGTTGACGAAGCTTCCTGACACGGTGCTTACACTTTTCACTCACCATGGAAAAGGGCAGGCTGCCGGCCAGGCTGTGCACGTGTGGGAACAAGATAGCCGGGGCAGATACCCACTCTGTATGCAGTGCGTGCCTCGGGCTGCAACACGCCCGGGATGCACTGTCAACCCAGGCTACCTGTGAACACTGCGCGTTTTTCCCTGAAAACTCGCCGTCGCAGGCTGGCACGCCAAGCCAACCTGTCGACCGAGGACCCTATGTTGGGGGTTACCACGCCGCCACATCAGGGGACTTCAGGGGACGCCCAGAGTGATGTTGACGCCACCGCTCTGGGCGCTACTGCTAGCTGGGGCGACCAGCTTGACGCCATGGCCCCACTAGACGACTCCGACGATCTCGAAGCGAGCCTGAGAGCAGAGCAAGTGGACGTCGAGGACACTGACTCCGACTTCGGGGGAGTGACCCTTAGCCTCGGTTCCGATGAGGACGATGAGGACTACAGGGAGCCTTTCACCTCCCCTCCGGCTGCAAAGCCGGCGGCTGTGGGTGGTGCGTGCAGCGGCAACCCAGACCCGCCTGTCAACGCGGACCTGCATGAGACCTGCAAGAGAGCAGCTGCAAAGCTGGGCATTGCGTGGCCTGAAGTCTTCACCGAGACCACCACGTCTCGCTATGAGGGCAAAAGGCTGCCGAAGGCAAAACTCTCTACCAGGCAGCACCTCCCGGTCTTCCCGGAGTGCCTGGAGGAGGCTACCCGGTCCTGGAGCAACCCCCTGACCGCCAAAAACCCCGTCCAGGGTGGGTCAGCTTTAGACTGGGCCGACATGGAAGAGAAGGGATTTTCACACCTACCTCCAGTCGAGCCTCTGTTGGCGTCTCACCTCCACCCCTCCCAAAAGTCCACCATGACTTCTGCGAGCCCCTCTCTGCCTTCAAGAGCTGATTGTTTCCAGTCTTCACTGACTGAGAAAAGCTATAAGGCGGTGGCTATGTCTGTTAGGGCCCTGAACGCATCATCCCTGCTGCTGGCTTACCAGGCGGAGTTGGAGGACGACATGGCAACCTCCCCTACACCAGCCCTGTGGGAAGAGCTGTGCGTGGTTACGGACCTCTGCCTGCGCCTTCACAGATGTGCTGTGCAGTCCTCGGGGAGGGCTATGGCCCTGATGGTCTCTCAGGAGAGGGCGAGATGGCTCAACCTGTCCAGCCTCTCTCACAAGGAGAAGACCCAGCTTCTCGATGTGCCCGTGGACCCGAAAGGCTTATTCGGCCCGGCGGTGGCCACGATGCAGAAACGCTGCGAGGAAAAGAAGAAGGAGGGAGAAGCACTGCAGCTGTGTCTGCCCAGGAAAGTGCTCCCCTCTCATCCTCCCGCAGCTCGGCAGACGTTTGCTCAAGCGGTGGCGAAGCCAGCTTACCGCATTCCCAAACGCCAGCCCCAGCCCCAGACAAGCAGCCGGAGCCAGGGCAAACCGCCCGAGACGAAGGGTGCTTGGGCTAAGAAACCATTCGCTCCCAATGTGGCACCGAGAGACCAGATGAGCGCTCCGGTCACTCAGGGGGCAATGAAGAAGCGGCGCGCCACCTGATGCGCTGCCGGACAGGCGGGACGGCGGGCTCAGCCAGACACCTGCACCGCCCCACCCGGTCAACGTTCTGTTCCAAGTAATGTTCAGAGAGGCATGTTCCAAGCCCCTCAAGAGGCGCGCACAGGCCGCGAGGGAGCCGTCAGTTTGCCGCCGTATGAAGAGGAGGAGGGTCGGACCCGTGGAGAGCTCTGCCGAGCTCCAACCGAGTCGCACAAGCACACACCAGTGCCCAAACACACACCAGTGTCCTCCCTTTCATGTAAGATGTTCAATAAATATGTTTTCTCACGCGCATCCAGGCCGAGGGCCGAGGGCGCTGATTCATTCAAAAAAGAAAACAATAAAAATAATAAAGGAACAGAACGGGGCTGCACAGACCCGTGCAGCTCCACAAGAGGGCGCCATAAGCTCACTTGTGGAGCAGCGAGCCAGCTTGGCTGCTCCGGTGGGCACCATAAGCGCTGTGACGGCGCGCCCCACCATGCCGGGCGGGCTCGGTGTGTCAGAGGGACTGCTGGGTCCGCTCGCGCACCGAGCTCAGCAGTGGCGTGCGTCCGGTGTGTCGGACTGGGTGTTAAAGACTGTAACCAAGGGCTACAGACTCCAGTTTGCACGTACTCCACCCCGTTTCAACGGGATTTTGCAGTCTTCTGCGCAAGGAGAAAAAGCCCGAGTCTTGCAGGAGGAAATTGCTTCTCTGCTAAAGAAAGGGGCTATTCAGAAAGTGCCGTTAGAACAGTTTCAGAACGGGTTCTATTCGAGGTATTTTCTGGTGCCGAAAAAGGGCGGAGGTCTGCGTCCGATATTGGATCTGCGCGCTCTGAACGAATACATGAGAAAGTACAAGTTCAGAATGTTGACACACACCACTCTGCTGCGCTTCGTGCGTCACGGAGATTGGTTTGCTTCAATAGATCTAAAAGACGCATATTTCCATATCCCCATTTATCCTCCTCACAGAAAGTATCTCAGATTTGCTTTCCGTGGCGTGGTCTACGAATACCGGGTGCTCCCATTCGGGCTGTCTCTGAGCCCGCGGGTGTTCGTGAAATGTACCGAGGCGGCTATTGCTCCCCTAAGGGAAAATGGGATGCGCCTCGCGACCTACATAGACGATTGGCTCCTGGCTGCACAGTCTCCCCCGCAGATTCAGGCACAGATCGGACTGCTCACGTCTCATCTGTCAGCCCTGGGTTTCACTATCAACCGGGAAAAGAGTGTTTTGACTCCGACTCAAAACATCACCTTTATAGGCTTGCAGCTGGATTCAGCCACACTAAAAGCACGTCTGTCTGTGGAAAGGGTGAAAGCCTTTCAGGCTTGTCTGGCACTTTTTCGCAGAGGAGCTTTGCTGAAGTTCAGAATGTGTCTCAGGCTGCTGGGATTGATGGCGTCAGCTTTGACTGTCATCTCTCTCGGCCGCTTATGCATGAGACCTTTTCAGCAGTGGGTCGCGTCATTAGGTCTGAGTCCCACGCGCCACTGCCACCGCCAGGTGTTGAGCTCCTCGAGGTGCGTCCTGGCGCTGCGACCTTGGAGACGCACAGCTTTTCTGACCACAGGCGTTTCCATGGGAACGATCATAACAAGGAAAGTTGTCACTACGGATGCCTCCCTCGTGGGGTGGGGTGCCACGCATGAGGGCAGGGCTGTGAATGGCACATGGAGCTCACAGCTGCAGTTGTGTCACATAAACTACCTGGAGCTCCAGGCTGTTTTTCTGGCTCTGAGACATTTTCTGCCCCTCCTGCAGGGACAGAATGTGTTGGTCAGGACGGACAACACTACGGTGGTGTCGTATATAAACAGACAAGGGGGTCTGCGCTCACGTCATCTGCACACATTGGCACGCAGACTGATTGTTTGGAGCAGCTCTCGCTTTTTATCTCTGAGAGCCACCCATGTTCCGGGAATTTTGAACAGGGGGGCGGATCTAATGTCCAGAGGCAACCCTCGCTACAAGGATTGGAAGCTCCACAGCGAAGTGGTGGCTCAACTTTGGGCGAGGTATGGTCGGGCAGAGATAGACCTATTCGCGTCAGAGGAAAACGCTCGGTGCCCGCTGTTTTATTCCCTGACCGGTCAGAGCTCGCCAATGGGGCTGGATGCTCTAGCACACGAGTGGCCGCGTGTCCTCCTGTACGCTTTTCCCCCATTAGAGCTGATCACTCCTACTCTCGCCAGAGTGCGGGAGTGGGGACTTTCTCTGATTCTGGTAGCCCCCCGCTGGGCGGGGAGGACCTGGTTGGCGGAGATATCTCAAATGCTCTGGGATCCTCCGTGGCCTCTGCCTCTCCGCAGGGACCTCCTGTCACAGGCACGCGGAGAAATCTTCCATCCCCACCCGGAGCGCATGGCTCTGTGGGCTTGGCCCGTGAAAGGTTAAATTTAACTGCTGCGGGGCTCCCGCCGAGCGTAATCCCAACCATTCAGGGCGCCAGGGCATCCTCTACACGCTGTGCTTATGAGGGCAAATGGCGTGCGTTTGATGAGTGGTGTGTAAAAGCGGGGGTGATCGCTTTTCAGAGCTCTGTATCCAATGTTTTGACATTTCTTCAAGAGCTGCTGGATAAGGGCTTGGCCTTCTCCACTGTGAAAGTGTATTTAGCCGCGATATCGGCTTGTCACGTTGGATTTGGGGACAAAACGGTGGGTCAGCATCCTCTCATATGTCAATTTATGAAAGGAGCGCGACGCCTTAGGCCAGTGTCTAGAAACTTGTCTGCCCCCTGGGATTTATCTTTGGTGCTTGACGCGCTATCTCACCCACATTTTGAGCCGTTAGGCCAGGTAGAGCTGAAGTTACTCTCCTTTAAGACGGCCCTTTTACTCGCACTCGCCTCGGCGAAGCGCGTGAGTGATATCCATGCTTTGTCGGTGAGTCCGTCATGCATGCAGTTTCAGATGGGGGATTCTAGAGTTTTGTTGAAACCTAATCCTGCTTTTGTGCCAAAGGTACTGAATTCGGCGCTGTCATACCGCCCTATTGAGCTGCCTGCCTTTTATCCTCCTCCGTTTAAAACACAGGAGCAGGAGCGGCTTAATACGCTGTGCCCGGTGCGCGCATTACGCACATATGTGGAGAAAACAGCTGGATTCAGGAAATCGGAACAGTTGTTTGTGTCGTGGGCAACACCACATCTGGGTAAACCTCTCACGAAACAGCGACTGTCGCACTGGATCGTGGGGGCAATTGCCATGGCTTATGACAGTATGGGCATTCAGGCCCCGGCAGGTCTGCGGGCTCACTCTACTCGTGGTATGGCCACGTCATGGGCACTCTTTCGAGGTGTCACTATTGAGGAGATTTGTGCGGCTGCCAGTTGGGCATCGCCTCATACTTTCTCCAGATTCTACAAGCTGGATGTGACTACGCACACTTTGTCTCATTCTGTTTTAAGTGTGGGTGGGCAGAACATGCTTGTTTAGATGTCCTCTATAGGTCTTCGAGGTATGCCTGTTTGGCAATACGGGAGTCTCTATATCCCATAGTGAGATACCGAAATGAATGTTGAAAGAGAACTTTAGGTTAAGAAATTAACCCCGGTTCTCTGAAACATGAGTGAGGTATCTCACCAGACCACCCTCCTTGCCTGGAGCGAGAAGAGGTGTGTTTGCAAAGACTGAGGATGGGACGTTACGTCAGACTTTTATAGGAGGAGGATGTACCTCCTCCGGGGAGCCGACGTCACGTCCGTCTGCCAGTCAAGACTGGCGTAATGTAATATTGCTTCTGGGGGACAGCGCGAGGAGCGTGTCCCATAGTGAGATACCTCACTCATGTTTCAGAGAACCGGGGTTAATTTCTTAACCTAAAGATTTTTTATGGGGGACAATGAGCTTCTGCCGCAAAAACATTTGACTTCGTCACGTCGGATCTTAATATCAGTCATTTTGCGCTTCATGCACGCACCCTCATCATGGAAAACACACGGAGAAATGCATATGATGCAGCTTTCAAGTTAAAGGCGATCGACCTGGCTGTCAAAGAAGCTAACAGAGCTGCTGCACGTTAAGATGACACTGACAGCGACAACAGAGACTGAGGAAGTGAGTAATGAAGTCATTCTGAGGCAGTGAATGGATGGACTTTTTCTTGTGAAATATATTACGGTCATCTTTTTCATCAGCCGTGTTACAGACACCGTCGGCTAGGCTTCGTATTGTAACGGTTCATGTTGTAAAGTCAGTAGTTGATAATGTGGTCATAATTCCGATTATGTGGAGAGTCAGTGAATGCACCAGCGAGAACGTGTTGAGTGGCTGTATGAGAGAACGCTGGGGGAGAGAGTTGGATTGTTACGGCAAGTTATGGTTTTGCTCTCTGCTGTAAACGGCGTGGTCACGGTCGACAGTGATCGGGTTATTAAAAGTTATTATTTGAACGCTCTCGTCGTCCTTTAACGTCCGTACGGACGCTACAGTATTTGCGGATGTTACCGGTAGCCTACGTCTGTGTAAATAGCTCTTGTTATAGCGTGGACACCTGCGGCTTATAATCAAGTGCGGCTTATATATGTACAAATACATTTATTTACTTATTTTTAGCCGGTGCGGCTGATATACAGGTAGTACGGAATTTACAGTATATATATATATACTTTTCAGATTTCTCTTTTCATTTTTCCTATTTTATTTTTTTTAACAATTGTTAGTGAAGCCAACCAAATCAAAGGCCATAAAAATATCTGCATAAACATCAAACAGAGTAAATAACAGAGAGGGCATTTGTCTGCACCCCTGGGCCCCTTGGTTTCATTTCTCTGAATGCTTTATTCATGTGTCCCTGCAGCCTGACAGACAAACCTGCTTATTGTGGCTCTGTGAGCTCAGTTTGTTCAAATACAAAACTAAATCCAAAAGAAAATATGAGCCACATCGTATGGAGTTGAACTGAACTTTTTAAAAATAAACAAATCAAAGGACCCAGGTGCAGAGAGGACAGGTCACGCACATCTGAACTGTGTGGGAACAGAGCCACAGTGACATCAGCACGTCTGCTCTCTGATGTCAGCAACCGGCCTGAGCGACCTCTTTGAGTGCTGTGGGCTTTTTCAGTTTGATCGACCTGCTGTCTGCGTGTGCACAGCACTTCTTTGTTCTTCATATCTCTTTCACCACCTCAACCTGTGTCCTCTCTCTCTCTCTCCCTTTACTTTTCAAACATGTTAATCCATCATCTGACTGTCTGTACTCCCATGATGACGCTTGTACTGGGTTTTCTGAGTTTAACTTGCCTTTTATTGGGCTGATGTTGGGACACAGTTGACAGCTGCCTTCACACTTGGGATGCAACCAGGCTCTCAACTCACGTAACAATCCAGGGTTCATAAAACCATTCATGTATCTTTACTATGAATATATGTAATACTTTTTTACTGTCGAAATTCTATAGTAATTAATAGAACAATGAATATGTTTTCACTTTAACAATTGAAACTTGTAATATCAGTTTTTTTAGAATAAAGATTGAATTGACAATAAACCCAAAATCAAATATATAAATGTCGAGCACAGTGCTGATGGCCTAGTGGTTAGTTGTCGGCCCATATATGGAGATTACAGTCCTCCGAACAGGCACCAAAGGCTGGATGATGAAGCATTCCATGTCAAACTCTCTGTTCCACTTCCCTGCTCTATCCCCTGTCGTATCAAAATAACGAAAAAAAGCCATAAAATGTTACACATATGAGGAAAGTGTCTTAAAATGAACAGAGTTGCAGCCTCTTGGAGCTGAAGGCACTGAAGCACAGAAGCATTTAAAAGACTACTTATTCTCAATATACGTTTTCATTCATTTTTTAAAGAACGTTGGGTCATTACAACCGGCTCTAACGTTTAATCATCAGCTCACACCACTGCACGTAGTATTCCCTTTGGCACTACACTTAGTTAGGTGAGCAGTGTATGTTATTCATATTGTTGGTGCCCCGTCTTATGTGCTGCATCAGGATGATTGTGCTAATGGTGTAGTTTATCAATCTCTGGAGCTATCAGCACAGTGTTTTTGTCCAGTCTGTTATCAGCTCACCTCACGTCTACACATACATGACCTATAGCTTCAAATCTCTCCATCCACCATGTGCCCCCTCTTCTTCAGCTCCTGACATCCTTACTGTTAATGCGTGTGTTAAAACATGCAGCAGCTGGAACTGTGACCATGACTCAAGCTTACTCAAAGGCTCGGTTGGCTTTTAGCCTGCATTGACTTACGCTGCAGACTGTGATCAATATCTACACAGTGGTCAATCGTCAATTAGCTCTGCCTCCAATCAAAGGAATGCTGAATATGAAAAGCAACAGACGCTGGGTGGGTCTGAATGGAGCTTAAGAACTGTGAGTCAAATGCTCCTAGTTTAAAAAGAACTGTATGCTGCCTTCACTTCTGCTTTCATAGTTTCAACGTTTTATAACATTTGTGAAGCACAATGCGGCAGAGTCACGAGTTGTCACCTTCCTAATGGCGTTCCAAAGAAACTGTTCAACCGAAGGCCACAGGAAATGTTTGAAAAAAAAAAAAAAACAGAACAATGGGACTAAAATAAGAAACCCTGGTTATAAAAAAAAAAAAAAAAAATCACTCCCCAGGGAAGCCTTTCACATTCACTTGTTGTTCAGAGGCTGACACAACACATTTTACTTTTTTAAGCAGTTGCTGACTTAGGCTGGAAAACAATTGAGGTCTTTGGTTGTGTTCATCATCGTTAACACATAGCTGGAGAGGATGCTGTCAAATGCTTCTATGAAAGTTAAAGCTTACATTTAATACTTCTTTTTAATAATCTAAATCTCAGAGCTCCCCAAAACATGTCTGTGAACTTTCTCGTTCTAAATCCACTGATGTTGTATTTAATGATGCCTATAAGCCTGCTCAGAACAGGCTGTTTATAAATAAATAAATGTGTCTGTCGCTTTAAATGCAAATGAGCTGTGGTCGACCACGCCCCTCTCCGGAAGGGCTTGGGGTTGTTTGGGCTTTCTCGCCTTAGAGGGCAGAACAAACACCCAGCTGTGAGAGTGTCAGGGTTACTGCTCTTTGTGATGTCACAACGTGAAAATCTCCACATGTTTTCTGAAAAGTGAAGCAGGCAAAAGACAGAGAGGATGGACTTTTCTCATAATTTGGGGATTTGAGGAGTGTTTTTTCACCGAAGATGAGATGAAGTTTAATTCTTTTTGGGAAACATGAAGAAAAACAACGTTTAGGTGAATGTTACCTGTTATGGTTGACTTGAAGCTCCCCAAGAAGCTGATTCTTAAACCACTGGTCAAAGTCCACATTGTCGAATAGCTCATAGGCAGCCAGTCCCACTGCATTATAGACTGCAGAGGAACAAAGAAACAATCAGTCAGAAAACATCAACATATATGAACAATAGTCACAGTCAACAGTAATGAAGGACACACAACCGCTCCAATCTCACATTAATGGATTACATGAGCAAAATCCTTCAACTCGTGTCTTCCATGACACAGTGAGCCACCGTTTGATGAGCCTGAATGTAACAAGTGACTGATGTAGCTGTAACAAATATCAGACAGTAATAAGGTCATCTTGTTGGGCTGACCTTTACTTCTGACCAACAAAGTTTTTGTGTGAAGAAGGCGTATTTTGACTTCATTTTGGCGAAAGTAGATGACAAAGCGCTCTAACTTTTCTGTTTTCACTTCAAGCGGGTACCTTTCGTTTCCTCCTGCATGTCTAGATTGCCAGGTTTTGTTACTTCAGTTTGGGATGGAGATCACCGGAGGTCCTGTTTTTCAGTCTTTTGTTTTTGCTTAGGTTTGCTTAATTGGCTAGGTAGTTTTCACGGGAGGTACTGAGAGCAGCGGCCCCTTGCATCTTTCTTGTTTTATTTTTGCCGAGGTATCAAGTCCTTTTTTTTCACATTGATGTGTTCTTTATCTTTTAAGTATTTTGGGTTGGATTCATTCAAGTAAAGCTCTGGATTTAAACCGTTGAATCCGTGTGGCGTCTCTATCCATTTGTGGTCTCCATGTTGTGAACCTTGGTGTAACTATTTTGGTTGAGGAGGCCGTAACACAGTCGACCTGTAAGTCACTGTGGTTTTTTAATTCAGTCTGTCTTTAAAATGTGCAATCAACTTATGGCCAAATAAACAAATATAAACCAATTTAAGTAACATAATGTGGCTGGAAGGCATATAAGGAATATAGTTACGACACTAAAAAGGTACATTTCACGCAGAAATTGCTAAAGCAATGACAAGAAAATGGAGAAGGGCAACAATAAAGCTTCAGGGTAAAAAGATAAAAAGAGATGAGAATGAAGTTGGCAGTAAGTAGAGCAGTTATATAAAAACAGATAAAGGGACAGGAGCCATACAAGTTATGAAGCAATGTCTCCTGTTGCTATTTATATTTCAAAGAAATGAATTTAGAGATTGGGGGGGGAACAAGGACTAAAATGGACTAATGTGATTTAAGAAACGGAAACTTTTTTCATTACTTTAATCCTCTAGTCCTATGAAATGTTGGCGCTAGGCCAGAGCATATTGTAAGTGTGTGTGTGTGTGTGTGTGTCTCAGAGAAAAGCCACAGCTGAAAAGTCAGGGCAGGGATATAAAAATACTATAGATGTCTCTCAGAGGAATGATCCGAAACTTAAGGGGCCAGCTAAATGCCTCTTCGACATATTTCTGCTCCTTTATCATGACAAAGAGACGGATGGATGGAGGGAGAAGCAGAAAAATATAGAAAGTCTGAGGGTGCTGAAGCAGTGGCCTTGTCTTTATTGCAAAGAAACCAAAGCCATGAGGAGCCATGATGAGTTACTTTTTATTGGTACATAAAACTGAGAGAAAATTGCAAACTGTCAGAAAGAGTAACAAGCTTCTTTTGTCTCCATCCCATTTTATTTATTTTTTTTTTTTTTGGGGGGGGGGGGGGGGGGGGGGAGGGGGGGGACTGCTCCAGTCTTCATAACTACATTCATTCTTACATTAGGTTTGTTGTTCAAAGACAGCGATATACAGTTTTACTGACATAGTTCAGCCTTTTTTTTTTTAAAGTCAAACGTGGTATTGCTTCATTGCCTTCTGATTCTTCTGGCTCCCCAAAATAAGATCTTGAAAAGTTTTCAATGTGTTTTTAAAGTTCACAAAAAGGCATTTCAGACGGCTAATGGGGGTACTTAAACGTTGCAACCCAGTTTAGATGTGCAATTTCTCAGAGGGGTGGTAAATGCTGCTATGAGTGCAGCATTATGATGACAAATGTGGGACTAAAATGGGGACAAGAAAATAAATATGTAAACGTCTCACGGATGCCTGCAGCAACAGAAAGGATACAAAATAAAATTTAAAAAAATCAGAAAAACCAGAATTTAGATGAAATTAAATGCAGAGAGAGGGATTTATTTCACAAAACATCCTAACCTGCCATTAAAATGTTTTTTTTGAAACAGATTTCTATGATTCACGAAGGTCACCTCTTCACGTCTGTAAAATCTGTATTTATCTGAAAGAGTCGCATCTCTGACTATTTGTCATCTCAAAATAAATTTAAGCAGCCGGACTCAGTCATGTCGCATGTTGGTACGCGTTCAGACAGATGTCGTTATCACACATCAGATGGACAAATAAACCTATTCTGATCCTTAGCTCTGTGACTCCAACTCACTTGAAATTGGGTTCAGGGTTTAACGCAGTGTAATTATTGTTTCAGTCTAGAACTATATTAGCTCTTTTATAACCGTCATATGTATTTAACTTAGCACCTGTTGCTTCAGCACCTGGCTCTAAAGCAGCTTTATCTCGGTGGCTGGGGCTCACAGTTCCACTTATCTTCCACTGCTGCTACCACAGCTTCATCATCCAGTCAAGTCTGCTCTTTATCGACACTGTCAACACACTGCTGAGATCTCCGCAGGTTTCCTGCTTTCACAGAGGCTCGCTTAGCAAGTTCTCCCAACTGTCTGTGATTTAGTTGCGTCAGCCATAAACCAACAGAATGGCAGCCTTGGCATGCCAAAGAGTAATAAATACTAAAAACAGGAAGAAGTAAAACGGAGAGCTACGACAGACAAAAGAGAGGAGAGGAAAAAGATGGACAAATATGTGACGGATTGAGTGAGATGAGTAAACACTCCTGTAGATTATATTTTCATGTTCATGTGATTACACAGATGTTACAAGAGTATGGTAATTGTCTGGCCAATGATAACTGCCAATAAAGCATATCCAGTTACAATTACATCTGCAAATTGAACATCTGGAGTTACAGCTACCAACTTGTCTTTGTTAAACTGTCAATCTTTTCCACGAGTGTTCACAAACAACTGCATTTGAGGGATCAGTATCTGCCCCCAAAATCCAGAATCGATCAGGCTCTAATACACTATTCAAATCCATACCTCAGTTTGAAGTCATCCCCCTTTTTATCTACTTACTGTTTTCTTTTTTTTTTTTGCTTCTAGTAGAGTTTAAAAAAAAAAAAGAAGCACAGAACTAACTTGAGAACCTTCAGCTGTGTTGGATTAAAAGATTACAAAGTTAAACCAGGAGTTCTGGCTGAGAGGTGATGGTGGTCCTTGAAGCGGAAACCTTTTTTTCTTTTTTTCCCTTTTTTGTGTGTGTGTGTGTGTGTGGGGGGGGGGGGCTTTGACTCACCTGCATCCTTCATCAGCAGCTGAACAGGCTCTTCCACGTTGGTTGGTCCTGCATAGACAAACAGAATATAGATACCGTAAATTCCGGACTATTGAGCGCACCTGGATATAAGCCGCACCGGCAAAAAATAAGTAAATAAATGTATTTGTACATATATAAGCCGCACTTGATTATAAGCCGCAGGTGTCCATATTGTAACAAAGCGATTTACACAGAAAGACGTGACACAAAAACGTTGTTTTAACTTTTAATTAAATATGTAGGCTACCGGCTACATCCGCAAATACGAAGCCTACTGGAAATCCTTTATCGAACAGTGTCCGTAACACGGCTGATGAAAAAGATTACCGTAATACATTTCACAAGAAAAAGTCCATCCATTCACTGCCTCAGAATGACTTCATTACTCACTTCCTCATTCTCTTTTTCATTGTCAGTTTCAACTTTACGTGCAGCAGCTCTGTTAGCTTCTTTGACAGCCAGCTCGATCGCCTTTAACTTGAAAGCTGCATCATATGCATTTCTCCGTGTGTTAAGATCTGATATTAAGATCCGATGTGACGAGGTCAAATGTTTTTGCGGCAGAAGCTCATCGTCCCCCAAGAAGAATCCATAAATAAGCCGCATCGTTGTAAAAGCCGCAGTGTTCAAAACATGACAAAAAAGTAGCGGCTTATAGTCCGGAATTTACGGTATTCAATGTTTGTGACTATACAGACTGGAGGTAGGAAAACATGTCATAGAAACAGGTATGCATGACTTCATGGACCCAGTGACCACATCATGTCACAGCTAAGGCCTGGGCCTTTACTGTATCCGTCTCGTCGCCATTATTTTTACACTTTCTGTTCTTTCACTCTCTAATAGTCCTTGTTGTGTACTCAGGTCTCAAAATCAATAGCTGCCTCCCTTCAACCATAGAATTACCCAATCTGCCGTCTTTCTTGCTCCAGCAGAGGCGATTTCCAGTCTGTCACTTGAAAACAGAAGCAGCTTGGGAGACAGGCCGGAAGCAGACCTTGTTATCCGCTAGTCTGAGCAATGGAGCCGCTAATTCAGTACCAGAACAAGAACTACAGGCTGGAAGCAGAAGAGGACCAGTAGCAGGGAGGTGTCTGTGTGTGTGTGTGTGTGTGTGTGTGTGTGTGTGTGTGTGTGTGTGTGTGTGTGTGTGTGTGTGTGTGTGTGTGTGTGTGTGTGTGTGTGTGTGTGTGAGAATGAATGAATGAGCAGTCAGCTCAGAGTGGTTGTAATGGTGAAGGAGGCTGTCACCAGGGAACATGAACGTGTGCTCAGGGCTATAAATTGGAGGTCGCACATAAACTTAATATATCGCTGCATCGACCATGTCCACTGAGGACAGACACATCAGGATTTATTTTTTGTCATGAAGGAAACTAAGCCATATTCAAATCCTTTATGCTTTATCACAGTCCCATAGGACTCGACCGATTAATCGGCCAGTCGATAATACGGGCCGATATTAGCAGAGCCAGTGACGACATTATTGATAAGCTCTGTATCTTATACAACCCCACTTCAGAATATCAAAGCTATGACATTAAAATGTACGATCCTTCTAAATCAACTGTGTAGAAGAAACATTTAATATACAGGGTTCAAATCCAAGAGGACCACAAACATCCACTCAATGATCATGAGACTGAATGTAAAATATGTGTAACCTTCATGAAAGTAAGATTTAGAGTAGAACTGTGTTAGTCTGCTGTCTGAGTGAAGGATTTTCTCTGCATTGAAACGACGTTCAAAGGAACGCTGAACAGACAGCACACTGTACATTTGCCTTGAAATGATGTATAAAGTGACATTTAACTGACCCTGGAGATTCTGAACCATATCCAGCAGCACGGGTGTCAGTGTCTGGCTGTAGTTGTGGAAGATATCCAGGAACAGGACCTCTGTGCAAGGCTGCAGAGAGAAGGAGAGGAGACCAAAGGAAAGGTGAGTTAATAGCAAGATAAGATCCAGAAGGATATGATGTTAACCTACATAATGTGGAGCAGGGACAGTTCACTTGCTGATCAGTAATTTATTGTTTCTTTAATCCATTTAAGTATGTAATAATGAGGCCTGAACCAAAGAGCTGCAATAAGTTGTGTGTGTCTGTGTGTGTGTGTGTGTGTGTGTGTCTATCAATCAGAGTGATGGTAACTCAATCACTTTCAGTAGACTATTGGTTTCTAGATGACACACACACACACACACACACACACACACACACACACACACACACACACACACACACACACACACACACACACACACACACACACACACACACACACACACACACACACACACACACACACACACACACACACACACACACACACACACACACACACACACACACACACACACACACACACACACACACACAGGTGTTAGAAATCCAACAACATGGGCTGAGCCAATCCATGAACACCGGCTGTGTGCGACTTCTTAGCACACGTCTCGGTGACGTCTTAAAGCCTCTCTGCCATTGTGGTTCAGAGGTCAGCAGACACTTTGAAAAAGCCTTCCTCAGTGGGGAGAACAGGGGAAGACCATAATCAGTCATTAGAATGGGCAAACATGGAAAGACTGGATCGACGTAGGTGTTTTTATAAAACCTCCTGAGGATAACGACGCGCTACTTCAAAGGCCCGAAGAGGGCATACAGTACGTACGCAGGAAGGTTTCTGAGGACTCAGTGTCTATGCGAATGCTAAACAGAAGCCGTCTGTGCACAGATCTGCAGAGACGCTGACGTGGATCATTTCAAACATCCAGCCTTGGGGGACACTGAAGGTATAAACTCTTAACATAATGAACACAATTATGTACAACAATAAAAACTGCAACTCTACATTCTAATTAAGTCACTGTGACTTGGCAGCTGGTGATCAAACGTGTAACACTGAGTCATAAGAATAACAAACCCAACACTTACTCAGGAAAATGAAACACTGATGGGATACTTTCTGAGAGACAGCTGTTCAGTATTTCCTCCAAAGACTTCTAAATTGAGGTTTATTGTCCCGCTAGGTCGTCATGTCTCATCTTTCTGCTGAAGTCTTCTTTGAATGATTAAAACTAATCGGAATCAAAATGAGATTCAATTCATGAGAGGGTTTCTATTCCACTTGACGAAAGTAAAGCTCCTTTTTCTCAGCAGTTCAAAGCTTCGAGGAGGAATCTCGCTCCATGATGAATCTGCACATGTGTTGGTAAATGGACTTGAGCTGATATTGTGCTTTTCTACTCTTCTGACTACACTACAGTGGTTGCTATGTAGTATCATCCATCCGAAGTAACTCATCGATTTGTACACCGCTACCGAAGCAGCGGGAGCAGCGTGGGGTTAAGTGTCTTGTCCAAGGACACATCCGACATGTTGCTCAGCTGGGGCTCGAACCCTCGACCTTCCAGTTGAGAGACGACTCTACCAACTTAGTCACAGTCCCTGGTGTCGGTAGAGCTTCAGGTTCTAGATGTCTCAACAATCAGGTGAAAACTCCTTTATTTGACATTTTCGAAAAGAAAAAAAGCTGCTGCCAACTCAAGTAACTTCAGGATTTAAAGCTGCAAAACATTTCATCTGCTTTGAGCAACCACAAAATAACTTTGGATATTTGATACATAAATCTCAAATAAATTCTAATGAAGTGAAATTGTCTGCTCCTATAAGTCTTTACCTTTTCTTACAGCAATACATATGTATTTTAAATTCAGGTTTTTGTCTTGAACATTTGTACTTTAAATCATGACAAACTAAGAAATTTTATTTATTTATTTTATTTTATTTTTTTATTTTTTAAACACAAAGGACATTCATTTTTATGAATGCAATTCCTCTTGTTATTCCCACTTTAAAGACAAACTAGGGACACCAGAGAAATTGTGTGTACAACCACAATCACTGGACACTTACAAAACCCAGAGGGAGCTGAAAATGACAAAGACCACTCCGTTTGAGTTTGTTTCTGCTTCTTACAGATCATTAATAGCCTCAACAGTATTACATCTCATAGTGTGCATGTAGCTTACCCGTAGACTGTATTTCCAAGAGTCACCTCCTGATTCTTCAACAGCTGCAGAGAGAAGAGAAAGACGAGAGGAGAGAGTTATATATGGCTGCTCAATTGTGTGCACCTTGTCAGAGCACAAGTGTGAATGAATTTCTCTGCACTTGTGCGTTGTTCTGTCTGACAGTAGAACTGAATCCAAAAGTCAATACTCTCCACCACTGCACTGAGCCTGTGCGGGCCTGGCTTTATAAAGTGTTATATCTGAGCAATCAGTGTCATTATAACAAGTCTGCGGGGGCACCAGGCTGCAGGCAAAGTATGGTTTGATACTGGCAACTCAAGAGCTGTCAAAGCTTTAATCAACAGCAAGATATTTACCCTCTGGTCATTTTCCAAGAGGAGCCAATATCAGTCCATTATACAATAATATAAGATCATCCAGAGTAAGAGTCCTTCAGAAAAAAGCCCTTTCCTTACCAGACCACATGTCCCTTACATGAATAAAATAAATGATTAAACTCTTAATTCAATGAATTGCAAAGCAATAACACAGTCAATAAATGACATATGTATACAACTGTTACACTCTAAAGGCTTTGATTTATTTCTGTGTTTGACACAGAACCTCATTTCTTTTGACAGCTTCCACATAGAAACGAAGACTCTGTGTGGATTGTCCCCATGGGAAATTCATAGCTTGATCCAAAGGTAACTGGACTGGTGGCAGATTTGAATCTACTATGAACTGGATGACTAAGAACCTACACAGAAGTGACACGGGAAGAGCTCTGCTTTTCTGTTTGGAGTCCATTCGCAGTCCAAGACGAACTGTCCAATCAGGTAGGAGCAGGCTTTGATGTACGCAGGAGAGACAGTCGGTGTGAACAACCATGTCCATGCTAATAGCAGCTCCCATCAGAGTGCCGCTGTACAACTTACATTCTACTGCTGAACTAAAGAAAAGGCACAACTTTGTGATGTTCTGGACATAGAAAAAAACGCTGCGAGGATAAGGACGTCTGGAAGTCGCTCAATGCTAAACTCAGGCCCCACCAGAATTACAGAGAAATTAACATCTGTTCCCAAAGGAATAATTCATCTGTTAGATGATGATGATGGGTGTCAAAATACTGAACAAAATACCATGAACAGCAACATCACCACTGCATCAGATCCACAGAAGGTTCTAGGAGAGCCTGCACTCAAACACAAAGTGTTGCTTTTATAAAATACTAAATTTGCACCAAATGGCAATTAATCAACCTCTGGGGCAGCAGTCAAAGCTTATAGACTTTTTTTGGTTGACAGTAGACACCTAGAGAGTGAAAAGACTTCCAAGGTCACACGGGCAACTCTTGATCTAGAGTTCCTTTAGCACTTGTGTGAATAAACTCGGGCCAAACTGTGAGATGATGGCTGATGGGCTTCAAGATTTCATTTTGGTCGTCTTCATACAAAATGACTGTTTTCCTGCACGCAAGCTCCATCATTACCACTTGCACTGCAAACTTTTAAGAGAAACAAGAATAACTGCGGTAAGACACTTTGTCATTGGCAGTAAATTCTGCATTCATATTCAGTGTATCTCGATTTAAATTATAGTAATACTCCTGATTCCCAAAGATGTGCCTGTCAGCTCTGCCGGTCTGCATGTGCAGATAAGTGAGGACATTTGGATTCAGCTTGAGTATCTGCTGATGTGTAACTACCAAAGCTCTCAGGGTCTTCCTCCCACATTGCCAGCTCTTCCTCTGTGAGCAGGAAGTAGTGTGAAACGAGCCGGCGCCCAATCTCAGTCAGTGTGGAGTGTGTGAAGAAGGCCGTCTTGATCTTGTGAGCCTCCAAACTCTCTGGTTTACTGTCTGATGGAGAAAAGGTAAAAAAAAAAGAGAAAAGTTATGGTGATTGTGCCATATTAAAACATGTGGTATTGAAAAGTACGGAAATATTGAACTTTTTTGGGTGCAAAACACAAACCAAGTTAGTATGTAATAATAATAATACAGGTAAGGAGGATCATAAGACATACTCATCCAAAATCATTATCTATATTCTGCATGCTCGGTATATGACTAATGTATTATTAAGTAAAAACAGCATCTTGATGTATTTCAATCTTTTGACTTGACTTTCACACCTGCACTCTACCTGTGGCCCCTGACCCAACGTCACTACCCCTGCAATCCTCCAGGCTCAGTTCTAAAGCTCTTCCACACACACGGGCACTTCCTGTTCGTCTGTGTGACTGACAGCCGGGGCCGAATGAATAAGTCAGAAGGCTGCTCTGTGCCGTGTCTCTCAAGGCTCAGCTTTTCCCTGTAGCTATGCTAGCTACTCAGTTTAATGGTCAGAAATCAATCCGTCCTCTTTGTTTATTTATACAGAACCAAATTACACCTGAAGTTATCCATCAAGACTTTATATAATGCGCAAGTGAAGACTCTACCTGTTTGTCCTACAATGGAAAAAGAAAGAAAGAAAAAGGCTGCTGAAGTTAGAATGATGTTCTGCACCATGTGATACATGAAACCAAGGAACAAAAGATCCACAAAGCACATTTCCTGACTGTCAACTACAGATTTAAATAAGGCAAAGCACAGAGTTCACATGAGAAGAACAAAGACCAAACACACTGTGCTACATGGCTAATGAAGCACGGGAGGCCTGCCACAGCTTGCAATAAACATGAGCCGTGTAAAGGTGCCGTAACGCTGGTGTTGCTACAACGCTGTGCTTCTTTAAAAATCACTGTCAGCTCAGAAGAGTGAGCGAGTCTTATGATGGCCTCCAGTCATCGGCCTACGCTCCAGATAAGAACGTCTACCTTTCTAAGTGGAACTTCTTTCTCGTCCCTTAATGCCTGCCTCTTATCGCTCATCTACCCGTCCTTTAAACTCCCTCCATGTTGTCACTCCACACATCCTTTATTCTCCATTACTCTTCCTGCTCTCCTTCCCCAGAGCTCTCACGTCTTACCCTCGATGTTCTTGGCTGGTTTGTAGGCGTCGTTTTTTACAATCATCTTGATCAGGTTCATGCACTGAACGATGAAGCGTTCGAAGGTGACTCCCTCTCCTGCAGGAGTGAACACGTAGCTGACAGCGAATTCGAGGGAACGCTGGATCAGCGGTATAAACGCACACGGGTGGTACTCCAGGAAATCTAACAGCTACATGGAAGGAGAGAGAGTGTGGGTACAGAAGAAGAGAAGAGATAGTTAAACACTTTTGATTAACGGCGCCATTACAACAGTGATTAACCATGAAAGAGTTAACTCACGACTTTGGTGTACAGTATGATCATCTTCTCCAGCTTTTCTCTACATGTGCTATCTGGGCCAACCTGCCGACCTGGAACACAAATAAGAAACATCCAGGCTTTAATCAGCATCTGTTAATATGAAGACAGTCCCCGTGTAGTCGAAGAAACTTTCCTCTTTGAGATCCATTGGTCTCTTCACCTTGGCGGTTCCTCGGGTCTCTGACAAGGATTGTTGTATTTAATAAGTATCATTATAAAAAGGGCTTGAAAAATGACCATGAGTGACTCACTCTCTCTCTCTGATGTAAATTTAGCCTTAATAAAAACCAGTCATGGAGCTGGAGACTATAAAAGGTGCCTCGTGTAGTTTACTTCCTTGTCATCGTCACTGATGAACTGGGCACGGACCGGAGCGCTCTCTGTCTTTCCTGCGATCGTTTCTGAACAGCCAGGGTCATCTCTAACCCCCCCCCCCCTTTACACAGCACGCCATTCGCTTCTATCAGCAACTACAAATTCAATGCGACACTGGAATAATTACAAAAGTTAACTGGCTGGAGTTTGCTTGATCTTGCTTTTTTTAAGATTGTATACGGGCCGGAGATTATGGCAACTGAAGCACAGCACATTGAATTTATTGACTTTCTGTCCTGTTGACTTTCTTCATTGTTTCCTTGTTAGAAGGAGCTGACAGCTGGTTAATGTACGCTGATGTTGTGTAAGGTCATCAAAGTCTGAGAGAAATAAATAAAGTGGATATATGGATGTAGATAAGTAAACAACAAAGAAAGAAGAAAAGATTGCTGAAACTGAAGGACATGATTTTTTTTCTGAAAGGGAAAAAAAATACAAAAAAAACAATGTGGTGACTGGCAGAAAAAGATAGGTGACTTCAGTCGCAGCACAAACATTTTAACAAGAAAGAGCCGGACATCTGAATAGTCCACAGAGACTTCCCCCCCAAAAAATAACACCTGTTTATATAGCTGACCTTATCAGGCTGTGCACAGCTGATATTTCTCTCGAGCCTGGCTGTGAGCTGCCTGTCTGTTTCCCCTATCTGCCAGGCCCAAATACCAACAGGACCCTGACCCTGTCTACATTGCCATCAGCAGAGTAAATATTGGAATTGATAGTACTTGCTGATATCTTTAATGATACTTTTTCTTAGAATCTGCTGCTATGGCAGCTCATGGAGTCAAGCCTGAAAGTTATCTCAAACCAACTATGTGTTGTTGTGGAATAAACTTCAAAAGAAAGCGAATAAAGGGAACCATTGGACAGTGAGATCTGACAGGGGAGGGTGAGTTGATACATCGTGTACTGCTGTCAATCAAAGAGTTTTCTCGGACGGGATTTACCAGCACAGGAACTTCCCTGTGGTGCCAAGGTGCAAAGTTCTGATGCTGAAAAAGTTCTACATCTGGTGGCAGTAGCTCATGAGGATAGTTTGCAGCCCTTAATGTCACTGGCTGTTGTAATATTAACACCATGGCTGCTCTAACTTGAGAGCAGCTTCCCTCACAGAAAGAAGAAAAACTCAACCAGCCTCCCGAATAAATACCAACAGAGGACATCTCCTGGAATGACTTTACATGGAAAGTGGTTTTCTTCTTGGGTTTTTTTAAACTTGTTTAGAGACTGAGGCTGGAATCTTGAGGGACAAATAAGGAAACAACAAAGCAAAGCAAATAAATATTTCATTAAGTTAGGATAAGATATTACTTATTGATCCCCTTATTGAAATTCAGGATATAAATAAATATTTAATAAAGTTAGCTCTTAACTGAAGATATAAGCGACAATGCCACATTCACATTTTACAAAATGTCAAAAAGGGACTCTGAGTTCTCCGTTTGATTACTTAAGCTTTACTTTAATAGATAGCCAGTACCAACCAAAAAAGCTGCTCTAGGCCAGGAACGAAAGAGGGAGATTTGCAGTGTGTGATAGCAATGTTCCAGAAAGTGAACACATTTAGAAATGACCAATATTAAAGTGCACCTCTTAGCTCAGATTTAAAGTTGTGCTCTTTCTGCTGTTCAGCAGGTTTTATAAAGTCCCTGTCTGTTAATGTCTGTCTTGCCTCAAAGCAAATCAATTCCAACTTTATCACAGCAAGGTTTTTTTGGAAACCACATCTTCTTCAATCTTCAATAGTCATCATACACATGTAGCCACCACCAAATTAACATCAACTGAAGGTTAGCTGGGACTCCATCCGATTGGCCAATCATTGTGAATGCGCGCACGGCCCCTGAATCCAGATCTCTATCAAATTTGTGTGTACACACTTGTGTGTGTATGTCACATCTCTGGTGTTTAATTATTTCCTTTAGGAAGTCTTGAGGTGTGTTGATGCAGCTTTCATAATGTGAGGACAATGATGAGATAGTGTATTAGGCAGTGAAGTATTAGCACTACTTGGCTTGGTACTCGTCATTTCTCCAGTTTGGTTTGTTTCATGTCATGGCCTGGTGTTGTATATGTATCCATCTTCAACACAACTCAAACCCGGGCAGTCATGTCAAAAAACTTAGACTGCTCAAACTGAGTAAAGTATTTAAAGGTGTATGCTTGTGTACCGAGCAAACCACTGAGTGGTACCCGGGGTAATGCTTTGCCATGTCTCTCTGACCAATACGTTGTCAGTCGAGTGTGTTTTCAAGGTACTTTGATTCCCAAATGATGTCCATGGAGGGGCAGAGAGTTGAGATCACGTAAGACAGTTTTGTTACTTGAGTTTTATATTCCCTTTTTTTCTAAAGCCGGATGAGGTCACCATAACAGATTTGTCAGGCAGACACATTTAGCAAAGTGTGTTTAGCCTTTTCTTCGAAGGTCTAACAAATTCAAAAACTCTGCTTCCTAACTTTCAATCAAGCGAAGAGAAGCCAACATGGTCTAAAAGGTCTTCTGATTGGCACTGATTTAGATGACAAGCTCGTGACATAGGTGAAAAGGAAAGGATGACTCAGCCTGAACCTTTTTTTAATTTTAATTTGGAGACCTAGATGATGGGATCATGAGACCAAGACTGGATCTGAAGTATTTTAGACTTTTAAGTAGGTGCCTTCTGCATGCATTAGATCAAGCACCGCTAACGCAGTTTGTTTACTGAAGGGAAAAGCCTTGGATCAGAGATTGAAGACAGAGAAAGAGACGGGTACTCACAGCATTCCAAGAACTGTTTTAGCCTTTCAAACACTGCATTCAGGAAACCCTGAAAAGGAGGAGATGAAGAGAGGGTGAGATAAAGTTTAATCTCTTTGACATTTCTGCAGCTGAATCCCTCATGATTGCTTCATCTGTATTGCCCAGAAGCAGATATATTAACAAGGGAATAACTTAAGTGTGTGTGCGTGGATGCGTGCGTGGGCACACGTGCCTCTGTACTCAGGAGTCTAAATAAAAGTGCCAGCGACACAGCTTGAAAGAGAATCAATTTTCTGTAGCCTGGTGTAGACGCAGCTTAGCATAAGAAATTAGATGATAGATCGCGATGCAATCGGTTTCGTTCTGCATTAATGTTCAGCCATGAGATCAACAGCGGTGCCATTAATCACACATCCTGCCAACAAAGCCGAGCCACAAACCAGCACGGCTAACGGAGTTAGCGAAGAAAGAGGGGGGGTCACATGCGGGGCAAAGAAGAAAAAAGGTGGGAGATGATGGAGAACAGAGTTCGTGGCAGGAGTTTGTTAATCTATTGGTGGGATTGAGATAAACACGAGGAAGAAAAGCAGAGGGTAGAAAAGGAGGGAAAGATACTTCAACAGAGCAGGCGGGAATTTAGAAAAAAACGGGGTGCTGCGAAATAGACATTTTGGGCTCAATCAGTCATGATGAACGGGCTCTGACAGCTAAAGAGGAGGAGGAAGTGGGGGCTGATGGCACGTTTGGGAAAGAATACACAAGGATGAAGTGAGAAGTAAATGAACGTCAGGGAAATGGATTGAGGTGTTGGAGAGAAAAAAAAAGGTGGAAAAAGGGAGACAGAGAGGTGGGCATCAAATGAGCATGTCACAAGTAATGTGAGAAGCAGTTTGTAAAGAGAGAGGAGAGCATAAACAGAACAAAAGAGGGGATCCAAGGGGGTGCATTAGAGTGGCAATGTCAAACTACAATTTAGTGACTATTTCAGCTGTGTGGGGACAAGTTTGTGTGTAAAGACTCGCTCCAGAATTTTATATTCAAAACGTGTTCAGCTTATGAATCAGAGAACCAAATATTTTTCCATCGCTGACAGAATTGTTTTGAACACTGACGGATGGGATCCGAAGGCATCATTTTGAGACATTAGAATACTGGGGGGTGTTGGGGGGGGAGAACCCATCATTTGGTACTCCTCACAGAGCAATTCAACATGCAGGAAAATCCTGCACAAATTCATGACAATGTTGACAATGTCCCTGTTTGACACCGAGCAAACGTTTACTCAGTTGTGTACAGGACAGAGCGGCCAGAGAAGCAGCATCAGTTTGGATCCCAGCTCGCTCTCTCGCTCGCTCTCTCTCTCTCTCTCCTCCAACACGCGTGTGGTGAAAAGTGAAGGATTGTGTTAGACAATGGCTCATTGTAGCGTGCACAACTAAAGCTCACGTACCACCTTCATTGCTTCTTCCACATGAAAACGTTTGGTGGTCAAACCCACAGCAGGGCAACGCATGTCTAACCAAGGGTTGAAGCGTGTGTGCTTTGATGTGTTTTACCTTTTGATCCGAGTTTGGGACTCTAATCGGTCTAAAACGTTTCAGTCTCAGTTGCTCAGTGTTTGATACTTACCTGAGTTACAAGCCAACAGTGATGTGCGAGCCAGAGCAAGCAGCATAGTCATGGAAATTAGCCTCAGCAATTTTATTTATAAAGCCCTTTAACAAATCAGTCTGGACCAGAATTAAACATAGAAGGAGAGACTGGCTGCTTCTGTGTGATTCAGAGAAGCCAGCACTTCAGCATAGCATGGTTTCTTAATGTCACATAATATATTAAAGTGTTATGTTTTAATATTTAATCCGGTAAATATACTTGCATATTAGACCTTTAATATCAACTTTAAATAAAAACTGAAGATTCTTCATGATAGTCTAGTTTGCTGATGGAGGTCAAACATTCTCCCCAGAAGGTCTTAATGAGCTGACACGACTATTCTCTGTCTAAATGCTCCTGATGACAAAAGCGATAACTTTCCTTCTGCTTTCTTAGCTCCAGGCAAAAAAGAAAAGCAGATGCTTGACACATCCAAAGTGAAATTGGAACACTGTTTATCATTATGTTTGAAACAACAGAAGCTAATATGGAGAGCTGAACTACAGAAACCTGTCAACCTGAGACAGGTGAGTGTATGACTTCAGTCCATCCAAATGAAGGCTGCGAAAAGCGACAAGATTGGTTTTATTTACCATATTAAACACAATTATGTTAGTAGCAGTAAATTAAATTTCATGATGTCTTCCAGGCATGTTTTATAATAATAAAAAACTCACTTTTTTTCACTGATTGTCCTTAAAATAATTCTGTGAATACAGTTGATTAAAAAGTTTTAAAACAACAAGAAACCAACTTTCATGAAATTAATTACTTGAAGTTTAAATAGTAGTAGGTGCAGCTCATAATTCACTCAGAGCACATTCATCTAAACTAATCTGAGATATTAACTGCATCTTACGTCTGCTCACAGTGTGTAATAACTAGAAGGACAGCTCAAAGCTAACGATGTTTTAATGGGATTATTTGAACCATTACACAACCCACAAGGTCAAAGCTGCATCATAAGGAGGAATAATAAAGAAGTCTCTGTGGAATTTCTGTCATCAAAGGATCGACTCAGGCGAGAAATGTGAAAAAAAGTAATCAATGAATGATCCCAAGATTGTACTTAAATGTGTTTGTTGCTCAAGAAGGTAAAGAAAAACTTTTCAATTTCATTAAATTAAAGTTAAATCGTATTTGCATATAGTAACAGAATTTTCGGGTTGTTATGTAAACCATTTACCTCCAGACTGTTTTTCCAAACTGCGGTGAGGCGGATCACTGTTGATTTGATTTTGAAGAAAAAATAATTTTCCTTTTATTTTTTAAATTTGTTTTAATACCCTGTTAGATCATTTAATTTGTAATGCATTCAAGCAATTGCCTTATTTACTTTTGTTACTTCTCAGTAGCTAACTCTAATCTGGACATTAGTTGATATATCCAGCGCAGTCAAATGTGCAATTTTGTTAAATATGCAAATAAAAATGTAGTTTCCAAAAGGTCCTTAAACTGTTCCTACAAACAGGTCTTGCTTACCTCCTTTATTAATACTACCTCAAGCATTGCTACTCTTTCAGCAGACCTCGGCTGACCACACAGGCAGAAGTCAGTCAGACTGTGCAGCTTGAGCTCTGAAGACGGGGTCTATTTATGCAAATGACTTTGTTAACTTTGAGCCATGAGGGAATCCAGTCATTCCAAAAGGCACGCTGAAAACGTCCTCTTTTTTTACCACAGAGATTTAAATGAAATTGAATTACCAGTTTCATGGTGATGAGCTCTCTTCACACAGAGAGTGGGGGGAAAGGAGCTAATACAAAAACGTGTGACTCTTTGAACTGAGGCAAAGCTAAAGGCACTTTCCATCTTCACAGCCGTCCACATTTTGCACGCTATGATTGTAGCCATTTCTCAACTCAAAAAGCAAACAACGGCAAATATATCATCTTTTCTAAACTACGAGAGGCCATATGGCTGAAAACAGACGACTCACCATCACTTCCATATTGTGCTGGGGCTCTTGAAATCCATGGACCGTCAACTTGCGAAGCACTGTAGAGGCAGAAAGAAGAAGAATGAGAGTAGAAAAGTTTTCTTTAAAGATCAAATCTATCAAACATTAGGAAAGTGATACAAGATGCTTTTATTAAAGGTCACAGATCATCCTCCACCTAGTATCAATAAGTGATAGCACTCTTTAAAACATGTCTGTTACCTTTTATTGCCAATAATCCTGCTTTTGATCATACCTATAACCCCTCTATTTCAGCCCTGTTCAGAACAGGCCATTTCTGTGTCTGTAGCTTTAAATGCAAATGAGCTGTGTTTGACCACACCCCTCTCTGGAAGGGGATATGCCTTAGACTTTCCGGCTCCATGCCCATATGTTTACAGAGGAAATGCAGACTCAGAGGGCAGAACAAACACCTAGCTGTGGGAGTGTTACCCGCCTGGGGAGGGGGTTTCTGCCCTTTGTGATGTCACAAAGGGAAAATCTGATAAGTAGAACAGGCAGAAGACAGAGAGGATGGACCTTATAATAATACAGGATTTGTATACAGGCTAGAAAACATGGCAAATTCTATTTTTTATAACGTGACCTTTAATATTTGAAGCATCAGTCTATTGTCATATTTAATTGTGACTACTGATACTTACCAGTATCAATGGCCTTGTAGCTCTAAATCTATTTTATTCATTGCTGTTGTTCTGTTTGTCTCTATCCATTTCTGCATGTCCCTTTATCCCAATTTCAAACCTCGACAGTTTGAGCAGATGGCTGTTCACCATGAGTCCGGTCTTGCACGAGCTTTCTGCCTGTCTAAAGGCAGTTTTTCCTCAACACTGTTACTCTGCTAAATGTTGCTAAGTACTGTGCGCGTGGTCGTTAATGTTGCTTTGTAAATAATGTAACAAAGAGTATGGTTTTGTAAAGCGTCTTTATATAGTATTTATCATGAAATGCTGCTATAAAAATAAAGATGATTGGTGATCTCCTTTTGAGCCAAACGGAGGGTTTCTCTTGTCATGTAACTGCTTATGATCATCATAATGATACTGTGTCTGTGTAAGCATGCGGGAGTTTGCGTGTCTGCTACCTTTTAGAGAGAGCAGAGTCCTCTCCAGTGAGCTGAGTGCTGCAGCCTCATCTCTGGCATAGATCTGCTGGAGGAAGCAGTCCGTGTGATGGCTCCACAGGGAACATGCAAAGCTGTAGATGCCCGACGCCAGCTGTGGACATTAACAGTGCAGTCAATCACACAGGGATAGATCATTCTGGATCAGTGGTCACCTTTTAACAGCAGGCATTTGAGGTGAGCCTGAGGTAAGAGATGCCAGACTGTCAGCCATCTCCACATTTTACACCAACACAAAACAAATACAGACAAGGGGCGAAAAGAGGGACCCTGGAGTCCAATGGCTATTTTAGTAGCAAAGGAACTTCCTATAACAACCACTGGTCTAACAATATTTAGGCCTAATCACATTGAGAAGCAAACAGTAAATCAAAAAGTAGACAAAAATGCTCCAAGTGAGGGCAACGGTGTCGACACTAAGACGACATCCAATCACAGTATGATTCAGGTGATGTTTTTAATCAACTTGATCAGCAGAACACTGAATAGTTAACACTTAAGAGCGACTATTCAATACATGAAGGCCAAATGTGTGAGAACAACAACAACTCAAATTAGAGATGGGACAAAGCTGGTCCATTTTCGGTCTCGGTTCCGATATTGACGTAATTGACGGATGGGATTTCAGACTGACGGCACCGTTCCACGTCAACGATTGAGGGCGATCGTGAGCCACTTTAAACCTCCTCCGTCTCACTTTGAAGACATGCAGACTGAACTGGTCTCCATGACGACGTTCAGCCAAGTTGGAACAGCTCTGTTTTCATGCTGAAAAGTAACTTTCTTAGACTTCAGTTTAAAAGAAGTCATTTAAAGTGCGCAGTTGTGTTTTCTTTGGAATAGTTGGAGTTTTTAGGCATTTTAAATAATTCACTTGTTTTGTTGCTCTTTCAACAAGAAATGTTTGTTTACTAAAGCGTAGTCTAACCTTACACATAAAACCAACAATAACACTGTTAATTAGGGTTAAAATGCTCGTGAACAGTATCTGTACTCGTGCATCCAAAACAGATCAGAACTGATTAAGTGTAACGATGTATCTCTAACTGAAGTCCTTCTCGCCCCCTGATTGAGGTAAAAACAGGAATCAGAATAAGCCAATGAATAATTCCAATTATAATCCTCCAAAGCAAGAAAAAAAATCACAGAGGAGTGATGGGAAGTAGAATGAATAACTGACATCATATCGCTGGGTTTGTTTTTAACACTGAAAAGTCAAGTAGGCAAACTGTGAGCACTGGTAGTTTGGATGGTGACATACTGCTGAAAGAGGAAATCCCCACTTTGACAGCACAGCATCAGCTTTGATAGATTCTTTACAGAAAAAACTGCCACACAGGCAAGTTTCTTCTCTGGAGAGATTTCTCTAGTGCTCGGCATATTCCCCATCCCTCAAAATCACAAACTAATCCAAAGCATGGGAACCGAAAGAAGATGAAACAAGTTTAGGAAATAATCTCTATTTCTTTTTCGGGGACTCTCTCTCCCTTGGTGTTCTGTTTGCAGGCAGTCAAGTGATGTGTGAGAACGTGGTGTTTATCTGGGGTCATTTAAAGTGTCTTGTAGATTAAAAAAAAGAAATGTGTTTTTTGTGATGACTAGATCAACAACTACCAGAATGTCAAACTTCAATATTATACGAGTGAAAAACAAATGATTAGCATACCTGTTCCAATAATACAGCGGTAAGTAATAAGTCTGACAGAAACAAATAAATGAAATACATGAGAAAATAAATGGCACCCAATTTTTCAAGCAAACGTCAGCATTATGTTTCAACTGCACAAATACATCGGCAACGTTGTGGTACTTAAGTTTTACCAAAGAATCGGAATCCTTTTTTCTTTTTCACTGTTCAGTACATTCACGCACACAAGGAACTGGACTTAGTGTTTGGTGAAAAACAATAAGCAAAGGACTGAAGCAAAAAACAGAAAGAAGCTATAAAACAGCAGAGTTCCTGCTGACAACGTAGAGACAATAAGAGAAGAGAAAAAGCTCTTCCAACAGTTATAAAAGGAAATGAAAGAATAAAAACAAAAAGGAGCAGTGGAGGAGCTGTGCAGGTATATGCATGATTTCAATAGGAAAATGGTTGGTCTAGTGTGTGTTTTTGTGATGCATAAAATCTGTTTCAGCCTTCCCATTACTGTACTGTAGGTGTGGATGAGAGTCTGTGTGCAGAGAGATTACTGATGAGGCCAGCAGCAGAGGGGGAAGAAGCTGCAGTGTGAAGTTGTTGGTCCTCTTGTCAGGAACGTATGCACTTCAGGCCGTCTCTTCTGGTCTTGTCCCCATATAGAGAATAAACCCATTTTAAAATAATCCCCAAATATCCCTCACATTTAAGTTCAACCAACCTGTGAAATACAATGAACCACTGCTGCTCTCTCTCTAATTAGTATTATCGTTTGATTCATGGAGTTTATTAGCGACTTTAATACTCGATGATTTCACAAAAAGTTCAGATGACAGCGCTCTTTAGTTTTGCTCGTAGCTTCGCGCTGCACTCGAAATTTACACAAAATGACAGTGATCTAAAAAACATTTCCATGACATTTAAATAAGCAGAAAGTTACTCCTCTTTTCTCCAGACTCGCCATGAAAACAGCTTTATTCCAAGGCGATGAGCAGACCAGTGTAGCTCCGACTCTGAAGGCATCACAAACAGCAGGAGCTGCTTCTCACACTCACTGCAGACACTCGTGACTCGGACAGTTATTTCAGAGGATATACTGGATTTCTGTTTTGTTTATGTGTAAGATGTCACACTTTCAGCCTTTAAGACATGAGTGTGTGTGTGTAATGAGGGAGTCCAAAGTAAGTCTCATTTCTAAATACGCCTCCTGCTTTTTCTTACTCTCTTTCCATGTGCACACTAAGCTCAGGTAGAAATATGGCCTCGATAAATAAAAATATCCCAGAGGTGTTCAGAGCCACAGACGCTTAATAAAAGGTGTCATGAATAATTACAGTCTAAACTGAGCCACAGGCTGTAATTATAGCTCAAAACAACCAAACAAAGGTTCTGTAAATAACGTTAAAAATCAACTTTGTTCTACTTCAAAACAGCTTGTAAAAATATATCTGGACTATGGGCTCATAATTTAACCTGTTTTTCTTCCTGCGAATAAACCGTCTTCGGGAGTTTGATGTATAATTAAAAAAATCTGATGACCTTTAAAAGAAGGTGATAAACTTGCCGAGGTCACTCGTCTGAATTCTTGAGATACTTCATTAAAAAATAACACAGAAGAATTATCTATTTTATAGAACGGATGGAAAGCAGGGCTGTGTATTGATCACACAAACATGGGGTTGATGAGAGTTTAGGTGCGATCAATGAAAACTTGAGAAGCCTGGCTGAAGCCTGAAGGAGAGGCTTTACCGAGAGCGACTCCATTTACAGAAGCACATTGGAAAGTCTCCCATGGCTGCTGCACTCTGACAGAGAGGTTATCAAAGCTTTAGACTCCTGCAGGCTGGGAGCAGGACAGCTTCCTCCTGGAGGATATGTCGAAAGTAAGCATATGGATGAAGAAGATGACATCTAGTATTGCACTGGAGAGTCTGACATGCACAACTAAAAGGAAGGACAGAAGAATTTTAAATGTGTGGAAACCTTTATTAGAGTTCTCAGAGCACATGACCTTCTGACAGTCACTGTGTGTGTCCGGTGCCTCTTTTTATTTATTTTAAACTTTTACCTCAATATTTGGTGCCTCCGACTTTTATTATTTGCAGTGGTATCGAAACAGGCCCACGGAGTTGTCTGATACTGTTTGAATATCTACGTTTAAAAGGCATACCATGCAACATTCTGAATAGCATATTAAAAAAAAGGTCCCAAGGCCCCACCCACTCAGGGAAGCTGTGTCTAGGTGGATTAAAGAAAGTGTTGTCTCAAGAGCCCAACTGAAGGAGAACCAACAAACGTTAACTTTCCAAACCAAACTCAAATCAATCTGGTTCAGCTGTACATCATGAGTGTGGCACACGTCTGTCCCTGCCACTGAAACGAGACAGGAGGAGAGGTAGGAGGCTTAAAGGACCGTCATTCTTCTGATCTGAAAACCTGCTGTGAAAGTGGCATAGTAATGAGCCTTTAAAGCTCTATTAAAGACAGTCCTACACTGCACTACACTGACTTACAGGAAACATGTGCCACACCTGAATACACACTTCAACGAGCACCATGGCGTGAGCTATGTAGCGGGCCAAAGTGAACAGGGAGAACATATGACTGCCAGTTAATGGCGTTGGTGAATTCTTCCTGAATAATTCAAGAGGGAACTTCTAATGACTCTTAGAATCAATTGCTGCATGTGCGTGTCTGTGTGTGCGTGTCCAACAGAAACGACTCGCCAACAGAAGCAAAGAGTGTAAAAAGTGCAGACAATCTGTTGATGACCCAGTCTGCAGCCTTCAGCTCCTCTCCTTCTGTTGAACAGCACTAAAACCAGAAGTTGGTTCCATAAAGCTCGAGTACGAGAGTCAAAAAAAGCAAACCACCTCAACACGTTCAAGGTCCATGCTGTGTCTTCGTGGCCACCCCTCTCAAATACAGGACAGGACAGTCTTTACCTTCGATGTGAAAACATCAGACTCTCCCTTCCATGACATGGACTATCCTCCAGAGTGCTTTCACATTACATTATTAATGAAGCTTAAATCAGAGATTATCTGTTACATGAATGCACACTGTACTCAAGTACTTTATACTTTCAGATACTCACTCTCATCCATCTTCATTTCCAACTTTACAGGCCCTGCACTCGATCCTTTACTTTATTTTCTTCTCAGAAATTTGACAATATTTTTTTTTTCTCACTCAATTTAAGTTCCTTTATAGTAGGAGTGAGGCAAAGGCACGTTTATTTATGAAGCACCATTCATACATGAGGTAGAGGTTAAAAAAAAAAGCCCACTAATTAAGAACATTAAACACACTGCGGTTTAATACCCTTAACTTCCTAACAAGGCCATATTAGAGCACGAAATGTTATAGCAAGATAAAAAGTAACAAAACCCAAAATGTTTTAGGCTTTTTACATGATCGACCAATCACTACATTCTGGGTTGTTGTTACATTTTGGGCTCTCACAGGTCATGTTTTATAAAGAAGCGGGGACAGCTTAAAGAAGTCGATTTGAGATCTGCTTCAAGGATAAATAAAAACAACTTCTGTGTTCGGAGGATTATTAGTGCTGGAGGAGGAACACATGTACACCCAAAGGCCCACAAATACATGAGTGACAGAAGTTATCAGTATACACGGTGAGTGTTTGTATCCGTCTGTGATACTGTCCTTGTAGAGTATGGCGCCTGAAAAATGAGAGTCACAGAGTCGTGAAGCACAGGAGAGTGTACGGCATATATATCATATCCTGGATGAATGATAGTGACTGATATCAGGCAGCCTGTTGGGATCAGGCTTGGCGCTGCTGTGTTGAGATCCACTTTGATACAGATACATTCAGTCTGTCACCTCGTCTAACATGCTGCCACGATGCAAAAAAAAAAAAAAAAAAAATCCTTCGCAGTTCTACTGTAAACCTGAGAACAGTAAAGCGTTCGGTTTGATGGCAATAAGGTTGTTCCTCAATAACGGCACATCAAATGCTTTCTCTAGCACTGACGAGTTGTACTGGCAGGCCGCCCATTAGTAAAATAACGTAACATGAGAGAGAGGAACACAGGCTTGTGAGACACGCAAAGACACGTCTGCTGACGTACGTCCCTCTCGTAAATTAAACAACGATGGTGCGACGTCTCATTTTCAAAATGTAGCTTCCAATGTCGTTGTTTTCACATCTTTCTGCAGTTTCAGTGATTGTCTGATGTCAACGTGGAATACTAAAAGAAACTCTTCAAAAAGGGCGGGTCATGTGAATATTGTCCAAAACACAGAATGACGTGATCCCTCCTTCTGTCATCAGCAGCTCTGCATGTTTCAGATGACATCATTTACATATTAAGTAATACTCCAGGTCTGTTGGGCAGTCACGCCATCTGTGAATAAACCTTTATAGAGGCGGTGAACAAACATCTGGGACGCTCTGTTGCCTCCTGCTGAGTTTCTCCCCATCAGCGGGAATGATGCCACAGTGATGAGGGAAACTGGGAAGAGGTGTTGGGGACATCTCGTGTGACAATCGGAGCACACCGACGGATTTTTAAACAGTTGGCAAAGAGGAAGAGAGGGGGAGAAGAAAAAAAAAAAAAGGCAGAGTGCGGCAGCGATTAAGGAAGCAGCAACTCAACAATCATATCCCTCTGCCTTCTACCATCCCGGCCAATGTCCAATCCCTGAGGAGTCAAATGTATGAACTGCGAGAGAATGTCACTCATCTTCATGACGATAAAAGACACTTGTCTTATCATTCACTGAGACTTGGCTTAATGATTCGGACTCCGACGCTTCCTTGGATTTAAATGGTTTTGCAGCCCCCATCTGTCTGGACCGGGATGGGTGGGGGGGGGAGGCCATTCAACCTCCCATGGGAATTTACGCAGGCATTTATCACCGTGGTTTATATTCAACCTCGAGCTGGTGGAACCAAAAAGTGGTGAGAAAGGCGACTTCTCTCCTGCACAGCCCAGATTTCTCTTTTTCTTATTTCATATACTTTATTAATCCCCCAGGGTGAAATTCAGGTTTACACTTTTGGGGACATGCTTCTCACACAGACAGGCCTGAATCACACACACGCACAAACAGGACCTGTGAACTTGCATTAATGGAGGAGGCGCCCACTAAGCTGGTGGGTCCCCGAAGGGATTTAGTGCCTCGCTCAAGGGCACTGCTCGAGGAGTGGTCTGGCACCTCTGCAGCGACCAGACCAACTTCCATATTTTGGTCAGCATTGGGACTCGAACCGGCGCCCCACCAGTTCCCAACCCAAGTCCCTCCGGACTGAGCTGCTGCTGTCTGTACGCAGAGTTGAGTCATCTTCCCTGCAGTGAAGACTCAACGGCATCAGGTCTCATTTGCAGCTGCTGCCGTTTGTTCATTTAAAAGGCAGTTTAATTTGAAATTCTTATTCATGGCACATTTATTTTAACTTTGATCGGGACGCTGGATTATCTCTGTTTTAATGTCAGCTGGATTGTTGTTTAGGGTTGTCCATGTATTTGTTTCCTGCTGCAAACTAATTTCCCTGTGGGAAAATTAAAGACACCTTTGACGTCTCCCTGCTTTCTACGCCTATCCGGTAAGATGAGTCTGGTGAATGAGTTGAGCTCATCCCTAACACATCCTGCGCTTTCCAAGTAAAGAAATAAACTGTCGTCGTTGAATCATCTCCATCGATGCCGTCAACACGGTCCGTGGTTGGTTTGAAGGACGAGAGAAGTGCACATTGTCATCATGAAGTAGAGTAGACACACTCAAAACACCAGCACTCACACGTTCAAAGCACTTACGCAAACATTCTGTTGGTACTAAATTTAGTGAGAGGGTTATAGTGTAAACATACAGTACAGAGTAAAAGAGAGAGAGTAGACGAGAGGAGGCACCTAAATCACGATGCAGCTTCTGGATAAATGTCAGGAAAACAATGACTAAATCAAACTCACAGTAAAAGCAGTCCGGCCCTTCTTCAAGTTCTTGCAACAGTAAGAACATAATTACCGTAAATTCCGGACTATAAGCCGCTACTTTTTTCTCACACTTCGAGCACTGCGGCTTCTACTCCGGTGCGGCTAATGCATGGATTTTTTATGGGGGACAATGAGCTTCTGCCGCAAAAACATTTGACCTCGTCACGTCGGATCTTAATATCAGTCATTTTGCGCTTCATGCACGCACCCTCATCATGGAAAACACACGGAGAAATGCATATGATGCAGCTTTCAAGTTAAAGGCGATCGAGCTGGCTGTCAAAGAAGCTAACAGAGCTGCTGCACGTTAAGATGACACTGACAGCGACAACAGAGACTGAGGAAGTGAGTAATGAAGTCATTCTTACTCACAGGCAATATTCTCTATTCCATCCACCACTCTGCACCTGCACTTGATTGACTGATGACCCCACACACACCTGCGCCACACAGGCCCCTCCCACACACCATCTGCTGTTCCACTGGACTCAATTCACCACATCCCTGTCATTATCAGCAGAGAGCGGAATCAGCATAACCCTCCTCACAAATCCACCATTAACATCAATAATCTCAAACCTCTTCCCAAAGCTCAACCACATCCTACAGTAAATCAGTCTCCACTCACAATCAACATGGCCCTCCTCAATGTCCGCTCTCTGCTGAACAAGTCTTTTATTATGAATGAACTGATTTTAGATAGAAAACTTGATTGTTTGTTTTTAACTGAAACTTGGCTGGGTGCGGATGCACCTGCTGTTCTCACCGAGGCCTCTCCACCTAATTTTAACTGCTTTTATTCTACAAGGTGTGGTAAAAGGGGAGGTGGCACAGCTTCTATAAGCACAAACACTCTTGCCACCAAACCTATTTTATTTGAGCAATACACCACCTTTGAATATCACGCAATTGTTTTTAGCAACCCTCCGATTTTATGTGTCACCTTTTATCGTCCACCTAAAAGGTGTAGTCTTTTTATTCAGGAATTTTCAGAATTCTTAGCAATTTTACACAGTTCTTTTAACATGATTATTTTAACCGGTCATTTTAACCTTCATGTAGACAACCCACTAGACCCTCTGTCTAATGAGTTTTTAAATATTCTTAATTTCATGGATTTTACCCAACACGTCACACAGCCGACTCACAACAGAGGGCACACCCTGGACCTGGTCATCACATATGGCCTGTCCACCGGGGTGTCCTCTGTTGTTGACCTGGCTGTGTCGGACCACTACTGCGTGTTTTTTAACATCACTGGTTTTATTCAGCGGGAGACCTCTGTGAGAACTATAACGAAACGTCATCTAACCCCTGAAGTGGCTGCAAATTTTAAAGAGGTTTTAGAAAAATGTCCACCTACTGTTTTACCTGCCCCCTGCGATCTTATTATTGATGATTTTAACAGCAGACTACGGTCGGCCATCAACACAGTTGCCCCACTTCAAACAAAAATCATCAGTAATAAACCAATACCCCCCTGGAGAAATGAAGAACTTAAGAAACTGAAACGTAATTGTAGGGTCGCAGAGAGAAGATGGAGAAAAAACAAAATTACAATAAACCATCAAATGTATGCCGAACAGCAAAAAATATACAATAAAGCAATAAGAAACTCACGCAATAATTATTTCTCAAACCTTATCAATAACCATAAAAATAACACCAAAATTCTCTTCTCAACAATAGACAATCTACTCAATCCAGATTTTAACAAACCTCATTTTAACGCCACTGACTCCCTCTGTGAGGAGTTTGCAGACCACTTCATGGGGAAGATAGACACTATCAGATGTAACATTTTATCCTCCCAAAGTAATATGGTTTTAAGCACATCTGGGTGTCTGTCTTCACCGGAGGAAACACTGAACAGTTTTGTCCTGGTTAATGCTGAGACCCTTGATAAAGTTTTCTCCTCAGTGAGGCCCACCACATGTCTTTTAGATCCAACCCCAACCTCATTTTTTAAATTATTTTATGGATCCTTCAGAGAAGAGCTTTTGAACATGATGAATTGCTCTCTTCAGACGGGGGTCTTTCCTGCTGCCTTTAAAAGGGCAGTGGTGAGGCCCCTGCTGAAGAAGAGCAATTTAGATTTTAATGATTTTAATAATTTTAGACCAGTATCTAACTTACCATTTTTAAGCAAAATTTTAGAAAAACTTGTTCTTATTCAGTTGAATGATTTTATTAACTCACATAATGTCCTGGAGAAATTTCAGTCTGGTTTTAGGGTAAACCACAGCACCGAGACGGCCCTTTTAAAGATTTTAAATGATTTTAGATTAAATTATGATTCACAGAAGCTGACAGTGTTGATTCTACTGGATCTGAGCGCCGCCTTCGACACAGTGGATCACACTGTCCTTTTAACCCGTTTGCAGCACATCGGCCTGTCCGGTGCTGTTCACAAATGGTTTACCTCCTATCTCACAGACAGGACATTCATGGTAAGTCTAGATACTTGCTCCTCTAAGGTCCATAAAGTCACATGTGGTGTGCCCCAGGGTTCGATTTTAGGCCCAGTGCTTTTTAACTTGTATATGCTACCTCTAGGCAGTGTCATCAGGAGACATGGAGTCAGCTTTCACAGCTACGCAGATGATACACAGTTGTACATCTCCATGTCTCCTGATGACACAAGGCCAATGGATGCACTTTTTAACTGCATTTTAGACATCGAATCCTGGATGGCAGATAACTTTCTCCAGCTTAACCAGGACAAAACTGAAGTTTTAGTCCTCGGTCCTGAGGCTCAGAGAGAGAAACTTTTACCCAAATTACAGGCACTATCTTTTAATCCATCCACACAGGTGAAAAACCTGGGCGTGATTTTAGACTCTGAGCTGACTTTTATTCCACACATCAAGAACATCACCAAAATAGGTTTTTATCATTTAAAGAACATAGCCAGAGTCCGCCCCATTCTCTCTCGGGCCAACACGGAGACGCTAATGCATGCTTTTATCACCAGTCGTATCGACTACTGTAACGCCCTGCTCTCTGGTCTTCCTAAAAAGAATATTTCATGCCTACAACTCTTACAAAATTCAGCAGCTCGTGTCCTGACGAAGACCAGAGGGCGGGCTCACATTACTCCGGTTTTAGAATCACTGCATTGGCTCCCCGTGTCTTTCAGGATCGATTTTAAGGTTCTTTTAATGGTTTTTAAGTGTATTAATGGTCTTGGGCCTTCTTATCTGTCAGAATTGCTTTTACCATATGAGCCTTCGCGGTCCCTGCGCTCCTCCGGCAGAGGTCTTTTAGTCATCCCAAAAGTCAGGACACACACCCACGGCGAGGCATCCTTCAGTTTTTACGGCCCTCGCCTCTGGAACAGCCTGCCGGAGGACCTCAGGGCCGCAGAGAACGCTCATATTTTTAAGAGCAGGCTCAAGACCCACCTTTTTAGTCTAGCTTTTAAATAATATTTATTCATTTTATCTGTTATGATTTTAGCATTTTATGTTTACTTATCTCTTACCATCATTCTATTGGTTTTAGCTTTATTCAGTCTATTGTTTGGCCTCATTTTAAAGTTTTATGTATTTTACGTTTCTTGCCAGTGTTTCCTCCGAGGGAGCCCTCTGTGTCGGGAGCGGTGGAGGGCTGTGGCTGCCTGGGCGCCGTCCTGCGGTGCCTGGGTGGAGGTCAGGGGTCTCGGCCCCGCCTCCCCTGGGCACCCTGTGATGGTGCCCCTGATGGCCGCGGCCGATCTGCTGCTCTCGATGCAGACGGCTCCTCTTTGGCGTTTACTTACCTGGTTCATCCGTACTCAGCCTTCTGTCCATATCATTGATGCTGGTGTGTGTGCATGTGTGTGTATGGGTTTAGGTCTGCGCATGTGTGTTGGAGCGTGGGGTGACTGTGAGTATGACTGTGAGTGTGATACTGTCTGTATGCGTGGGGGATGGGGGGAGGGTGGGAATGATTTTAATGTGATTTTAATGTGATGTTAACATGTAAAGCACTTTGTGCTACTTTTAAAAGTATGAAAAGCGCTTTACAAATAAAGTTTGATTTGATTTGATTTGATTCTGAGGCAGTGAATGGATGGACTTTTTCTTGTGAAATATATTACGGTCATCTTTTTCATCAGCCGTGTTACAGACACCGTCGGCTAGGCTTCGTATTGTAACGGTTCATGTTGTAAAGTCAGTAGTTGATAATGTGTTCATAATTCCGATTATGTGGAGAGTCAGTGAATGCACCAGCGAGAACGTGTTGAGTGGCTGTATGAGAGAACGCTGGGGGAGAGAGTTGGATTGTTACGGCAAGTTATGTGTTGCTCTCGGCTGTAAACGGCGTGGTCACGGCCGACAGTGATCGGGTTATTAAAAGTTATTATTTGAACGCTCTCGTCGTCCTTTAACGTCCGTACGGACGCTACAGTATTTGCGGATGTTACCGGTAGCCTACGTCTGTGTAAATAGCTCTTGTTATAGCGTGGACACCTGCGGCTTATAATCAAGTGCGGCTTATATATGTACAAATACATTTATTTACGGTACTTATTTTTAGCTGGTGCGGCTTATATACAGGTGCGCTCAATAGTATGGAATTTACGGTATTAGAACACTACATTTTAAATTTCGTGGACAGAACAAAAAGGACAGAAATTAACTCGTCCTTTTTGGTAGCAGATACAGCTCTATTTTAATGATCAAAAAGTATGTCAGCTTCAAAAACACTGCTAACCCATTAATTCAGTCGTGTTTTAAACCAAATCTGCCATAACACAAAGTGTACCCTCACCACACCTCCTTTCTGCCTTTAGTCAATGGGGTCTCGAGCATTCAGCCGTGAGTTCTTTTTATTTTTCTGTCAGGTGACCTTGAATGTCATGAAAGGCGCCCTAAAATAAAATGTATTATTACTATTATTGTTATTATAGGACATATTTTTGTTGCCATGGTAATAATAACAATCATTAACTGCTGCTATGACTTCTATTTGTACTTGCAGTGGTATCGAGACAGGCCATGGAATTGTCTGACACTGTTCGATTATGTAAGTACAGCGAACAAGTATTAATATTGTTTAATTCTTACTAGAATCATGTCAGTTTAAATATCTGGTAGCGTTAACAACCAGACCAGTAACCTATATAAGAAAACATACTGAGTATAAGTACACTTAAAGGTCACATATTATCCTCCTTTTCAGCCAGTCTCAGAAAATGTGAAGTTTCTTGTTAAAAAATCCACTCTGCTCCTTTATTTGAGCATGGCTATAAACTCCTCCATTTCAGTTCAGTTCAGACCTTTATTGTCCCCTTGGAGGGAAATTTGATTCACAGAAGTGGAACAAAAAAGCACAACAGATAAAAAGACAGAGGTCAGTGCAACACAACATAATTCCTCCCACAGAGGATGGTCAGAGCTGGACAAACTCCACTTTGTTTTCCTCACAATTGATCTGTTCTAGATATCTGCAAAGGAAAGCTGCTGTTCCACTTATTTAATGAGTGTATTCACAATACAGGAAAGACGATTCTTGTTTTGGACTCAAAAGTGACTGTACCATGAGATACAACAAAAGGTTAAGAGTCTCGATCAGAACAGACTGTTAAGTCTTTATAGTCTGTAGTCAGACTGTGGACACAGATTAGTGATGGAAAAGCATGCTGAAGTGTATTTTGCATAATGTGTGGCCTGTAAACTTTATATAAAAACACCTCCACCAAGCAGCAGAAACACCTGGAGCAGAACTGAACAGTGCATTGTCCTTTATTGTATCCTTTCTTCCCTGTGTGTGGTGTGCACACATTGGCTATCATAGACACTTCGCTCATGAACAGGTGGAAGGTGCTGTGCATGGACCATTTAGCATCAAAGTCAGAATTGATTCATTTTCCTATTTTTTTTTAAATACTGATAAGTGGGGCTCAGGCTGCCTTTGTTCCTCGCATTGCCTACAGGCACATTTTTAAGCACAGAGAATACCTTTGGATAAAGTCCAGCTTTCTGTTCTCAGTCAGTGCCTCTGATTTTTCCTCTGCTCTGTCTTTCTCTGTTGGTCTGTTAAATCATTTCATCAGCCCAGTGTTTCCCAGCTATATTAACCAAAGCCAAAGCATGTTTCACTTTTTTTTTGTGTGCATCGGGGAGACGCAGAGTGTCGCAAGGGCAAGCCAGTGCAAGATTGGGAAAAAGATACCAGAGGTATCCCCTGAAGCCCTTCTCTAGAAAACTGTCTTTCTTCTCATATCATAAAAGTTCTTAAAAACCAGGGATGTCAAAAAGAATTGTCTTTGATTCATTGCCTTTTTGAAAGATTTCCTCACACATGCAGCCTTGGCCCAAAAATGGTCTCTTTAACAAAACAACTAGAAACGTAGACAAATCTGTTCCAAAACATGTCAATCACACACGGGTCGTGCATGACAACAGAGCCACAGGCATGCACAGAAAATCTGGCTGCCGTGATTCTCGTATTCGACATGTCTCCCTCATACGGCAGGTAAACAGCATCTCCTTCAGGCAAAATGTGAAACTGAAAAACCGACACTTGAGATCAGCTCACTATTCAGCTTTTTATGATCGCAAGAGTATGAGGAGGTGGTGGTGGTGGGGGGGGGGGGGGGTTGAAGAGTAAAAGAAATATATAAACACACAAAAAAAAAAAAAAAAAAAAAAAAGAGGTGAAGGCCTTGGTGGAAAAATTCCAGTTTTCTTATTCCCCCTTTGTTGACACTGAATACACCTTTACCCAGAGTACAGCTGCAACAAGTGATGGGCACATAAAGGCAGTAAAAAATTTCATTATGTAAGATCAGGTAAAATAAGGTGTTATATGAAGATGAGAGTGGTTGAGAAAACAACCAATAAAAGAGTGACATCTTTGAACTCACGTCCTGAAAAAGCCTCCTGTCCTGAGCCAGACGTTTGGACGCCAGGGTTTTGGTGACATGGTAGAAGGTTAGCAGCGCTCGGTGCTGCTGCAGCCCATCCTGACCCTTCACGGACTCGAGCAGAATAGGAATGAGCTCCGGCCATTGCCTGGGGCAGTCCAGACGGGCCACCTTGGCTATCAGTACTGCAATCTGGGTGGCTATCTGTCGAAAGAACACAGAGAGGAAATAAAAACGTCCAGAGGCAAAGAATGAATAGAGCAGAAGGTGGTGACATGGAATGAAACTTGACGGACATCCAGAACATTCTGGATTATATCCCAATATGATACAATGTCTCAAGATAAGATATCAAATAAGTACTTTGGAGGGGAAGAAACTAAGATTACTACAGTAAAATGATTGAGTAATTATCATCATGATATGATCAATTATCAGGCCTGCCTCGACACCCACAAAGAGCATTCTGCCTTATGTCTCCACACTTAACATGCATTCTGTGTACAGTGAGAAGTCATGACATGACCAAAGAGGAATCAATCAAGATTAATGGTTGGTTTTTTCAGGATCCATTTTTCTCGCCACAGGATGACAATATATCTTCCCATCCATTTTTTCCTCCCACCCCGACGGGAAACACACCGTCCTGAATCTATCTACCATCAGAGATGTGCGTCACATCACACTCATACACGAGCTTTTAGTACCAGGACTTTGTTAATGTGAGGCGTACGACCTTTGCGACGCTTTCACTTGTCGTTATATTTCTTGACACTACACAATGTGTTCTTGCTGAACAATTAGCATTTAAAATCTGCCCTTTTTCTTTGACATTGGCCGGCAATCTGACACTTAATCGTTCAACATAAATGGAAAGGTCACGTGTCCTGTCTGATAGCGACGCTTGATGACCCAGCAGTTAATGAGCACGAGGAATGATTGAAGATTATGGTAGTGTTTGAACATCACCTTTATCGGATGGTTTCTAACCCCAAACCTTGTACACTTAATTGGAAAGCTGTTGATAATAAATCCTGCAAGAAAACACAGTTTTCACTTCGATTCTCTTGCGATTTATTTTGAATGAATCGGGAGGTGACAGGAGCTTCTCATTGCTGCTGAAGTTCTTCTTGTCTTGTTGTAATATGAGCACACACTTTTTGTCTTTCATTTTCTGTCCTGGGAAGCAAAAATGCTTCCACTGCCATGATATGCCTTGATTTATGGCGACGATCAGTAAGAAGCAATAAAATGAGAATGTGTGGCAGTGTCCACACAGAGCATGCTTCAGTTCACTTTATTATTCTAATTTAAATACAACATTAATAATCAGTTTCAATGCGATTTTTGTTTGGAGGGATCAATATGTCATGATGTCACTCCAAGAGGTCAGGTGAGGTCAAATAAAACTACACAAGCTCAGCATAAGCTGCTGAGACATATGGGGTTTAAATGACCCTTACTGCATGCCATATGGACCCCAACAGTCCTGAAAGGGCCCATATGTTGGAGCTCACTTTCTAATACAGTGGATGTAAAAGCTGCAGGATACAGGATGGAAGGCCAACAGTCGGGGCCATCGTCCCTGTCTCATTAGCCAAATGGGCTCCATATAGGAGGGTTGGGACACGCAGGCAAGCTAACGATACGATACAACAGGACAGGATTGTTTGTAAGATAGTAGTTACAGTAGTTAGTTTTGTCATTTTCGCTTTAATAAAATACCTTTCAGTGTCTTTGTACTCTTACCTGATTCACTGGCTCATTGAAGTTTGTGATAAGACCAGCACGCAGTGACGTCTTCTCCTCTTCTGATAAAGCACTGAAAAAAAAAAAAAGAAACAACGAAACCTTTAAAGAGGAGCAAGAGCAATAAAATATAAGGAGTTACTTATTGAAGTGTGGAGGGTTAATCCATCGCAGAGCAGCAGAGAACTAATACGAGTAT